>NC_044915.1:23611811-23926013 GCF_001633185.2 Quercus lobata | reverse complement strand
AGGCCCAAAACAATATCATTCGTAGAGCGTGGGTTTAGAAGGCTAGGCCTTAGTCACCAGGCGGTGGGTTTTTCGTGATATTCGTGCGTGTCTAGGTTATCTTCACCCATGGAGTCTTTCTCCTGGAGGTGGGCTGGGAGGCTCTGGTTTTTGGCCATTTTTCCCAGCCTCTTCTTTAGGTTACTTATCTTTCCTTTTATATTTTGCCTGCGTTCATTGTCCTTCGTCCACGTATAGGGTCAACCTTTCCAAGATTGATACTTGTCCCATCAGCCCATATTCAAAGTCGTTGGGGGTGGTTGTAAAAGCCAAAGAATGCGGCTCTGTCAGGTTCAGAGCATTGAATGGCAGTAAGGGCAGCTTTCCCTGGATATTTTAGATCTTTCTTCCAAGTTTCAGTCCTATACCGTTTTTACCCCTCTTTCTGGGGGGACTTTGGGTCTGCCGAGGACTGAACTGCCCTCGGCGGTATCCATAGGCTATCTTGTCGAGTTTGGGCCATAACCCTCCTCGGCTTGGGCCTTTGGATTCTCCCCGGGTAGATGGGCCTGGCTCATAAATCATTTGGGCCCCACAATTTGTAACTCTAAAACCAAATTAAAATATATATAAATTAGAGTGGTGATGTGAAAAATTGTCGATTTTCAATTGTTTATGTGACAACTTTAAAAAAAGAAGGGGAAATTACACTTTGCCTACCTGTGGTTTAAAAATTGGCACTTTACCTACATGAAGTTAGCTCAGTTTGTCTTTTGTTACCCACCTTTGTTAAAAATAAGGATAAGTTTGTGTTTTTATTATCATTTTATGTCTCTCTCTTCAAAACATAAAAAACTAAAAAATCAAGGGAAAAGAATATCTAAAAGTTAGGTTTTGTAAAAATTAAAACCTAACTTTTACATCTTCTTTTCATGTATCAATTTTTAGATCTTCTATTTCAACATTCCTCTCTTTCTATAGAACACACATAAACAAAGCCTACGTTGTGCTGTTAGTATGTACTAATTTCTTCTCCTCCATTGTGTGAACTTATTTGATGATGCCGAAAAATCAACAGTAAGTCACATGGTCCTTACATGCTCGAAACAACACCTGTACAACACAAAAAGAGAAGACCTAGCAGAGAGTACCTGTGTGATGCCGGTCAAATACCCTCCGAAGGTCAAGTTAAAACTTCTCACAACTCTAGAGTGCCAGAGCTGGGGTGAATTATGCGTCCCTTGTTTTGCGAGGGTCTTGGGTTTTTATAATAGTAGAGGGTTAACATTTTTTCCTTGAGTTAGAAGTCTTTTCCTTATAGAAGTCTCCATGAGCGTATTTCGTAGAGCTCTTTCTTTGTAGGAGTCCTCTTGATTAGCACTAAACGTGAAGTGCAAGATATTTCCTTATATATGCAAACGTGGAGACCAAGCAAGGCTTAGAGTTGTTAGCTTCGGTTACTCCCTTAAGCTTCATTGGTTTCAGCTACCCATCTTCGTTGCCTAAGGTCCTTCTGTTGGCTATGAGGTGCGCTTCGTAGACTCCTTAACGTCGTCACTTGCCAATGAATCCCTACGGGTTTATTTGGAATGTCATTTTGTACTTTCACAAGGGTGAGTATTACTACTACAGTTTTACCCTCATCAGCTGCCCCCTACTCCATATCCACGTCAGCTTATACTGACGGGTTGTGGAGTTAAACTTTCATTGCTAATTTCCTTTTTGGCCAGGAGAGAGGGAAAACCTTTTGCAAGCAACTCCTCGAGCAGCCTTTATTAAATGCTCGGATGCGTGGTGTATTCTGATTGGCTCCGCTTCTAGACGTGGGCGTCTCTTCGTCTTCCATGCATATTTCCCTTTATATACTTCGCCCCTCCTTCCTCATTTCTCTTATTTCATCCTTGCTGATTCTTGAGAGAAAGCTCATCGCCTTTCTTCCATCAGTTTATTGATTCCGTCGCTTTTGAAGCCGTCATTTGTTCAAGGAGACATACTTGTAAGTTCTCTTTCTCCCTTGCCTTATATATACATATATATTTTTTATTCTAGTTGATTAACTCCATAGTGAGGCCGTCAACTTAGGTTCTTAGAATGAATCTGTTGCTTGTAGGTAGTTATATGTCTAATGAAGCAACGAGTGACCAGTTGTCAGTCCGAGATGGAGTGGGCTACGATGAAGCCTATGGTTTAAGTCATGAGCCTAAGGATTTCTCCTGGTCGTCAGAGAGGGAAACATCAGCCCAGTCTTCTGACGATGACGTCAAAAGTTATGACGAGGAGAATAAGGAGGAGATAGTAAATGATGATGAAGAGGAGGTCGAAGAGGGAAAAGGAGAGAGAGGAAGTGATGGGGATGACGATGATGGTGACAAGGAATCCTATGAAGGGACTTCAGGAAGTCCTGGAGGCAACAGTCCCTTCATCCTTCTCGAGGATTGGACAGTCCCAATCTGTTTCCCTAGAAAGAACGAAAGATGCTACTCGGGGAGGACTGCAGACGTTGGCATGTACAACACTATGTTTGCTGCGAGACTAAGACTACCACAGATGGCCTTGCACCGTCAGCTAGTTGATTTCATGGAACTATTCGTCAACCACATCGCTTCGAATGCTTAGAGGATCTTCATAAGTGCTGAGATCCTTTGAGGTCGTCTGAGTGGTGGGAACCGTCAGCTTTCATTGAACGAGCTCTTCTATTGCTATAGACCTCAGCACATCGTCTCTTCCCAGGAGATATATCATTTTGTTGCCCGGAAGAAGGACTTAAGACTTGTATCTGACATGCCAAACTCTAATAGGAGCTAGAAAAGTAGATACTTTTTTTTTATTCAGGGGACGGATTGGGTATGCCGTCTAGAAGAATGGATTACAATGCCCCATGATTTTAACAATACCTGGGGAATAGTTAAAGACTCAGGTTTAGCTTCGACATCTTTTATTTGTTTTTAACCTGTCAGCCTTTGCTTCTAACATTCCTTTTCGAAGTGCTTTAATTTTGTCATTTTTGTTTCTCTTTTCAGCCAGCGCTCGTCCTCACATAACTAACGAGCAGAAGGAATTCATCCATCGGGTTCTCGACATCCTATTTGGGAAACAAAAGTGTAGGGACTTAATCACCCTTAACACTCTTCATTCGTACTGTGAGGGCCCGAAACCGACGCCTGAAGCTCGCAGACTAAACGAATACTCTCGTTGTCGTAAGTAGACTTTCTACTATCCCCGTCAGTTTTATTCTTACCGTCTGCTTTTCTAACACATGCCTGTTGTCTCTTGCAGAAATGAAGGCAGCTAGGCAAAGGGTTAGGGCAGCTGCTGCCCATAAAAAAGAGGAGGAAAGGATAGCCAAGGGAAAGGAAGGGCATCCTCATTAGCTCCCAAGGCCGTCTTTAAGGGTTCGACCAAAAGGAAAGCTGACGGGAAGGATGACCGTCCTCCTAAAAAGGTAGCTGTCACTCCTAGGGATGCTCACCCCAAGAAGAAATCACCCCTTAAGTCAAGTCGCGGCGCGGGTAAGGGAATGATGACTTCAACTGGTCCTGTCGTTGAGGGACCCCGTCGCCTTCTCACCTATAAGGACTATGCCGTCAAGGAAGTGGGATCTTTCGCAAAGCCAACGGATGTGGAGCCCTGTGCTGAGCTAGGGACAGAGGAGCTGGGGGCGTCAACTCTTTTTGACCTTACTCGGGTAAGCTTACTTTCTTGGCCAATTGTATCCTGTCTCTTTCTGTTCATTGACTAATGACTGTATCCATTTCAGACCTTGGTGCGTGTTAAGGCACTTCAGGACCGTTGTGTTGCCAAGGAGGGGATCGTCACCCGAGTTAGGAAGCATAATACAAACTTATTGAATGAGTAAGAGCAATATAAGGATGCCCTCCATACTCTAAATGGTGAGCTGAAGGAGACAAAGGAGAAGTTGGAGGAGGCAGGTCGTCAGAAGGAGACACTGCAAAAAGAGATGTCGACCTTGCGCGGGCAGGTGGAGAAGACTGGGGCTGACGCCATTACGGAATTCAAGACGTCGCAATCATTCATTGACTCCTGTGCTAAATATTATGGTACTGGGTTTGAAGACTGCCTTAAATAGGTCACGTCCTCCTTCCCAAATCTGGATCTATCTGAGATTACCATGGATGCCCCCATGCCGTCGACACCTACTGGCAACACCATCGTTGATGATAGTGATGACTCTACTGAGTCCGATCTCCCTCCTAAGGATGATGGCGTCATCTTGCTCAACCTGCTGCAAATCCTACCGTCACTACTTCTAACCTGTCCATCGAGCTCGTAGATGTAAAGAACCCTCCTGCGCAAGACAAAGATGACGAGACTCTGAATGACACTCCTATTGCTTAGCCATAGCTTTATTTTCTTTGTAAATTGTATGTTTCTTTTAATTTTCAAACAATGTTTAAACGCCCTAGTGTTTTTTGGGCTCTATTTGTAAAGACTTTATTTTATATATGGTATCTTATGTCTGTTGCCTTTAACATCATCTAGTTTTCTACTAGTTGGCACTTGTATCTTTATTTCTCATGCTTGTATGCAAGGATATGTTTGTTTCTGGTGAACTAGGACAAACCTATCCTGTAGTTAACTCGTCACCAAATGAACTTTATAACCTTCAGACATCCTCTTGTTTTCGTGTATTTCGTGGACGTATTTAAATTTGTTTGTCCCTTTGTTTAGTGGGTTTAAACAATTTCAATCTGTCTTCTTAGTAGACTTGTTCATTCTAGGAACTTTATATTAAAGCCATCGCCTTGTGAACCTTTTAATAATACTAATCATATTCTTTGGTGGATAAACTCGTCCACTTTAGGGACTTAGCATAGTCGTCCATTTTAAGGGTATTACTAATAAGCTCGTCCACTTCATGGGTGATAATTTTTTATCCTTCTGGGATGAAGTCGTCCACTTTATGGATTTTAACATAGTCGTCCACTTTATGAACATCATCCACTTTGTGAACTTAATGATAAATCCGTCCCCTCTATGAACTTAATGATTTTTCATCCTTCTGGGATGAATTCGTCCAATTTATGGACTTTAACAAAGTCGTCCACTTTATGGACTTTAATAATAAACTCGTCCTCTATGTGGACTTCTAGGATGAAGTCATCCACTTTATGGACTTTAACAAAGTCGTTCGTTTTATGGACTTTAATAATAAACTCGTCCTCTCTGTGGACTTAATGATTTTTCATCCTTCTAGGATGAAGTCGTCCACTTTATGGACTTTAAAAAGTCATCCATTTTATGGACTTAATAGTAAACTCATCCTCTCTGTGGACTTAATGATTTTTTGTAGGTAGACACCTTAGCCATACTTGAATAAACTCCTCTTATTATGATAAACCATGCATTCGTAGAAAAAGTAGTTCTTTAAAGGAAAAAAGACCTGCCCTTTGGGTTTTAAAAGAGTATTGTAGCAAAAACTAAAGTAAATGGAAAAACTAAGGAGCATAACTAAAATTAACTAAGGTAAACTAGAAATAAAAGGGTGTTGTTCTCCATGCCATCTTCTCTACTAGTAGTACTTTTACAGGTGCTCGGCGTTCCATGGATAGTGTAGTTTTCGTCCGTCTAGCACCTCCAAGTGATAGGTGCCTTTCCTCTGCCATGACGAAACTCAGTAGGGTCCTTCCCAACTGGGGCTAAGCTTCTCGTAGGTAGGGTCTCTAGCAATGCCCATGACTTTCCTTAGAACAAGATCTCCAACCTGAAAGTCTCGGAGTTGGACTCGGGAATTGTAGTGCTTGGCCATGCGGTCCTGGTATCGTGCGAGTCTTTGTTTGGTTGTCGCCCTGACTTCATCAATTAGATCGAGCTGTAGATGCATAGCCTCGTCATTCTTACTTTCATTATGATTGTCCACCTTGTAGCTTGTGAGTCCAACCTCGGCTGGAATGACTGCTTCTCTCCCGTATGTTAGTGTCTATCCTGTAGGTGTCCTTGTTGTTGTCTTGTATGCCCATAATATGCTTGGCAGCTTTTCGAACCATATACCCTTTGCCCTCTCGAGTCGAGTCTTGATAATTTTGAGCAAGGATCGGTTCGTGACTTCCACCTGTCCGTTAGCTTGAGGGTGGTCGAGGGAGGAGTAGTGATTTTTAATCCCCAACTGCGAAAAAAAATCCCGAAAGGAGTCGTTGTCGAATTGCTTCCCGCTATCTGAGACTAAGATTCTAGGGATCCCAAATCTGCATACGATGTATCTCCAGACAAAATTTTGCATGTTTTTCTCCGAAATGGTGGCCAAGGCTTCAGCTTCCACCCATTTTGTGAAGTAGTCTATGCACACTCTGAGGAACTTCAACTGCTATATCGCTATCGAGAATGGCCCATGATGTCTAATCCCCACTGAGCGAACGGTCATGGAGCTGTCATTGGGATCAACTCTTCGAGCTGCTGTCTGAAGACATTGATGAACTTTTAACATTTGTCACAGGCTTTGACATAAGTCTGAGCGTCCTTCTGCATGGTGGGCCAGTAGTACCCCGCTTGAACGAGTTTGTGTACCAAAGACCACGACCCTGAGTGGTTCCCACAGATCCCTTCGTGGACTTCTCTCATAATGTAGTCCGCTTCTTTATGACACAAACACCTTAGGTATGGGTGGGAGAAACCGCTTTTGTATAAGACGTCATTTATTAAAACGAATTGCACTGCTTGGGCCTTCAGCTTTCTTGCGGCCTCCTTCCCGTTTGGTAGGACGCCATTTTTCAAGGAGGAGACTAATGGTGTGGTCCAGTCGTCTACAGAACCTATCTCCTACACATCGATAGAATATATTAATGGAGCAAACTGAACAAAAGTACATTATCAAGGGCGATCATATGTTCCACTTAAGCGGCTTTGGCAAAGCAGTCGGCTTGCTCATTCTCTCCTCTGGGGATTTGGATGATCTTGGCCTCTAAGTCGTCCACCCTTCTCCTTACTTGCTCCAGGTATTTCTTTATCCCCTCACCCTTGCATTCTTAATCCCCGTTCACTTGTGTGAACTTATTTGATGATGCCGAAAAATCAACAGTAAGTCACACGGTCCTCACATGCTCAAAACAACACTTGTACAACACAAAAAGAGAAGACCTAGCAGAGAGCACCTGTGTGGTGCCGACCAAATACCCTTCGAAGGTCAAGTTAGAACTTCTCACAACTTTAGAGTGCCAGAGCTATGGTGAATTATGCGTCCGTTGTTCTGCGAGGGTCTTGAGTTTTTATAGTAGTAGAGGGTTAACATCTTTTCCTTGAGCTAGAAGTCTTTTCCTTATAGGAGTCTCCAAAAGCATATTTTGCGGAACCCTTTCTTTGTAGGAATCCTCTTGATTAGCACTAAACATGAAGCGCAAGATATTTCCTTATATATGCAAACGTGGAGACCAAGCAAGGCTCAAGGTCGTCAGCTTCAGCTACTCCCTTCAGCTTCATTGGTGTCAGCTACCCATCTTTGTTGCCTAAGGTCCTTCCGTCGGCTATGAGGTGCGCTTCGTAGACTCCTTAACGTCGTCACTTGCTAATGGATCCCGACAGGTTTATTTAGAGTGTCATTTTGTACTTTCACAAGGGTGGGTATTACTACTACAGTTTTACCCTCATCATTATTCATTATTAAATTTCTATTGATGTTGATGGAAGTAGAAATTGTCTTGTTAAGCTGGGAACTGGGATGAGCATAATGATCTCAAAAAGAAATCCGTCCTTGGTTACTATGTTTGCTTTACTTTCGTGTGGATATGTCTTCAGCTCTTACCAAGAGGTTAGATTGGTTAGAAGGATTCAATGTTTATTAGAGCTTCTTCACGTCCCTTGTGTTTGTGTAAGTTGAATCAGTCAAGGCTAATTGCACTTATGTTTTCCTTCAGGTTAAGTCTGTAGAGTTGCACACATATATTGAACCGGCCAAGATTCACTCTGGCAGTTGATTCATTCTTTAGGACAGGTTTCTAACTCACCATAAGTGGTCTACTCAGGGACGGAGCTAGAGCCAAAGGTTTGGGTGTTGGGGGGGGGGGGGGCAAAGTTTGGACTTTAAAAAAAAAATTGCAACTTCAAGAATAAAAATTTTTTCTGGTCAATTTAATATTTTATCATCTATTTGGGTCAACAATTCAAATTGAATTGTTGAGATTGGGTATGTGTTTAAGACCACATTATCTAGCCTCATGTTCTATCATAGTCTCTTCTCTTGCCACATTAGCTAGGCATTTTAAAGCCCAATTGACACTCTTTTTTTTTTTTTTGAATGCTATTGACACTTGGTTTGACAAATTCTATCCACTTTACAATCTCTCTAATATCATTAATTGACTTTCGTAACTCACAAAGACAATAAACATCACTGATAATGTTACAAACAACTAACATTCCTCCACTATGGTCATCAATGGATTCAACGAATATCAAGATAGTCAAAGAATAAACATCCAGCATTGGAGTAGCCTTTGTGCAGAGCAGAGGAGTAGCCTCCGTGTGGGGATGGGAGGATTTTTGTCTAATATTTTGGTCATTAAGAAATAGAATTTAGGCTAATTTTGATATTGAGAATCCAAAAAGTGCAGTACGAGAAATTGATCTGGGTTAAAATTAAAAAGCTTGTTTTTTTAATTCCTTTTGTTTTGTTTCATTCCATTGCTTTGTTCCTTGTATATATAACAAAGTTGTACTTTTTCTATTCATTCAATGAGAAATTTCTCTCTCATCTTTATCTCCGAGTAAGAAGAGACTAATAATGACCAAGTTTTTTTTTTTTTTTTTAGGCTAATTGAACATTAAATATACCTATAAAAAAATTTCTCCAAAATCCAAGGGGGGCAATGGCCCCCCCGGTCAAAGAGTAGCTCCGTACCTGGGTCTACTTTAGAGGCAAAATTTTTCCTCCTATTTTCTTTTTAATTATATCTGATGGTCTGCTTCATCTAGATGAAGCAAACTAGTCGAAGTGTATTTTTACACAGATAGCTTTGTCTATGTGTGTGTTCTATAGAAACAGGGGAATGTGTTAAAATAAAAGATCTAAAAGTATGTAAAAGTTTTATTTTAATTTTTACAAAACCTAGCTTTTGGATCTTCTTTTCCCTTGAATTTTTAGTTTTTTATGTTTTAAGAGAAGAAAGACATAAAAGGATAACAAAAATACAAATTTATCCCTGTTTTTAACAGAGGTTGGTAACGTAAGACAAACGAAGTTAACCTCAGATAAGTAAAGTACTAATTTTTAAACCACAGATAGGCAAAGTGTTTTTTTGACAAATCATAGATGGGTAAAGTATAATTTTCCCTTCAAAGAAATCAACAAAAGTAATAAAATAAAATAAAAAAACGTTTTTGTTTTGTTATTATATAGGTTATAAATGCATAAATAATTAAATAGGTTGCAGTTACTTTATGAGCCTGCTATATTAATTAGGGTTTACTTAAGCCTTAAAGGCTTCAACTAACATTCAACCAAACCAAGCAGTAAGCATTAAACACTGATTGATAGGAGATGGTATTGTGTGTTTCCGTTGCATGCTTCTTCATCCTCACCATGGGTCCACCCTCATGTGAGCATGCAACAAAAACACACAGACGTTTCTCGATTGATAGGGGTGGCACAAATTCAAGCCAAATCATTTTCAACATTAGCACAAGTTTATTTGTGTTCCTAGCTATTCAAGTAACATTGTATCAGGAGGTTTTAGTTAGCTCAATTGATAAAGTCTCTGATAGTTGAATAAGAGATTTAGAGTTTAATCTCTGCCTACACCAAAAACTTTTTAGTGTCTTGGTCTGATGATAAAAAGCTATCATAAAAAACAAACGTCATAAGTTAAAAATTTTCTAAAAAAAAAAATGACAACTATACTCAAATAGGATCACGAATTAAAAATTTTAAACTATATTGTAAAGGTTATAGTATTGAGAGAGAGAGAGAGAGAGAGAGAGAGAGAGAGATATATATTTCATTGAGAGGAAGAACAAAGAGCCACAAGCCTACAAGAAGACAATCCCATCTTTCTCGGTATCATCATGAACCCACTTTGTGCAATTTGTACATGGTCCCATTTCTACTCACCTAACAAATTGTATGGCTCTTAAAGGATCACCTGCATCCAAAGGGGTCAGAAAATCACTGAATTGTGAAAAGGACAAAACTTATCCTGTTATAATTCTCATTTTCCATAGAAATGCCAATTGATGTTAACACATAACAAAGCACGGGTTATATTGTCGTTTCAGAAAAAAATTTCCTATTGGTAAAATTGAATAAAAAGTAGGTGTAGTACTATTAAAGTTTGCAAATCAAAATCATATCATGGTCCTACCAATTATATTATCACACTTACCTGTCCCGAAATTATTGGATTGTGATGAAATAATAGAGGTTGGCAAAGAGAAATGAGGATATTCAATTGTCATTTTATGTCTCTCTGGCACGTTGAAGGGGGTCATTACCCTCGGTACTGTAGTGTTTTATCATGATTCATTGCCAACAGGAATGAATGACCCCCACAAACACAGCTGCCAATCTAAGTTCTGTTAAGAAAAAAAAAAGTGAACAACAAAAAAAAAAGTACATGTTTAGTTTTTTATATATGAATACTGTACTGGTAAAACTTATTCATAAATAGGAGGAATTACAAAGAGAGCATGCTATCCTTCACTCTGATTACAAACTCAACACAAGGAGGGTCACCGTCCAAATTAATCAAAACAGTCATTTATTGTTCAATAAAGATCACTTCTCCAAGGCATGAGAGAGAATACGTGAAATATTAGTTGTCTTGCGAAACATGAGGTGTGCTTCTATATTAAGTGAAACATGTGTTTCTCAAAAAAAAAAAAAAGTGAAACATGTGGTATTTTGATTCCAAATACTTCCTCTAAAGTAATTATGTCCACCATTACTTGCATCTTGGCCTCATGCAATGCATCTTTCACTTTATAACAGTCTAAAAGTTCTAAAATTCTAAGATTAAGGGACTAAAATATTTAAAAATTTAAGAAGGTTATATAGGAAATATGAAAATTTTGGAAAGATACATATATATATATATATATATATATATATATATATATACTTAAGGTGCGTTTGGGATAGTAGCTGCATTTGCGTTTACAAAGGTTGTGTTTTTTTTTTACTGGTCCATAGCACTTTTCATGTACCAATCAATTGACCAAAACACATGAATAGTAATTTGCAGCAATAAAAAAAAAAAAAATTGCTACAATGTTTTCAGTAATAAGCTTTCAGTTTTCAGCAAAATAAGCAATATCTAAACGCACACTTATTACAAAATTTAACTAAATACAATGATAAAAATAGGATTCTTTTCAAATGGTATTCATAAGACCGTCTTATAAGACCATTTTCTCACCTGTTGATAGAGCTCCTTCCTTGCTTCAAACATTAGATACTATTACATTAGCTATACAACATGTTAATTAAGGGCATAGAAGTGCCAAAGACAGAAACACAATTGTGGCCTTCAAAATTGATGTCAACCAATAAAGTGATCTATATTATAAAATAGTATCGGAGGTCTTAATCAAGGTTTTCAGACTCAGACTGTTCATTGAACCGTAAAAGGGAGAGGTTCAAGGTTTTTGAGGTCGAACCGAGGTTGAACCGGGGTCGAATCATGATGACATCATAATTAATTTAATAATTAATTAAAGCCTAAATATAGATATTAAATTTATAAAACTAGCAAAATTGACAATATATCTATATATGTGAGAGAAATTTAATGATTTTCAAGCATATATTTAATAATTAAATAAGAAAGTTAATAAAATAAAATAATAATCATGAAAACATTAAAATTTATGATTAATTTTTGAAGTAAATTTGAATATCTTTGAAGGATTTTAATTATAATTTTTTTTATTCCTTGTAAGAGATGGATAATTTAATTAAGTAGGATAAAATTGTAAAAAAAAAAAAAAAAATGCTAAGGTTTTCGCGGTTCACGGAATTAACAAAAAATCCAGTTCTTTAGGCTTAAAAAACCGATTTTTATCCCAGTTCCCGATTTTCACGGTCCGACTCCCGGTCCGGTCCGGTTCTAAAAACTATGGTCTTAATGTCTGATAGGTTTTAATTCATTGAGATTCTATACCTACCCGTGTTGTCACATTGGATTAGAAAAGGAGCTCCAAGGTTGTGGTCATTCCACTGCTCTTATTATTACCTTGGCTGCCTGCCATGTTAGGGTTCCCCCACCATTGCTCCCACAATGTTTAGCACGCCTTTCTGTTTTTCAATCAAACTCCAAGCTCTTTCTTCAATTAAACAACAATTGTCCCTACCAATATCATTGTGCCCCACAATGTCTACCTCACTAGCTTCTTCTTTTTTTTCTTTTTCTTTTTCTTTCTATTTTATAAAAAAGATTCACTTTCCTTTATATTTGATACTATTGCTTGCTTTATTTAATTTCCTTGTTAAAGACATATTCTTATTGTGTATTAAAAATATATAAAGGACTGTTATTTATATAAACAGGATATGTGTGCTCTACTAGCAATATGAGTGCAATACCAAAAACAAAATTAGAACAACTGGCCTAATTAAGCTCATTACGCTTATATTCTAATAGCTCTCTCAAACTCATGCTGGGTGAATAGAGACCAACAGCCCCTCTCAAGCACGGTCTTATTGTATATAAAAATTGTATAAAAATAAATAAGTGACTGTGGATTTATATAGACAAAATATGTGTATTCTACTAGCAATATGAGTGTAACACAAAAAAACTTGGAACAATTTGCGCAAGTGGAGATCTTAGCCCTAGGTGACCTCAAGGGTGAGGTGACATATGTTCTGTGCCATGTGGCCTATTCCTATTTATAAAATATTATTTTTAGTTGAATCGAATCATTGTTAGTTTTTTTTACGTTATAGTCCTCTAGAGTAATTCTTAGGTACTCCCGGAGCACGGAAAATGGTGCTCCTTCCTCTCACATTTATGGTGGGTTCCGCTCATTAAATTCATGATGGGGTCCAATGTGAGAGAAAGGAGCATCATTTCACTATACTCTTGGACTACCTAAAAATTTTCCCTCTGCTATAAATCAACAAGCTTGCTCATTGGTGGCTAGTGAGGTTCTAAAATTTCTCTCTCAATTTCTCACTTCTCTCACTTTCTCTATCTTTGTCTTTCTGTTATCCATCTCAAATAATAATGGCATTCAAGAAAAACCTGCTAGTGTGCACACAACTACAATGTGAGACCATGGAAGAAATGCTGGCTTCAATGGAGAAAGCCAAGGCAGAAGGTGCAGACCTTGTGGAGCTTTGCATAGATTCCATGTCATTCTCCCACACTTCTGAGGTTGAGAAGCTCATCAAACAAAGAGCTTTGCCAGCCATAGTCTCTTACAGGTAGCACCTCTTACTCATACTTCTCCCACAATAGTATAGGTCTCCATCTATTTTGTCACCTCCAATTCTCTCCCACAGTATTTGAAAAGGCTCCTCCTCTTCATTTGCCTAAAAAAAATGTCCATTTTGATATTGCTTCATTTAAAATTTTATTCTCCTTCTACCATGTAAGGATGATTTTATATAATATGATATTATATTCACTTTCAGATTTTTAAACCACCATATCCTAATATTATCTCCAGCAAAAAAATATATATATCCAGCAAAGAAATATCCTTATATCATCAAATGGACCTTCTCCATTCAAATCAAGTGAGGAAAATCTCTGTTCATGAAAAACATAATGTCACAATCTGCTAAATATAAAAGATCTTCTTTTGTTCAGAAGCTTGTCACCTTTAATGAATGAATAAAAATCTTCTATCCAACCAATGAAAGGTATACTCCACTCATGGTAACCAAAATTTAAAATAATATCAGCTGGTAGAGTATAAAATGAAAACTCAGATTGGGACATAAGATTTTTATCAATTATGATGTTCAAAACCATTTTATTAATTATTTTCTTTTTACAATTAACTCAAACTAGTCTAGACTATTTAGCAGAGAAAAGAAAAAGAAAGTAAAAAGAGAAGAAAAAACCCAGAGAAATTTATTCCAGTTGAACAATAAGCCCACTCAAAACACTTATTGCCACACTATTGTCCCCTATGCCACCTTTTAATTTGCACGTGTAATAAGGGAATTTTTCAAATGAGGTTTTTGATCTAATATGCAGGAATCAATAGAGAAGGTAAATCCCTTGTGATACAACAGATTTGGCTCTTTAAATCTATAGATTTAAATACAATTCTTTGTGACTTTCCCCTAGTACAGTGTTTAACTGTTAATACACATAACTCTAAGGGCTTGACTAAGTGATTCCTAAGTCTCATGATATGCATTAGATCATGAATTCAAAACTTCTTGCCAACATTTTAGAGCTACTCTCAAGGAATTCCTCCCTATAACCCAGTATGTGCGGAATAGAAGAACTGCACATAATCAAAAGTAATCAAATCTTCGAAGAGATTTAGATACCTCCAAAACTACTTCGTTTGTCTTCATCCAACGTCGGTTAAGTGGTACAACTTTGTTTTTTTGGCAGTGAGTTCAATCACATGGAATTGAAGTGAGGTGGTCTCCTTTCAAAATAACTTACATATAATGGCCCTTTAGATAGGACATGGTACTTTTGTTTGATTGCCTCTGAACTTTTCAATTGACAAACCTAATTTTTGTTGGCCCCGTCGTATCTATATATGTAAAATTATGTCAGTGATCATATCTCAAAAAGATGCAATTCTTACCAAGTGTATAGTTATCATCTAGCTTTTTTGGATGCGAATCACGTGCATACATATTGGTGAGATTTACATCTTAATCATATAACTCGTACAATAAGCAACGGACGACCCGTGGCCGTGGGAACAATGTTAAGCAAAGTTCCCAAATTTTAATTGGACCGACAACCAATTCATGATTAATTAGACTGTGAACATTGATATGAATGCCAACACTGGCTTTCTCATCAACTAGTTATTATTAAGTAGATATGTCCAGTGTGGGGGGCTATTGCACTTTTAAAAAATTATTATTATTAAGTTTAAGAATATTATTAAATTTTTTTTCTTAGTGCTAGTTTGCCAAAACTTTTTTTAGTTTATTTCTAGTTTATCTACAATTTCTTAAATTTTATTTTTTTTAGATATAATTGTACTTTTACTTAATAAATAAATAAACTCAATATTCCAATGAAAATAAGATCTCCCAAATGCACACTTAAGAAGTAGAAATTTAGCATAAAAAAAAGATGTAGAAATTTATTGGTATTACTTAGAACTGTATCCATTAAGATTAAATTATGTGGGATTAATGTAAAATTTAAAAATATTTCATCATTAAAATAATCTCCCTTAAATTTTGAAAAATAAAAAATATCCTCCTATTTTTATAAATGACACTGCATCCCATGTTTTATTTGATTTATACAACAAATAATCCCTTATGACTATTTATATCCATTACAAATTGAATCAAATACATATTTTTTTAAATCCATTTTCCATCCAAAATAATACTTATTAACCAAATTGATTATATGATAAGAAAGAAAAAAAAATAGCCTCAAGTGGTTAAATACTTTTTTTGAAAATTGAAGGGGGTTTCTAAATTCTAACATTTTCCAAAACTTTAGTAGATGTTAGTGTAATTTATTTAAATAATTATTACAATATAGTGAGTTAGCTTATTTTATTTTGAAAAAAATTATAATTATCTATTAAAAATGATTAATGAAAAAAAAATTTGTTTCCCTACCAGAAGAGGGGAAAGTAGATGTGGTCCAACACTCCAAGACTGTGGGGACTGAGACGTGTAGCTGAGCCTGAGCCATAAATAGCTTATCACTACCAAACTGACCTGCAACCATACAATACAAACAACATAAAACACGTAATTTGGCAATGTTCTAGAGATCCACAAATTTCCTGGGTTTGACAAGTACATCTTTTCCATATTTTCGTTCTCCACGTGTTTTCTATTCTGTTTTTGGTTTTTTGGGTCTATCTGCGGCACTCTGGCCCAACCCAATAATTAATAAGTGTGACATATTTTGGCGTTTTCAACGAAGATATATAAATTTACAGACTTTACCAAAATAATGCAAGTTACATAGCATTTTGGTTTGACTAGATTGTTTTTACTTTATTTATCTATTTATAATTTGATAGTTATAATGGAATGAAATTATTTGAATCATAAATGTCTCCATCAAAAATATTAGGAAGTGTTTTTTTTTTTTTTTCTTACAAGATAGAATTCTACTCTAACATAATCTAAGTATATATATATGTGTAAAACTCTTTTCTGAAGACTTGAACTCTAGTCCTTACCCCCCACACCCCACAAGTACTTATACTTGTGGAGTAACCATCGCACCAAAGGTGTGCGGTAATAGAAAATGTTAATTAAATTACAAGACTTTTAGTTAGATTTGTTTCATGAGTAATACTATAGTCACAAATTATTTTACAATATTTTTATAAACTGTTGAAATAAAAAAATTTTAAGGGTTATTATTTGGGCTCACCACTAACATCATTTTTTTACTTACTAATAACCTTTCATTACATCAACAGTTTATAAAATAGTTTGTTTCCTTTAACATTTTTCTTGTTTGATTGGTGATGAGTGATGAGCATTTTTCTTGTTTGATTGATGATGAGTGATGACATTTATGTGAATTAAAGGACTTTTCAAAATTATTGATTCATATTTGGGTCCATCATATTGTAATCAAGCCATGTGACATTGTCAAGTTTATTTCATATCACATTATGGCATTTTGTAGGGTTCTTAATGATTGTAATATCTTAGAAACTAAAATTACCTTATTAAAAAAGCACTAAAATTTCTGAGATAATTTCAGGCTGAAAGGAACTCATTAGTAAAACTTTGCTTTTTGATGGGCAAATAGATTACTTTAGTGAATGTACCCCCACCCACGAGATGTTATCTTGTGCCCAAGATTTTTTCCCCACCCACAATGGATGGGTAGCAGCAGCCCATTTCTCAAATTTCAAAAAAAAAAAAGAAAAATCTGTAGTGAGTGTACTTCAAAGTTCAAATTGAATGGGTCTTGATCACCATGCCAAAAAGCCAACAATTCACTTCAAGGGTCTCATAGCTTAGTGGCATGTCCGGATAGCTCAATTCCAATATGAGGTTTCTTCTCTAGCTCAATGTAGCCAAAAGTGAGGAGGTAAAACACAAAAATCAAAAACAAAAACAAAAAAACCCACCAAAATCAAATATTGGAGAGACCATACTAGATTAAAGAATGCATATGAGAGGATTCTTTATAATTATTCACAAGAAAAGAAAAAAAAAGATCTTAAATGACATTTTTTTCAGCAAAATAGTGTTCCCTACAAAATATTAACAAATATAATTCAAGCACACACGATTTATGAAATGGTGTAGCACCCTTTAAATTAAAGAACTTCTAAGAATTTTAAAACTCGGAGTTCATTTTGACAATAACAAGGAAAGTAAGAATAAAGAAGTAAACCAAACATGTTCAAATTAGTGTTATAATAATAGCAGCACTAGCTAGTAACTATTAAGAGTAACAATTAGGTGGATAAAAATTCCTTGATATTTACCACAATTGCCATTCACAGGCTCAAATCATCAAGGACTTCAGGCAAAGGAGAATGCAAGACTACCTGCATGCAAGTACTGAGACTGGCTCTTGAATTAGATGTTGAATTCGTTGAAATGGATTTTGAGGTAGTCATCCCTTTTTTTTCAAACCCCTCCTCCCTTTGGAATATAAACTATAAAGTATTACTTATCCACTTGTCCTTATATAACTGTCATAACTACGACAAGAAGTACACTCTACACTATTTTATATTTTTAATTTCGGGTTCATAATGAAAATCAAAGTCTTAAACATCTGTCTTCATTTGTGTTAATATGTAAGACATATATAGTGTTGAAAACCCAAACTAGTACATTGAAATTTGGTCCGAATATTTGTTTTTGCCATATATAACTATATCTAAAGTTCATTTAGCTTTGTTGTTTTCTTTAATACTCCCAACTAAAGTGAAAAATTTCAGGTGGCTTCTGATATTGGCATGGCTGAATGCATGTACAAGCGTGCCAATAGCAAAATAATTGTCTCAAGCTTTGTGAATGGTGGGAAACCTTCAAATGAAAGACTTGGTAATCTGATTGCATGTATGCAATCAACTGGAGCAGATGTTATTAAGCTTGTTATTGATGTGGATTATATCACAGATTTGGCACCGGTTTTCCAGATGCTTGCTCATTGCCAGGTATTTGTTTATACAATTGATGTCACAAATTCAACAGCATGCATATTAAGTTACGTATTGCTTTCCTCGTATTAGTTGGGACATTCTTAATGGGGCGCAGATTTTCACGAGGACATCACAAATTTGCAAGTATTCATTATATGTTAGTTGTGACATTCTCCAAGTATTCATTGTAACATTCTTTAATGGTCTGTAGTTTCTTTCTTGTGTTTGCTGTGATAAATTCTGTTCTGTATTGGTATTATATGTTTCCTAATACAATGTAACACTAAAAAGTAGCATTTGTTAGAAAGACTCATGGCTTAAGATATAACATGGTCTCTAGAACACTATAATGCAGCATTTCAAAACCTTAAACGCAAAAACTAAAAAGCAGAGTTAGAATTCATCCTGCACCTCTAGTACTTTCTTTGTTTTCAAAAGTTTTTCAGGCATAAAGGAATATCAGATATTCTTCTTTCTACTTATTTTTTCAAATTAATTTAATTCAGTTTTCTTTCTATAGTATAAACAACATTAGTCATTTACTACTTCTATGTGTATCTCCAGGTGCCATTAATTGCTATTGCAGTGGGTAGCAGAGGTCTAATAAGCCAACTATTGGGTCCTAAATTTGGTGGATTTTTAGTGTATGGATCTCTGGAAGGAAAATCAGTACCTGGGTTGCCAACTTTAGTCAGCCTTAAACATGTTTACAAACTTGAATACTTGAATGCAGATACAAAAGTTTTTGGACTCATTTCAAATCCAGTAGGTCATAGCAAGGGTCCTATTCTGCACAACCCTGCCTTTAGACACACAGGATATAATGGAATTTATGTTCCCATGCTGGTCGATGATATCAAGGAATTCTTTAGAACCTATACAGGCACTGACTTCGCAGGTTTCAGGTATGCAGCCACTCTTTCATAAAAGAAAAAGAAGAGGATCATCCCATTGCTTGTCTTGTAAGGTTCTTTTGCAACTTGACTCCTTCAAAAAACTTGTTCTAAATAATGTTATCACCTAGAGTATCAGATACTTCTATGATTTATGTACGTTTCCTGTTCTCCATTCATAACAGGTTCAATATTCTCTTTAGTCTGTGGGTATCAACTGTTACATTAGGCATTTGCTTTCTCAAATATCATGGTGCACACTTTTGCATTGGCCAAATATATAAATTGTGCTTGTTTGGTACAATCCCAATGCTTTTTATCTAATGTAAGGTTTTTTTCCCTTTATTCGATGAAACTTGTAGTGTTGGAATCCCACACAAAGAAGCTGCAGTTGGGTGTTGTGATGAAGTACATCCACTGGCTAAGGTCAGTAAACTTGGTAATATAAACACTTTTTGAACTGCTACCTGAACAAGAGGAAAAAACTTTTAGAACATTGCTATAGGTTTGTTGACTGTGTTCCTTTAACAACAATCCCTACATATATTTGCTATATATCTGGCCATATATAATGAAAATTTTTAATGTCAAATAAGTAAACTACTTATGATCCTTTGTTACATTACTGTAATTCCACTAATCCAAGTCTGTCTTAAGCACCAGACAATGGCACAAGACCTGGAATGAAGGTGTATTAGATATATACAACTCAGCTGAGTAATTGGGATTATTAAAATCCAGAAGTTGACATTAACAAATCTTCTACGGAGGCCTAGATATCATATATTAATAACGATACTTTAGGGTTTTAGCTTCAAGGCACACTACTTTTTTTATTGCTGTGTTAATTGTAGGGTCATGTTTATATAAGCTTCTAAATTGTGGTATGCTTTCTCAATCAGTCTATAGGAGCTGTAAATACTATTGTAAGGAGGCCTATTGATGGGAAGCTGGTCGGTTATAACACAGATTGTGAGGCTTCTATCACTGCAATAGAGGATGCATTAAGAGGTACTGTGATAATTGAAGTGTTACTTTCTTGATTATTTAGACGATGGCTGTATGTATCTTTCTAATTCTTTGTATATCATTTAAAGTTGAGTTCTACTCGGGCCAGGAATATAAATGTATATTGTTTTGGGGAGAATGGAGTACTTGATTGCTTTGTTTGTTACAGGGTTCATGACCTCTACTTTTTTGTTTTGCAATACCATTAATAATTTGATGTTTTTAAACAGAATTACCAGCAACCTGAAATGGATGATTACTTGATGGACGACCATGTATAATGATAGTATAGGTAAAAGAATAGACAATTATATCAAGTGGTGTCTAGATAGAATTACTTATGTTTATTTTGTCTGGACAGAGAGACGAGTTGCCAATGGAGAAGCATTACGTACTTCTCCTCTAGCTGGGAAAACATTTGTATTGGTTGGAGCAGGAGGTGCAGGAAGAGCACTTGCTTTTGGTGCTAAAAGTAGAGGTGCTCAGGTTGTCATATTCAACCGGAATTATGGTAATAAGGCAATATTGTTCTCTCCTTTTTAGTATTACAATTGAAGATCAGCTTTCTTGTCTCTAATCTTGACATTTCTCTTTTGAAAAGAGAGAGCAAAGTTGCTTGCAGATGCAGTTTCAGGGGAAGCTCTACCATATGAATGCTTAAAAAGATTCTGCCCTCAGGAGGGAATGATCCTTGCAAATGCTTCTGCTATTGGAATGGAACCAAATACTGATCAAACTCCTGTCTCAAAGGTTTTCTCTCTCACTCTCTCTGAGCAAATAGGTAATAACTCAGAAGAACACATTGAATAATGTATTGCCTCTTGTCATGCTTCTTTAGGAGACCTTGAGAGCATATGAGCTGGTTTTTGATGCGGTTTATACACCTAGAAATACACGGCTCTTACAAGAGGCTGCAGAGGTTGGGGCCATCGTAGTGAGTGGAGTGGAGATGTTTATCAGACAGGCCCTAGGCCAATTCAGACTGTTCACCGGTGGCTTAGGTATCAGTCCTCCTCTTATGTCAAACCATTGATTTATTAATTTAACAAAAGGGGTTTTATTTTTTTTAGTAATTTTTACCGATCCATTTACTTTGAAATGGAGACGGTCCATTTTAAGGTTGAAGACATGGTATTTCAAAAATCTAAAGGTGAATAAGATACCAAGTCATTTAAAATAAGATATCATTTCTTATTTGGTAGAATGAAAAAAATTTAAATGATATGGTACCATGTAAACCTTAGATGCATATAAACTAAATCTTCATCATGAAATAGGCTCTTTTTTTTTTGCTAAGCCATGAAATAGGCTCTCTTAATGTCAAAGGAAATGGAGAGAATCATTCTCCATAGGTTTAACCTTTTTATTCTTCAATGTATTATTGTTGAATTTGTTCACATGTAAGATTCATTTCTTTTGGTTAAATTCTAACAGCAGGAGCATTAATCTTTATTTTGTTTGAATTGCTTTTCAGCTCCAGAAGATTTCATGCGCAAGCTTGTTCTAGCACAATTTTGATGCTTCTAACCGATCAAGCCAAGAACAAATTTGTTAATATATATAGTACTTTGTCACTTCTTCTGCGGTATTGAAGTAATAAATCTGTGAAGATGCACTCTAGCTTAGCTCACATGGTTTGTTTGAGGTTGTCCTACTTGGAGCTCGAACACCGTCATCAGCTAGTCAATCCAAAGGCCCCCCACTCTGATGAAGTTGCATGCAAGGACAAGGCTCTTAGGATTATAGATAGGATAGGTTGAGACCAAATAATAAAAGAAAGATTTTTTGGCCATGTGTTTGTTAGAATTACCAGGTGCTCCAAATTGTGTCACTTTTTTTTTTTTTGAGTAATATTTGTTTGATGGAAGTTCAACTGTGTTCCATGAATTTCTTCTCATGATTGTGCAAGACAGGACTAATGCTATTGTTTGTTAAGCACAGTTAGTTTTGAATGAACATATATAGGCAGTACATGTATTTTATTGCTTAAGCCATATATATTGCTTTCTGAAACTTAGCAGGTCACCGACTTGAACTCAACTCTCTATGTGCATCACTCTAAACAATGTTACTTAAGGGGATGAGGTTGGTTTTTGCATACACCATGAAAGATTAGCTTTAATGCTGAGAGTCAACTTGAAACAATCCATGCTTGAATTCTCTCTAGAGGTAGAATGCTTGGACATGTAAACTAGAGTCAATTAAAAGGAATGGATGTGAATACATTCATTTGTGCTCCTTATACTCGCAAATTTCTGTTTCTAGTTTCTCTGTTCAAATTTTTACTGCATTTCATCTGGTGCAGGAAACCCCAAATGCTTAAAAGATGTAAAGCCTCCATCTAATACCAAATTATGCCCACTAACATACTTGGCATCATCAGAAACAAGATAGAGCGCAGCATTAGCTACATCAGTGGGTTCACAACTAGTTCCCTCCAAATCACCAGCATTAGTAACCACTTCCACAAGCCGTCGATCATCTACACCAGGAAAAACCTGACTCATTTCATCCATTACAAACTTAGTTGGAATGGCAAATGGTGATATACAATTCATCCGGATTCCATACTTGCATAGCTCTGCAGCCACAGACTTAACAATGCCTATAACAGCAAATTTGGACACACAATATGTGTGCTATGCTAACCCACCCATTATTCCTGTAACACTAGCTGTGCAGAGAATTGATCCAGTTTGACATGGGATCATCACACGTGATGCATGTTTGATCCCAGCCATGACTCCCCGCACATTGATGTCCATGATTTTATCAAAAACTGCCAGATCAAGGTCCACAATGCTTGGGGGAGTTTTGCAGGGCACCCCTGCATTGTTGTACATGATATCAAGTTGGTTGTACTTAGAGATGGTAAAATCAACAGCGTTGGATATGTCAGACTCTTTAATGACATCACAGGCAACAAAAGTAGCATTGGTTCCAAGCTCTTTTGCAGTGTGTTGGCCAAGTTGATGTTGGATATCAGCAATAACAACTTTAGCACCATTGTTGATAAATTTTGCTGCAGTTGCCTTTCCTATGCCACTTGCTCCTCCAGTTATCAATGCTACCTTGCCTTCTAGTTTGCTATGTTATAACATAAGAAAGGGTTTTAAGCATCAAACCAAAACGATCCCAACTTGGGTGGATTCATTAATCAAAGAAAGTTGGAAAATTTCATGGTCCAACATATACCATTTGATCACATTCACAAATTCTGGATTTTCTTGAGAATGTTTGGTTAGCATAATGGTGCAAGAACGTTGACCCATGTATTTTGGGAGAGTGCAATCAATGAGAATCTTGGCCAATCACATGAGATTAAGCTCACTTTCATATGATTTAAGTGTGTACTTGTTTATCTCTTTGTTTAGCTAAGCCTAGAGATTAATAGTATGGTTGTAAAAAAAAAAATAAAAAACAAAATAAAAAAATTTTCCACTTGTGAATTTAAGCTTCTTTATTAGTGGATTCCAGGTTTTATACTGGTTGTAGAGGTTAGATACAGCCTGATCCCTCCAGGTCAAAATGTCTCATTTTTTTCTTTTAGACTAGCCATTGTTTATGCCTAATAAGCATCTTTGACTATAGGATTATAGGAATGGCACAGAAATACCATTATTTTATTCAACACAACAAACAATGAATACGGAAAAAGTGCAGGACAACAGGAAAAAACAAAAAGCTAGTTCCAGTGGGTATATAGTGATGTGATATTAGTTGAAATAATCACTTGTAAACACTATAAAACCTTCACTATCACACAAGTGGTGCCAGGGCCGGGCCTTCCCTTAGGCGAGTTAGGCAATTGCCTAAGGCCCCGGGCCCCAAAATTTTAGAAAAGAACCGGGTAGTAGAGGAAAAAAAAAAATTTAGTTTCAAATGACTTATAAAAATAATCTGGCACATCCTTCTAACCAAAAAAACAAAAAATTTGGTAAATCCTATTAAACATGGGTTCTAAACAAAATCATTGACCAAAAAACAACCAGATAAACTACAAATCCGGTCTAAGAGATTAACCACAAAACAAAACAAATAAATCCACTCAAAACCCTAAAAATTTTACCTTTCTCTCGGCCTCTCTCTAGTCTCCAGTCTCCACTGTTCTCATCTGCTCAACAGACAACAGCTCAAGGCTCAAGCAAGGCAGCAAGCTTGAAGCTCCTCCGCCTGGACGGCTGGTCCAGCTGGACCGCCTCAGCCTCTCTCTGATTCTCTGCTCTCCGCCTCAGCCTCTCTCAACTCTCAACTGCTCACCTCACCGTATCAGTTTCTGAGGTTCAGGAATCAGGTATAAAATTATAATAAATATTTGGGCTTTTATTTGTTAAGAACTTAAAGATAACTTTGTTTATTTGGGCCCTCCTGTCCCTGGCTGCTTTTGTAACTTTGTTTATCACTTATCAGTTTATCATTATGGCTGCCTGGACCCTCCCTGGACTGGGCGTTAAGTTTGGGCCTTCAAGTTTTTTTTTTTTTTTTTTTAAGTCTGCTTTTTTTTTTGGTTATAGATAGGATTTTTTTTTTTTTTTTTTTTTTTTGGTGGGTGGGTCTTATTAATAAGTCTTATGTCAGTGTTATGGCTGTGCTTAAATTTTTGTTATGTTTGTGCTTAATTTTTTTTTTAATTTATGCAGGTTGAGATTGCTAAAAACTTGTTATACAAGTATGAGAAGTTTTCCAGTCAGTTTTGGCCAAATCTGATGAGATCCGACAAGATCTTGTCAAGACCTAACAAGTTTGGCCAGCCCAAGGGACCGTCGGAGAAGGTAGAGCCAGTGATGGGAGGGAGATGAGTGAAGGTGAGCTGGGTTGTGGAGAGAAACTGAAAGAGAGTGAGAGAGGGACTGACAGGGATTCAGGACTATTGAGAGAGACAGCAGCAAATGTAAAATATTTTACCAATTTTTTAAGCGTAAAACATTTTACAATTATTTGCCTTGGTTGTATTGTTTGACCGAAAATATTTTACCTTTGAATAAATATTTTACTGCAAAAGAAACACGGTAAAATATAAAAATATTTTCTTACAAATATTTTACATCAAAACAAACAGGGCGTTAGTGACAAATTTATTTCTTTTCTTTTCTTTTCTTTAAAGGTGGAGGAAAGCAAGGTCTCTCAATGAGTCTTCTAGGAAATGGGTTGGTGACACTTGGCAGTCAAATAGGTGTTGAATATGAGGTTGAATTTTAGAGAGAGAGAATTGGTTCGAACACCACGTCACTCAAAACACGGCGTATCCAACTCCCACACATTCATGGTGGAGCCCATAAATTTGTTATAAAAAGACAGGATTTGCAGAGGGAATTTTCTTCTTCTTCTGAAATATTCCACTGTATACAGGAAGATGAGTAGTACTCAGTTTTGTGGGCTTCCTCATCTCATCTTTCAATGCATCCCAACATTTTTTTTTTTGTCAAAAATGTTTGTATATTACACTTTTTTCAAATACTTATTCTCCACTGGTACAAAGTTTCAGATTACTATTCATTTATCATCATCACCCGTATACTATGCACATAAGTTTTATTATATTGAAAAGTTTAGACATTAGACTAAGGAAAAAAAAAAAAAAAATCTACATTGTAAATGGATCAAATTATTCAAATTAAAAAACTACGTTGTAAATAGATCAAATTATTCAAATTTGTAAGTTAAGAAAAAGGTCAGATTTGATTTATATGGAAGGGATTCAATTTTAAATTTGATTTGATTGGAGATTTTACCATGAGATTATTCAAATTTATACGCATACATCAATCGTTCAATATTAACCAAAGACAACTACTGACAAATGCAAAAATCCCTGGTCCACCATAACCAGTCCAGCGCACAGACAAAGAAGCATGACTCACAGACATTTTACTGCGGTTGGAGGTGGACAGTGGAAATCAAGTCACTTATTAGTCCTTTCTAGCCAGGTGGACCAATATGTGCTTGAGAATGTCAAAAAGGTAAAACACCCCATTTTATGTGTACGTTGTGCCTTTTTATTTCTTTTGACATCTGCTCTTCTCCTAATTTTTCTGTTATGATTTTATATTATCTTGAAATTTTTATATGATAGTGGATTGTGTAATAATATTTCTGCGTAATAAAATAATATATCTTATAATTACTTTTATTTACAATACAACATATTATTTGTTCTTTCTTTCTCTTTATTTTTGTTCAACAACCACAATCACCACCACAGTCGCACTACACACACCTGACACCACCACCACCACCATTAGCAACAACCCATAATCTACTGTCAACACCAAAAAAAAAAAAAAAAACCCAGGCAGCAAATCCACTGACCCAAGATCTCGTCAAGACCCAACAAGTTTGGCCAGCCAGACTTCGACCGAAGACTAATTGCTACCCGAGTAGGTCTACTTGAACTGACTCCTCATATCGGTCAGCACTAGGTTCAGATCTCGGGGACCCAAGTGATCGGGTCGATTCCAACCCTTCTGGGCTGGAAAAAAACCCAACTCGGCCTAACCCGTGAACAACCCTACTCACAGTTTGCCATATTAGAGTTGATCGCATTTTTTTTATTTTCCTTAATTTGTTAGTTGGAGAAGTAAGATTTGAATTCGACGTATTTATTAATACTAAAAAAAAAAAAAATACCAATTGTGGTATAACTCTTGACAGCCTCATTACACTTTAATTGGTCTTCTTTAAATTGATAGTTAATTGTGTATTCTGCTATCACCATATCAAAGATTTAAAGATTCGTGGAATTGGGGAAGGGGGGCGACATCAAAGATTTAAAGATTCGTGGAATTGGGGAAGGGGGGCGTCACCACACTTTAAAGTTTTAAGGTTCAAAGCAACAAAAGAAATCAGAAGCAATAAACATGTGATCATTTAATGGTTCTGTTGATTTGATTATTAGCTCGTGGACTAGCACGAAAAGCTCTATACAAATCTTATCAAGCAATTTTGGCATGCCCAATTGCCCTCTCAAGCAACAAAAGGAAAAAGAACATTTCCATGTTCTCAAATTAGATGCAATAATTATCATGGGGTTAAGATGATATCAAGATACTACAACTTTCTCAAGGGACCCTCCTATTACCATTGAAGAACTACTTTTACCATCAGAGAAATTTAATGCGCAGAAACACAATCTTTTCAGATTTTTCAAAATTTTACGGCATATACCACAGTGCCACTGTAACTTGGCCTTTCTTCAACTGGTTTTATAACTACTCAAAATTTTGATTTTTCCATTTTCCGTCTATTTCTTATAGCATCGAAATCTGCAATCTTAGTTATGTTTGTCCCTAACATTATAAAAGCATAGATTATCTAACATAATCACATAACACAGCAACACTCTTATGCAATTCACTTTCGATTACCTTCCGGACAATGTTGCGAATTGGTTCAACAATGCTGCGAGGTTCGACTGTACCACATGTAACACTTGGCAGCAAAGGAGTGAATGCAAAATAATTACGGGGCGATATCACTTGAACATCGTATGTGGGGTTGTTCAGATTCTTCAAGAAACTAGTTCCAGCCCAACCAGTTCCTAGTACCACCACCTTCTTTTTCACGTTCTCCGATTCAGATGAAGCAATGGCAGGAGCACCGTTGGTCGAGTTTGCCTCAGCATAGGAGACAAGGCCCCCATCACTACAACGAGAAGCAACAAACACAAGCCAAACAACACAAAAAATCAAATCATGAACTCACGTATCATAACATTTTACATTAAAAATCGAATTGAAAAATACAAATTCGCTCTGGAAAGGGATTAACAAAGAAACGGTCATTCAATCTAAAAACACTATTTTAAAAAATAATAATTTCCAGTTCACAAAACCGCGCTGTGTTATAACTCACAATCTTATAGCAATAGCAATTAAAATTCAATGTGCTCAAAGCACAATTTTTCATTATTCGATTAAAAAATATCTTAATACAAAATCTTTGAGCTACCTAAAATAAATAAATAAAAAATTAATTTTTTTTTTTTAATTCTCTGTATGTTTATGGCTGAGTTGTACGGACCTCAAACTTTCAGAGTTCAAATTATAGATCTAATATTCTAAAATTTTCTATTGGAAACCCACTGACCCAAAATCCACTCCGACGAAGCCACAGACACCCACCCCACCGTCGGCCCATCAACCACAACTACTTCCACCACCTCCACCGTCGGCCCACCAGCAACAACCACAAACGAACCAAAAAAAAAAATACAATCCAACGCCAACACAGTACCACCAACACCACCCTCTCCGACCATCCACACCACAAAAAAAAAAAAAAAAAAAAAAAAAAAAAAAAAAACCCAGGCAGCAAACCCACTGACCTAAAACCCACTCCGACGAACCAACGCCAACACAGCCACAGCCACCAACACCACCCTCTCCGACCATCCACACCACAAAAAAAAAAAAAAAAAAACCCAAGCAGCAAACCCAATTACCCAAAACCCACTCTGACGGACCAACGCCAACACAGCACAGCCACCAGCACCACCCTCTCCGACCATCCACACCACAAAAAAAAAAAAAAAAAAACCCAGGCAGCAAGCCCACTTACCCAAAACCCACTCCGACGGACCAACGCCAACACAGCACAGCCACCAACACCACCCTCTTCGACCATCCACACCACCAAAAAAAAAAAAAAAACCCAGGCAGCAAACCCACTGACCCAAAACCCACTCCGACGGACCAACGCCAACACAGCACAGCCACCAACACCACCCTCTTCGACCATCCACACCACACAAAAAAAAAAAAAAAAAAAAAAAAAAAAACCCAGGCAGCAAACCCACTGACCCAAAACCCACTCCGACGGACCAACGCCAACACAGCACAGCCACCAACACCACCCTCTCCAACCATCCACACCAATAAAAAAAAATTACAAAAAAAAAAAAAAAAAAAAACCCAGGCAACAAACCCACTTACCCAAAACCTATGAAGCACGGGTGCATTTCGGGACTCGGGTGCGGGTGCGGGACTCAGCAATTTTTGAAAAAGGTGGGTGCGGGTGCGGCGGGACTCGGCGATTAAAAAATTATTAAAAATATTTTTATTTATATTTTTAATATATTGCAAAGAATATTTTTTCACATTATATAAACATATACCAAATTTAAGAGCAATAGTAAATAATAACTAAAACATGATGTTCTTAATTTTTTAATATATTACTTATCATACTTTTTTTTGTACTTTTTTTTATTAATAATTTTAAATACATATATTTCTTTATATATTATTGGTCAAAATCTATATAATTTATTGAGAGTCTTAAAACTATAAGTCCAAATTTCAGATAATTTATGAATTTCAAGTCTAAATATCTATCCAATAATTATAATAATACTATTAAAACAATATTACTATTAAAATATTCTTTAAAAAAATTACTATTAAAAACGCAATATAAAAACTCAAGTTAAATATTAAAATAATTTTATTAATCATATATTACGTGTGGCCCGTAAAAATAAAGTTTTGTCAAATCTCTTTATCATTTCTAACATCCACTCATGTGCTAAGTTCACAAACATAAAACAAGGCAAGGTCCACTCACGTGCTAAGTTCACAAAACAAAAAGAAAACATAAAACAAGGCAAGGAAAATTTAAAATAGAACTGAAAAGGACGGACAAAACGAAGAAAGGAGAAGAAGAAGAACGAGCGGACAAAACGAAGAAGAAGCAGCCGCCACCTCTGCCATGCCGGAAGAAGAAGAACAAAAAGAAGAAGTAGCAGCCGCCGCCTCTGCCATGCCGGTTTCGCCTCTGCCATGGCCTGAATTGGCCGTTTCGCCCGATACGGCCCGAGTCGGCCCGATTCAGCGTGAATCGGGCCGAGTCTGAGCAGCGTCGGCGCGAGTCAGCTAAAAAAAAAAAAAGACACGTGGCCAGACGCGGCCGGACGCTGTCGAATGCGCGGGCAGCGGCGTTGCTCGCGCGTCGCCGCGTCGGACGCGGGTACGGCTCCTTTGGAGCCGCGTCTGTGCTTTCTAGCCCAAAACCCACTCCGACGGAGCCACAGACACCCATTCGGCATTAATAACAATCCAGTTGCAGGAGCAATTTGGGCTCAAATGCCAAATGTATTTTACAATTTGGCGTTTGAGAAGCCAAATGCTTATGCTCAACCATATATATATATATATATATATATATATATATATTATGGGAAACAGTTTTCATTCAATCAACTAAAAATGGAAGACAACAAAGTCTAAATACACAGCTACACAAAGAAGAAACCACTCAAACCAGAAAATATTCACATAACACATTGAAAATCTGACACAATATTTCATTATCACACAAAAAGCTACTTCATTACAAAGCTGTTAAAACCCATAACCTAACAACCCAGTACACAAATTCTGATAAATGTTAGGCAAAACACCGCCATTAGCAATGGTCACAGACTCAAAACCACTGTAAAATGTGGCAAAACTTAAAAGACTCAAAACCTATATATATATATATATATATATTTATATATATATTGCCCATAATTTTTTTTTACTCAAAACAAAAAAAAAAAAAAAAAACAAAAACAAAAACCCATACGCGGCGCGAGTCGGCTAAAAAAAAAAAAAAGACACGTGGCCAGACGCGGCCGGACGCGGTCGGACGCGCGGGCAGCGGCGTCGCTCTCGCGTCGTCGCGTTGGACGCGGGTACGGCTCCTTTAGAGCCGCGTCCGTGCTTTCTAGCCCAAAACCCACTCCGACGGAGCCACAGACACCCATTCGGCATTAATAACAATCCAGTTGCTGGAGCAATTTGGGCCCAAATGCCAAATGTATTTTACAATTTGGCGTTTGAGAAGCCAAATGCTTATGCTCAACCATATATATATATATATATATATATATATTATGGGAAACAGTTTTCATTCAATCAACTGAAAATGGAAGACAACAAAGTCCAAATACACAGCTACACAGAGAAGAAACCACTCAAACCAGAAAACATTCACATAACACATTGAAAATCTGACACAATATTTCATCATCACACAAAAAGCTACTTCTTTACAAAGCTGTTAAAACCCATAACCTAACAACCCAGTACACAAATTCTGATAAATGTTAGGCAAAACACCGCCATTAGCAATGGTCACAGACTCAAAACCACTGTAAAATGTGGCAAAACTTAAAAGACTCAAAACCTATATATATATATATATATATATATATTGCCCGTAATTTTTTTTTACTCAAAACAAAAAAAAAAAAAAAAAAAACAAAAACAAAAACCCAGACGCGGCGCGAGTCGGCTAAAAAAAAAAAAAGACACGTGGCCAGAAGCGGCCGGACGCGGTCGGATGCGCGGGCAGCGGCGTCGCTCTCGCGTCGTCGCGTCGGACGCGGGTACGACTCCTTTGGAGCCGCGTCCGTGCTTTCTAGCCCAAAACCCACTCCGACGGAGCCACAGACACCCATTCGACATTAATAACAATCCAGTTGCTGGAGCAATTTGGGCCCAAATGCCAAATGTATTTTACAATTTGGCGTTTGAGAAGCCAAATGCTTATGCTCAACCATATATATATATATATATATATATATTATGGGAAACAGTTTTCATTCAATCAACTGAAAATGGAAGACAACAAAGTCCAAATACACAGCTACACAGAGAAGAAACCACTCAAACCAGAAAACATTCACATAACACATTGAAAATCTGACACAATATTATCACATCACACAAAGCTACTTCATTACAAAGCTGTTAAAACCCATAACCTAACAACCCAGTACACAAATTTTGATAAATGTTAGGCAAAACACCGCCATTAGCAATGGTCACAGACTCAAAACCACTGTAAAATGTGGCAAAACTTAAAAGACTCAAAACCTATATATATATATATATATATATATATATATTGCCCGTAATTTTTTTTTACTCAAAACAAAAAAACACAAAAACAAAAACCCAGGCGCGGCGCGAGTCGGCTAAAAAAAAAAAAAGACACGTGGCCAGACGCGGCCGGACGCGGTTGGACGCGCGGGCAGCGGCGTCGCTCTCGCGTCGCGTTCAGACGCGGGTACGGCTCCTTTGGAGCCGCGTCCGTGCTTTCTAGCCCAAAACCCACTCCGACGGAGCCACAGACACCCATTCGGCATTAATAACAATCCAGTTGCTGGAGCAATTTGGGCCCAAATGCCAAATGTATTTTACAATTTGGCGTTTGAGAAGCCAAATGCTTATGCTCAACCATATATATATATATATATATATATATATTATGGGAAACAGTTTTCATTCAATCAACTGAAAATGGAAGACAACAAAGTCCAAATACACAGCTACACAGAGAAGAAACCACTCAAACCAGAAAACATTCACATAACACATTGAAAATCTGACACAATATTTCATCATCACACAAAAAGCTACTTCTTTACAAAGCTGTTAAAACCCATAACCTAACAACCCAGTACACAAATTTTGATAAATGTTAGGCAAAACACCGCCATTAGCAATGGTCACAGACTCAAAACCACTGTAAAATGTGGCAAAACTTAAAAGACTCAAAACCTATATATATATATATATATATATATATATATTGCCCGTAATTTTTTTTTACTCAAAACAAAAAAACAAAAACAAAAACCCAGACGCGGCGCGAGTCGGCTGAAAAAAAAAAAAGACACGTGGCCAGACGCGGCCGGACGCGGTCGGACGTGCGGGCAACGACGTTGCTCTCGCGTCGCCGCGTCCGGCCGCGTCGGATGCTGGTACGGCTCCTTTGGAGACGCGTCCGTGCTTTCTAGCCCAAAACCCACTCCGACGGAGCCACAGACACCCATTCGGCATTAATAACAATCCAGTTGCTGGAGCAATTTGGGCCCAAATGCCAAATGTATTTTACAATTTGGCGTTTGAGAAGCCAAATGCTTATGCTCAACCATATATATATATATATATATATATATATTATGGGAAACAGTTTTCATTCAATCAACTGAAAATGGAAGACAACAAAGTCCAAATACACAGCTACACAGAGAAGAAACCACTCAAACCAGAAAACATTCACATAACACATTGAAAATCTGACACAATATTTCATCATCACACAAAAAGCTACTTCTTTACAAAGCTGTTAAAACCCATAACCTAACAACCCAGTACACAAATTCTGATAAATGTTAGGCAAAACACCGCCATTAGCAATGGTCACAGACTCAAAACCACTGTAAAATGTGGCAAAACTTAAAAGACTCAAAACCTATATATATATATATATATATATTGCCCGTAATTTTTTTTTACTCAAAAAAAAAAAAAAAAAAAACAAAAACAAAAACCCAGACGCTTCGGTCTTCACTCTTCATCCTCCACCACCTTCTTGTTGCCCTTCCACCACGTCAAGAGCTTCTCCTTGAGCCAAAGGAAGACCCTCACAAGCAGCTCGAAGGCTCTTTCACCAGCGGCAAAGAGCATGCCCTTCAAAATGGTGTGAAGGGCCGCCTTGACCGCTGGTGGAAAAGGCAAATCGGATACATGGTTTTTCATCTTTTCGATGAACTTATGGAAAAGAAACTTGGGTGAGTTTTCCCCAAGGCTTGAGAAAGCCCGGGAAGTGAGGAGGAGGTGGGGAGGAGTAAATGGAGCGGTTGGAGTGGATGGGATGAGAGGGGTAGTGAGGAGGAGGTGAGGAGTAAACGGAGCGGGTGGAGGCTTGAGAGGAGGAGAACGGGTTGGGGGTGGTGGTGGTGGAAAACGGATTGGGGTTGGGGTTGGTGTTGGGGTAGTGGTAGTGGTAAACTTGATCAAAAAACGACGGAGAGCCATTTTCAAAGCTAGAGTAGAGACTAAGCTTTTTTTTTTTTTGAATGAACAGTGATGGGTTTTAGGGGTGGGGTTTTAGGGGTTTTATAGGGATTGTAGGGTTAGGGATAGGGTTAGATAACCTAACCAAACGTAGTTAACCGTTTTTTTTTTTTTTTTTTACAAAGATTTCGATTTTTTAACCTTTTTCAGGGATGATGATGGGCTTCGAAAATGTAGATGAATTGAACAGGTTGTTGTCGTTGGCCCAATTCAAGCTAGTTCAAACTTGGGCCGAGTTGAATCCCATTGCTATTTTCATTTCAGTTAAGCTATAATATCTGGCTGTACTAAAAAATAATAATAAATCTATCATTTTTGTTACTCATTTTCCCATCACACATGCTTAAGGGGCTAAATTCTCTCTAAGCAGTAGAATGGAGACAAGCCAGCTTGGCATATATATATATATATATATATATGTACACATTTTTTAAATTATGATTTGTTTAACCTTAAAAAACTGCGAGTTTGTGATCACCCTAAATTTTTTTAGATCTAACAAAATTTTAAAAAAAATTTGCTCTTCTTAACAATATATTAGGCCATTTCAAACAAAAAGAAGCCTTTCAAAAAAAAAAAAAAAAAAAAAAAAAGAAGAAGCCCATGAAAAATTTTATTGGACTTAAATTTGAAAGTAGTGTAGCTTGTAGTAGCATTGATAATGAGACTATCGTACAACAGTTTCCAAATATGAAAACTCGTAGAAGAAAATTGTAAAACTTAATGTATTTGTGTTTTTTTTTTCAATATATAAAATTTTATTTTTATTAGATTTTGTATAATTTAAAGTTTCTTAATGGCCACCCTCAAGAAAATTTCTGGAGCCGCCGCTATCCTCAGCTCTTGGTCCCATGGGTACCCAAACCCTACCCAATTCAAACTGAGTTAAAAATTATAAAATTTAAAATAAAATAAAATAAAATAAAAACTAAAAACTAAAAGGAAAATGTTCTTCTTTTTTAAACCTAAAAATAATTTTTTCTATAGTTAATTTCAAACAATAGAGCTGACACTTTTTTATAAAGTTTAATTTTGTCCTTTCTTTTATTTTCTTGTGAAACAAATCAAATTTTTATTAGTTTATAGGATTTAATGTACAATTTAGTAAATTTGTTACCAATTTTTTATTTTTTTAGAATTCAATTTGTTGCAAAAAAATAAAAAAATAAAAACGTATTTTCCATTCCCCCATTTATGATCTACAAAGTATAAGAAACAAAGTGATCCAAAAGTATTTATAGTAGTAGAATATGTGAAAAAAAAGTATAAATATGTTTTGTATACAATAAGGGTTCGTTTAGATACAGCTTATTTTACAAAAACTTGAAAACATTATAGCAAAATAATTTTTAAATGTGTGAATAGTGCCGTGAAACCCATTTTTAATATTTTTTTTATGAATAAATTGGTTGTGGGTCCCGTGAACAGTACATTTTGTCCCCCTAAAGCTGAAACGCGTGTAGCAGAGAAAAAAAAAAAAAAAAAAAAGAAGCAAAACGCCATACGTAGGTTCATCTAGATCCAAACACATACTAAATTAAAATTTAGTAGACACACATTCAGGAAGGGACAACATAAACAAAACTCATCCCCGCCCCATCATCCCTTGGCCACAAAGAAAAACATGCGTGGTGGGGGATTCTTTTGTCATCCATGTTGAGAATTTAGAATCACACAATTAAATGAAATTGCTGACATATTTAAGTACTAAACACAAATTCTTCCCCAAATTTAAATCATATTCCATTGGAAAAGTTTTGTTTCAAATTTCAATGTTTCATTAGACTTGATTGAATTATCGATTCCTAACGTTTCCAAAAAATGATCTTTTAATTTGTTTTTCAAAGGCCCAAAAAAAAAAAAAAAAATTGCCTAAACAACTTTTTTTTTTTTTGCTAGGTAAATGCAGGGGATAGAACCCCCGAGCTCAAGGTATACAATGGAACCGGGTGCCACTAGGCTACAAAGCCAAGTGGCAAAATTGCCTAAACAACGTGTATTGGGCTGGCTAGCCAACCCATAAATCTATTTCCTATGCCTTCAAGGATTAGGAAACGAGTAAAGTCGGTGATACTTGTATATATATACGAGACCAAAGTTTGATCTTCTTCATCAAACAAAAATCAAATATGGCAGAGAATCAGAGTTTGGCACCTAAGAAGCTGATAGACAAACTAACGCACGTTGCTCATGTTGGTGACAATCGTGGCCTAGAGATTTTTGCCGCATGTGATGATGAAATTCTTAAGCAACTTTTGCCGCACTGCACGGTTGATCAGTTCAAGTACGGGGAGAAGTGTTTGAAATCCAAAGGAAGAGACCTTAGCCCATTCTCTCTAAGCAGTAGAATGGACACAAGCCAGCTTGGCATATATATATATATATATATACACATTTAACTAAAAACCCATTGAGACCCATTTAACCCAAAAACAATTCACCCAAATTTAACCCAGTCCTTCTCATTAAAAATAAAAAATAAAAATAAAAAACCCCTCAGACGTTCAATGTTTCTGGTTTCTCATTTTCCTTTGTTTTCTAGGCATCACTTTTCTCTCTCTAAATTCAGGCAAAGCAAAGCAAAGAAAAACAAAGCAAATCAAAACTCTCTCTCTCTCTTTCTTTCTTTGTAGATGCTCTTTGAAACTTGTAACTTGTCAATGTGACTCACCACAACTAGGCCGAGTCCGACTCAGGCTGTTCCACCTCATGGCTAATAATCCTTCGAAGGCCACTAACGACAATTTCCTTGAGCAAATTCTCGCCCTACCCAGCTTCGCTTCAGCTGAGGCTGGCTTGACCGGCGTCGATGGAGGCTTGGGCGATTCGAGGACCGATCCGCTTCTGATGATGCTTCAGCTAAGCTCTGGTGACCTTGGCGATGGAGGTGGTGGCTCTGGTGGTTTTCATGGACAGGTGTTTCCGTTAAGGTTGAGCTTGGAGCAAGGGAAATGAGGGTTCTTGAAGTTCGATGAGGCCTTCGGCAGTAGTAAACATAAGCTGGAAACTTTTTCTCTATTCTCTGTTTGGTTAGTTAGAAAGTGACGGAATTTGAAGGAAAATGATAGTTTTTTTAACCCAAAAAAAAAAAAAAAAAACTTAAATATGGTCATTTTCACTTTAATGACATTTTGGTAATTTTGATAATTGGGTAATTGGGTGAGTTGGGGTTTTCCCATAATAATTAGGTTGGTTAGATTTGGGTTAAAAGTAAATTAGTTAAATGAGTTTTAATGGATAAATGAGTTTTATATACCCAACCCAATAATGCCTACCCCAAACCCACCCATTTGACACTTCTAGACTTTCACAGGATTAACAAAACTTTAATGCAATGGTGTAATAACTACACTTCTTATGGACACTTTCTAACGGGAATGGAATACTTACAAATTTGTTACTTGTCCATGCAATGGTTCTCGATCATGTCCCTTACTAATGTGAATGCTTGGTCATCTAATCCTAATTTTTTAATGCTGACATAAACTTTCTCGTGATATTATAATATAACTTCCAAGTTCTAACACTTGGAAGCGATCAAATATTCTCATTATAGTCATAACAAATATTTCCATTATAGTCATACATAGTCAGGGTTAGGGCAAAATTAAAGTTATATGCTAGGTTTTGGGATTGGTGGGAACGATGAGCCAATCGTACAGCGAGTTTCAAAAAGGTATTTGCTAGTAGCAGTAGTACTGGAAAGTTTTTTTTTTTTTTTTTTTCCTTTTTTCTCTTGGAAGATGTTTTATTTTGTGTGTATGTATATATATATATATATATATATATATATATATTATTCTATTGCTCCACGATCCATGCTATTTCAAGCACAAACAACACTAACATGAAAGCTCTTTTTAGACAAGTAGTCATTACTATTATCTTTTACTTTTTAATTTCCCAATTTCTTGAATTTACATAAATGACACCAATTATTTTAACTTGATCGTTTCAAATGTTCCTAGCAGTGATTGATTAACTACTTTATTAATTTATCAATTTTTTTAGAATATAATAATTGATTAACACAATACCCATCAGGATTCACATCCCATGCAATACCTAGGGTATTGCACGGGGTGCAATAGTTCTAATATCAACCATTGATTTAATCCAATGGTTGTAAAGGATTGCCACGTCATCGATCCGTGTCTCATTATTTTTTTTTCTCCACTTTCTCCCACTTCACTTCACTTCTCTTTCTCTTTCTCTTTCCCTTCCTCTTTCAGATTCACCAAATTTCAAAAAAATTCTCTCTTCCACCAAACCTTCCCGTACGTGGGACACTGGCGTCGAATCTCCATGATCATGGCTACAAATGGAAGCTTCTGAGGCCCACACGACCACCACCAGCGGTGCTTGCCGGCCTGACCTTCTCCTTTCCCAACGTCTCCCTGTTTTCTCCTTCTCTCAAGTCCAGCTGTGGCCAAGCTTCTGGTTGCCCCTTCTCTGGCAGTGCTTCTCAGCGGCATCACCAACGTTGGTGGCCGTCGGGTCCTCATTTTCTCCTTAATTTATTTTCTCTTCTATTTTTTTTTCTCTTTATGTTTGCTTTTGAACATGACTGAAACCCATGTTTTTTTTTTTTTTTGATTAGTTTGATATTGGGTATGGCAGAATGTTCAATTGGCAATAACCCCATGTTCTATTTTATTTTAATGTTGATCTTGGAAATGCGTAGAAGATTTTGTCAAAATGTCTATTAGAAACTTTGAAGTAATGTTTCTTGCTGAAGCTTGACCCATTTATCTCAAATTTCTTAGTTTCTTTCATTGAAACATTACTATGCTTCTTAGCTTAATAATAATTTCTGAAATTGGAATTTATCACGATGTATCAGTTTTTTCTCATTGTCTTAGTTTGTTATATTTTATAGTTTTCTCTCATTGTCTTAGTTTGTTACTATCATGTTTATTTTATTTTAAAGTTGATTTGGAAATGCACGGAAGATGTTTGTCAAAAAATCTATTTGAAACTTTGAAGTTAAGCTAATTTATATGCATATTGTGCAGTCTTGAGGGAGGTCATCAGATTGTGAAATGCACCAGGATGCTCCCCCAATAGGTTGATTCTTTTCATTTCATAGCTAACAAGAGAGGGATCTAGGCTCTAGCTAAGGTGATGAACAGAGTTAACGGTTGATTCGTTTCACTTCCTACACCAAGAAGACTGTCAAGTTCTTGTTTTTTCAATTTCAATTGGCCAATTCCATTTCCAATCTTGACCATGGGGAATCCAAGAATCAACTAATGGCTTTGTCAACAATAATGTATCTTGTATTTATCAACATGTATCTTCTGCAAACGGGGAAAAAAAATAGAATGAAATGGACTTGTTCTGGCCAGGGTGTTGTGTTTTTTTGCCTTCTGTTGTTGCTACGGAATTGAATAGCTGAACAAGTTTTTGCATCTTCATATTATATAGCTGATTTTGTGCTGCTAAGCTGATTTTGTGTTGACAAATATATGTAATGTATACAATTTTATTTGTGTTATAAGCTTTCTTAATGCATTTCGAATTTTTATCTAGACTAAATGGAGTTGTTTTTTGTGTATGAATTTGCTTGGAGCAAGTACTAATATTGACGATGACTCAAAAACACAAATTATATTGAAGTGTTTACTCGACTCTTTATTCTTTTGAAAACAAGGAATACATATCAAGAGTCTTCAAAGAATGCTTGGCCAATTTTACAATCAAAATTCAATTCAAGAGAGTTGACAAGAAATGAATTTGATCTAAAAATGAACAGAACTTTATTAGAATGTACACTTTGACCACAAGGTCATACAACAACAGTTTTGTTGAAATATACACTTTGTTAACAAGAAACAATCTTCCCATCATCATAAATTCATAATACACAATTCCCACAAAAGAAAAAAAAGAAGAAGGTCTTGTAAGCTTCAAGATCAAGTTCTTTGACAACCGTAAGCGGCATGACCTGCTCATTAAGTTCCAGACTTCCAGCTAGTGTGCCTCCTACCTGCTCATAAAGTTCCAACTAGTGTGCCTCCTGCTTCTTGACCGTACAATACGAATGTAATTATAAGTTTATAACTAAGCCACACATCACATGCATAGACATAAGCAAAGTAAACCTTTTAAATTTAAAGAAGCCTACATAACCTTAGTGGCTTTCAATGTTCCAATCTAAAAGCATTATTTATTTATTTTTATCTTTTACATATATTTAACAAATCTTGGAATTACAACTTCCCCCACCCCTCCATAGGTTTTGCTAGTATAAATATTTCCAGTTCTTAAAGAGATTTGTTGTTCTACTATTGACAAAGAGCCCCTTTTACTTCCACCCATGTAGTCAAAATGGAATTTCAACAAGCATGTTGTTCATTTGTATATACAATAATTTAGGGAAATAAAAATCACAATGTGACCAACAACTTTATTTTAACCATTGGAAAATCCTTTTAACACAAAAACCAAAATTTTGATTTCCATCTCTTTGTGGGTGCATTTCGCAAAAATTATCTAGAAACTCTTTGACCTATACTACATGTTCAAGAGATAAAAAAAATAAAAAAAAAACAAAGGCCATATACGTAGCAGTAAGCTAACTGAAAAGAAGTTTTTATTTCATTTCCTAGGCTATGCAGTCATGAAAAGTCTAAAATCCAAAGAAAACAAAGGAAACAAGAACAAGACAGAGGTATTAATGAAATGTTCTTGTTGCTCTCACTGTTGCACAATAAAGAAAAAATAGACAAAATTTCAAACACCTGAACATTGAAATAATTTTTATGAGCTATTGAATCATTGAGTGGTAAAAAAGTGTCTAACATTTGACCGTGCATAAGGTGCTAGTCATCTTTAACTTTTCTCTGCAACTAAAGGAAACCCAAATGCAAGAATGTAAAGACAATATTTGTGCACGTTACTAACCAAAAAAAAAAAAAAATTACTAGCTAATAACAGGGGAATTGAAAGAGAAAGCGAAAGAGAAAGAGAAAGAGAAGTGAAGTAGGAGAAAGTGGAGAAAAAAAATAATGAGACACGGATCGATGACGTGGCAATCCTTTACAACCATTGGATTAAATCAATGGTTGATATTAGAACTATTGCACCCCGTGCAATACCCTAGGTATTGCATGGGATGTGAATCCTCTGTGCAGATACCCAGTAATGTGGCAACTCTAGGCACTAACAAACAAATATAAAACGTAAAAATTAAAAAAATTAAAAATAAAAAAAAAGAAAAGAAAAATGAAAAAAAGAAAAAGAAAAAAAAGGTAGACCTTTTATTGTATCATTCTCAAAATAAAAAAACTAATATTGGCATTACTATACCACCATCCATGAAAATTCCCAGCATATAATAATATTTTACAGCTTATTATTGGAACAGCATGCGCATCTAATGTGGTCATATCAAAAACAAAAAGAAAGAAAGAAATATCCAAGGTAAGAAAAGTAAATTTGAATATAAATATATGGTAAAAGTATAGGTAACTTTGACACACCTTCCAGTCTGGGTTGATAGTAACCTGTAGAAGCTCTGAGCAAGCAAAGCTCTTGAAATGGAGACATTTTTGCTGTTAAAACAATAGGAACATATTATGAGCTATATTCACTTCAGCATATATGAAACAAAGCAAACAAAACTAAATTTCATAAAGGGCTAATTTAAATGAGGTGCACCCATATTGATCAATTTTGAAATGGCCAGCAATTATGCCATTTCAGTAACCCATAATTGAGAAATGAGTCCTCCATTCACATAGAAAAGACATGGGTCAAAATGGGAATTGAAACCAAATCTGCCTTGTTTTTAATTGCCCAGGAAGAAGATGATGCCCTTAAGCTCTTTAAACCCCAAAAAAAAGATTCGGTTGAAGGAGAAAGAAACAAAAGCTGAAACTTCAAGTACTTCTTTCCAAGGATCAACATAGAAAAAGTAAACACAAAAAGAAACCAACCTTAGGCCATACCTTAACATAATTTCTTGCAGAAAGATTGTATTTTGAGCTTTCAGCTTGGCTCACCAGACAAGTACAAGGTTTGAGAGAGAGAGAGAAAGAGAGCTTTAAAATAGATAGCAACGTGCCACAGTCCCACCAAAATGTGATGGACAGAAAAACACCCTTCCAAGTTGCAACTTCTTGGATTGGACCATAAGACAAAATATTAAAAACCAAAAGTTTTGAGGGGTAATTTTGGCAGGTCAACCAAAGCCAGTGTAATGTTGTTTGTGCAACAATAGTATCAATTATCAAAGCCAAGCAAACTGATGAGCTTTGACCAACCAGCACACCTACTATCTAATATTAAGGTTGATTAGGGACTAGTCAAGGCTTAATAGGTATAAAAGGTCATACTTATCAATAAATGAAATCTATATGAATGAGATGGAAAACATTCTCCTTCCAAATTTTAGAAAGGTTAATAAAGAATCTCCCGGACTCAGTAAAGAAGGAAATTTAAAGGCTGCTGATTGCTCATTTAAGTCCTGCTTTGTTTTTTAGTATGTTTTCTTGTTTTAAAATGTGAAATCTGATATGAGAAAGTGGTTGTATTCCTGTAATCTTGTGTTTTTGTAGTTTTTAGTCCTGCTGCTTGTTCTTTGTAACCTGATATACAATTCAGGTCTCTCTTGGTTTGAATAAAATGCTTGTTGATTCAATAAAGATATATGTTCTGCTACAGCAACTTGCCAAGTAACTGCTATGAAAGTAGCATCTCTTATACACTGGAATTTCTCTGCATACTGTGTATCCAAATTACATCATTAATTGTTTCTCAAAAAAAAATTACATCATTAATTTTTTACCTAGAATCGTGGGTACTTAGCAAATTACATACGCACTCACTTAAGGCATCTCTTACAAAAACAAAGATTTTTCATGACTGGTGAAAGAGTACGATTGATTGGAGTGCCATACTGCCATTTCTCACAAGGCAGTCTCCAAGTTGCCAACCTCAAATGTCTTTTTTACTGCATTTTGTAAGGAGTGTCGATAAGAACATGTACCATAAAGGGAGCAGAGGTCAACTCTAAGCAAGGCTTGGACTGAAACGAAAAAACTAATCTTCTGGTTTTGATAATAATAAATATTACTAGTCTTTAGGTTTTCTTTTTTTTAAGTTATTGGCTTAGCTATTAAAGTGTTAATCAGCAAAGGAAAGGGGGTAGTTATAATCAACATTAGCATTCCTCATAAATAAAAAAGGTCTCAATGGCATAATCAACATTAGCCATATCTCTTTTCCCCATTCAATTTTTCAGTTAAAAAACGACATGTAGTTGTTGTATTATCCAACAAGCTCTTACAGCTTACAAGTATGTATATGATAAGCTGTAGTGATGACTGTTGTTTGTTTTGTGATTGGTCTGGTCTGGTCTGCTAGGGTTGAAACGTTTTTGTTATATGCTCCTTTAATTTCCATGGCTTCTTGGGAAGGTGTTGATCAAACTTGTCTTCTTCTTATTACTCCTGCTAATTAGTTACCACTGGATTCCATGGCTCTGCAAGTGTTCTGTTTACTTGTACCTAATAAAAGCTCAGATGCAGCATTTGCATAATAGCAATTTGCCTGGCTTTTTCCAGGTTTTTTTTTTTTTTTTTTTGGCTGCGGCAATGGAAAAAATAAAACTGATAAGTTCTTAATACTTTTATTTGATTTGTACATTAATAAGTAAATCCAATTCATTCCTTAAATGGAAATTGAATACAAGAGAAGTACGAGAACATTGTGCTTTCTCCATTTTTAATTCTGTATGTGAATGTCCTATAATTGGCTTTTGATTGCTACAAATTCCTTGTTCAGAAACTCTCAGACTCTGCATTACAAAACAATAAATCATAGCAATATATTATAACATAATCAGAACTAGATATAGATACTACTAGTTGGTAATGATAATAGCATTATTAACTGAGTTCACCAAAATAAGAACCAATTCGAAGTCAACTATTTACGTGAGAACAAAGTCATTGATCTCAGTGTTCCAAATAATACAATAGAAAGTATAAGGAGTAAAACTTTGCTGAAAAATATGAGCTATAAAAAATCAAGCCCTCAAAGTGACCAACTCTGATTTTGAGAGAGGGAAATCTCAGTGTCTCTATAATACAAGAGAAAGTATGAGTAAAATTTTGCTAAAAAAAATAGCAGGAAGAAATCAGCCCTCAAAATGACCAGCTCTGATTTGGAGAGAGGTGAAAAAATCTTGGTTGGATCCATACCCCTTTGAGGTAACAGCTTTCAAATTCTTCAGCAGACTCAACTTCCTCATTACATATAATAATGTCAGTGCTATCATTCTGTACCACTGTTCCACAGATAGAAATTGAAACATCTTCACCCAGCCCCAATCTCTTCTTCATGTTTCTTCTCACAAAATGACTCTTACTACGAACATATGGGAGATGCTTTATGGTGGTTGAATTCTCATTCTTAAGTAGAGTGTGCTGTACACAGGTTTTGTCCTTGACAGAGAAGGTAATTAATTTGTTTATTTTGTCAAAAAAATAGAAATTTTGATTCCCATATATAGCACTACATAATTCCCTTACATTATAAAATTGAATGAGTTCACACTTAGCCCATGCATTAGCTCCACGTTGAAGAACATATAGCGAGAATCCAGACATAATGTCACGATGCATGACAGCAACAATGCATTCACGAGTGGTGGGAGGAGATGAAAATGCTGCAGCATGGTTAGAGAGTACCGAAAGGGGAAACGTAGGAATATCTATTTTTGCATGAGAGAATGGGCAGTAGAAGAACATTGTGCCTCCTTGAAATACAAGAATCCATCCTTGGTGTGATGCAATGCAAGTTGCTCCATCCAATTCTGGGATGCTAGTAGTGTACCTTCTTCCAGATTCATTATACAAATGGCATTGTGAATTTTCACCATAGATTAGAAACCAGGGTTTAAGATTGGCTGAGGCTTCAATCTTAGATAAAGCTGTGGATGCAGCAGCTCTCCAAGCCTTACATACACCATGAAAACTCAGAAGCTCAATTAGGCCTAATCGATCCACAATTAATGATAGAAGGTCTGCAGGAAGACCAGACCAAAGTCCTGTCATACCACTTTCTTTTCTTCTTTTTGAAGAGGTCATACTACTTTCTTCGACTCTGAGAATACCGAGTTGTCTTGCTGTTACTTTGCCATTGCTCGCGCAACTAGGTTCTCTGAGCATTTAACATAACATTATAAGTGAGAAAAATAATAAGGCATTACAGATGAAAATATTCAAAAGAAAACAAACATGTGAGAACAATATTTAATTATTAGTAGTTTGTTCAAAGAGAGTTTTTCCCTTGCATAATTTTTGAGTAGTTATGAACGAAAGTAGGTGTCTTTGTGCTGATGCTTCTAATTAAAGCCAATGCACTCAATGCCTCAAGTTGATATCTGACTGCGATAGTGATGCAGGCTTTTTTTGAATGTTATATTACACAACACAACACATATCAATGTTTATTTTGCTAGTTCAGCAACATCATAATATCATAACACTATAGACAAGCTATAAAAAATTATAAAAATCAAATCTTTGAAATAAGATTATGTTACAGAATAGAACAGGTCTATATGCTTGTGAATGGTGCTTCTACAAAAACGTAATAATACTTGTGTGATGCGATGTACAAACTGATATATTAGCCCATTAGCATAGGTCCAAGCCTAATTCTACTTTGTGTGCAAGCCAAGTCTCCTACTTGTACTAGAAGTCTATTAGTCTAGGGTTTAGTCTATTATATATACACATGTTATGATTCATTGTAACACAGGATTTGTATTACACTATAATATATTATTGATGTAGCCCTTTAGGGTTTCCTCCATGGATGTAGGCCGTTAGGCTGAACCACGTAACTTTCGTATGTTATTATGTTTTATACTTTATGCTTTCGTTTCCGCATCCATACTAGCATATTCAACATAGTGTATCAATGCTAATATTTAACATGGTATCAGAGCCACCTTCCTGTGGCCATGGTTTTCTGTCCTTACGGTATATTTAAGAGCAATCTTTGTCTTCCTCGGTGTTTTTTTTCGCTGCATTCATCTTCTTTGGCTTTCTACTACTGCCGTCAAAACTCTCCGGTATAGTCAAGCCACCGTTAGAAGTCGCATCAACACTGCAAGACCATTGCCTTCCTCAAACTACCGTCACAGAGCCAAACTTCATTCAAGGGATCTTCTCAACCTTATCAAATCTCAAGATTTCATCAAGCTTCCATCTTGAGTTTGAGAGGAGGTGTTAGAGATATATTAGCCCATTAACATAGGCCCAAGCCTAATTCTACTTTGTGTGCAAGTCAAGTCTCCTACTTGTACTAGAAATCTATTAGTCTAGGGTTTAGTTTATTATATATACACATGTTATGATTCATTGTAACACAGGATCTGTATTACACTATAATATATTATTGATGTAGCCCTTTAGGGTTTTCTCCGTGGATGTAGGCCGTTAGGCTGAACCACGTAACTTTCGTGTGTTATTATGTTTTATACTTTATGCTTTCGCTTCCGCATCCATACTAACATATTCAACATAGTGTATCAATGCTAATATTTAACGCAAACTATATATATTGCATGATCAACAGCATTTGGGTCATGACAATCATAAACAATAATAATACGGGTAGGAATCAATTTGTTTACATATCGTGGTACAATCTCAGATAACTTCACGTGTCATTTTACACAATGAAAAACTTATTGATCATTGTTGCTATACCCCATGAATAAAAATCCCATCTTTTCAATATTCACTGTGAAGAAGAGAATGAAAGTTATAAAAACAAAGCTATTAACTTTTTTACTTTTAATGAGAAAGTCCTATGTTACATGAACTTTAACAAGAAAATTCTTACAAAAAAGAAAAAGAAAAAAAAAGAAGTTGATCTAATGATCTTGATTCTTGTCTCACCTTTATATGCTTTTGCAAAACAGAGTGCCATCTTAGAAAGTACAAGAAAGACTCTGGAAAAGAACATCCAAAGAAACCATCAACCATGAGGTTTGGTTTTCTGTATTTGTAGAGCCAAATCCAGTATTGTTGTCTGTTTTATATATATATATATATATATATATATATATATATATATATATGTTCAAAAGAAATCATCAAGTTTTCTGTACTACTTTTCTTGTTTGGAAAAATATAAAACCCTATATATGTCGGCTAGTAGGGTTTTTAGAGTAGTGTATAACGATGTAGTTTTGTTCCCAAAAAAAAAAAAAAAAAAAAAAAAAAAAGCCAAATTACAATTTTCTCACTTATGGTTTGGCAAAAATTTAAATTGCATAATTGTGGTTTGAAATTCGACACTTTACCTACTTGAAATTTGATCAAAATTTAAGTTGTTTACGTATAGTTTGAAATCCCATGAAACAAATGTTCTACTAGATTCTTTTTTATCATTTTGTATATTTATGTTTTTTTTTTTTTTTTTTTCCAAGGAGAGAGATATAAAAGTGGAACAGAATTACATATTTAGCCCAATTTTTAACATAGATGGGTTACAAAACTCTAATTAAGCTAATCTCAAATGGGTAAAATGTCAAATTTCAAATCACAAGTAGATAACTTAAATTTCGGCCAAACCACAAGTAAATAAGTTGTGATTTCAAAAAAAAAAAAAAAAAAAAAGGAAAGAAGAGAGTTGTGGGCAATCGGCATTCCACTAGACCAAATGCCCATTTGTTTTTACTATTATGATTAAAATAATTTTTATAGAAAAAATATCATAATTTTCCTACAAAATATTTAGCCAAATCTTTCCACCGTCTTTTTCACTTCCCCTCCAAACTGCAAAGCCTTAATATAATAATAATGATGATGATAAAAATCTCGTAAAACCCTCTTTTATTTCTCATCACTATCTCTTTTTTTTTTCAAATTTTTTAAAATATAACATGTTTTGTTGTGGTTTTCTTTAAGTAACTACAGTAAACCAAACAAATAACTGCCTTAAAGATTATATTTATATATTTATAGCTTTTATATTTAGAAAGATTTTCACTTAAATTTAATCATATCTAAGTGGACTGAAATGCAACATTAATGTGGCTCAACAAAAGCGTAATAACAATAAATATTATACTTAGGATTTTATATATTACAAGTTTGAGATTTTTTTTTTAAAATAATAAATTTGTATTTAAATTAGGTGCTTTCGACCCAAACATGTCTTTTCCCATTATGTAAGTGCACAAAAATAGATACCAAAATGAACTAAAGTGATATGAATGAACTAAATTGGACCAAATGGAGATTGTGGGAGGGACAAATCTTTGACCCAAGAAGGAATTGTCCTCTTTGGAAATGGCGTTGAGCCTTAATTCTCAAGGTTTTGCTCAATCCCACATCGGGGAAAGACGCCTCCCACTCATGCCTTATAAACCTTTGGCTTAAGGATGAGTATACCACTACTACAGTTCATTCATAGGCCAAAGGCTTATAAGGTATGAGTAGGAGACGTCTCTCCTCGATGTGGGATTGAGCAAGACCTTGACAATTAAGGCTCAATGCCATTTCCAAAGAGGATAATTCCTTCTTGGGGTCAGAGATTCGTCCCTCCCACAGAGATAATAGGATTGAATAAGAACAAATGGACCAAATAGAACCAAAGTAAACATAATGGACTGAAAGGAACCAAATACCTAACAAAGTGGACCAATAGAATCAATTCATACTAAATAGGACAAAATGGATTGAATAGGACCAAAGTGGATCGAATGGCCCGAATAAGACTAAAGTATGTCAAAGTGGATAGAATGGACCGAATAGGATCAAATAGAACCAAAGTAGACATAATCAACTGAATAGGACCAATGTGGACGGAATTGGGCCAATTGGACTGGATGGACCGAATTAGACTGAAGAGGACAGAATAGGACTAATGTGGACCAATTAGAGCTAATGTGGACTAAATGGACTCGAATTAGACTGAAGTGGGCTGAATAAGACCAAATGGGAAGAATGGACTAAATAGGACTAAATTGGACCAAAGATGGTAGAATGGACCAGATAGAACCAATGTGGATCAAATAAGACTTTTGAATATTTATCATTTTTATTTCATTTTTAGGGCTCATATAAATATATATATAAATATATATATATATATATATATATACAAATAGGTAAAACTGAGAGAAAATCCAATTAGATTTTAAATTGGATTCCAATTGTTGTCTAATTTTGTGCCACGTGTCTTATTTAAGGTTTTTTATTTTTTATTTTCTAGGTGAGTTAATGAGATGCAAAAGTCGAATGGTCTAATATAAATAAATCATCAAAAATCATTAATAATAATAATAAAAAAAAGAGTAAACTCGTGTATATCCAAAAGAAATTAAAATAAAAAAAAAATAAAAGAGAGAGAGTATAATTTGAATCTATATATGTGTGTAATTGTAATTGTTTTTAATTGTACTATGCATATGCATGGATTATACACTAGTATTTCAAATTTCTAATGTCTATTTTAGTATTTTTCTTTATATTTTTTAAAATCAAAACTAAATATTTTAGGCCAAATATAATAAAATTTCATACTTTTCAACCAAAAAATGAAAAAAAAATTGAGCTAAACTTGAAAAGAAAACTTACAAAAAGAATCAATTTTAGGCCAAATTAGTCTAAAACGGACTAAAGGGGGACCAAAATTGATTGAGTGGACCGAATTGGACCAAAGTAGACCTAATTGGACCGAATATAAATTGTTTAATTTTTAGGGAGAACAAATTATCTTCAAAAAAAATTTAGAGAAAAATTATACATTATATTACAATACAAAATAATTATTTATTCTCACACATCACGTAGATATGCGACTAGTAATAATAATAATAATAATACAAAGTAGGCCTATCCATTTCTTTTGTTAGTTGAACAATTTCTATATATGATACCACCACTGTAAGCATTCTTGATTTTAGTTGCAACAAGTTCTGAATTTATGCTTTTACAATTTTGACTTTTATGTCAAGTCAGTAGCTTTTGATTTATAAAAATTTCAAATTCAGAAACTATATGCCCTTGGCCTAGCAATAGAAGATTATAATATTTTCTTAAAAGGAAAAAAAAAAAATTAATAGATTACTACTTGGAATTGGAATTTTCTTACTAAGCTCACCAACATAAAAGACCTTAATAATTATGCAAGCAGCTATAAAGTCAAGTGCTTCCATAAAACACAGAAGAATGTGCCTAAACAAAAACTTGAAAAAGAGCAAGAGAGAGATAATCTGAAAAGGGTAAGTCCTCATAGTGACCAGCTCTGATTTGGAGAGACTTGGAAAAATCTTGGTTGGATCCACACCCCTTTAAGTTGGTAGCTTATGGAATCTTCAGCAGCTTCAATCCTCTCATTAAGTACGAGCTTGTCAATACGATCATGAACTAGTGTCCCACAAGTAGAAATGGAAACATTCTCTGGCAACCCCAATTCATTCTTCATGTTCATATGTATAAAATGTCTCATCCTACGACCAATTGGTAGATCATTTATACCCGGAAATTTATCTTTTGGACGAGGAATTATAACAAAGAAATTCCAGCTTTTGTCAATTGAAAAGGTAACTAGATTCTCTGAATTGTCAAAGAAGTAAAATTCTTCATCATGATAAGTAGCACCTTTGATTGTCTTTATGGTGTCTCGCGGAAGATACCCTTTGTGATTAGTCCAAACCTTCGCCCCATGACAAAGCATATTCAACTCCAATGTGGTTTCACTACTACGATTAATAACAGCAACAAGACAGTCTTGAGAAGTAGGAGGTGATGAAAACGCAGCAACGTGGTCAGTGACTTGCGAGTGAGGGAACCTTGGAAGGTCTATTTTAGCATGAGAGAAGGGACAAAAGAAGAACATGGATCCTTCTTGGAACATAAGAAGCCATCCTTTGTTTGATGCAAGGCAAGTTGCTCCATTCAATTCTGGGATATTAATGGTGTACTTTTTACCCGAGTTGCTTAACAAAATGCATTCAGAATTCGAACCATACACCAGAAACCAAGGTTCATGATCTGGTAAGGACTCAATCTCAGCCGAAGCTGTGGTAGAAGCAGATTTCCAATCCTTGCAGACACCACGGAAACTGAGAAGCTCAATTAGGCCTAACCTATCTGCAATTGGTGATAACAGGTCAGAAGGAAGGTCAGACCATTTTCTCTCTGCCATTTGGCCATATGTAGTCCTGATAAGACCCGTTTCTATGGACATTCTATGCCTGCTAAACATGTTATAACTTATAAGAACATAGAAAAGGATTACTGGAGAACTAGCAAGAAAGGAACTGATAAAACATGAAGAATTTTACATTCATACAGGCATGCCCTGATCAATGTAGTAGAGTGTCCTAGAAGTAGTAAAGCTTCCTAATGCTTAAAAGGACACCAGTGGTGGAGCTACTCATATCATTGTGGTCATCATCATCATCACCATCATTAAAGAAAGAATAAAGAAAAAAGAATAGGGGCATTTAATGAAATCAGAAAAACAAAGCCCATTCAACATGATGAATTATTCATTATATGTTATATGGTCTTATAGAAAATGTAAATGAGGTCAAACAAATTCTAACGACAACCAAACAGGTCATCGTGTATAGTTCTTACCACAAAAGAAACTAACTAGCGTATTGAATAGCTCAATAACCAAACAATGCAATTCATCACCAAAGTGACTGTACTCAAAGAACGCAATTCATCACCAACAAGAATCAATAATCATAAAGCAAAAACTTCATGCGTGAGAGCATGAGGTTCAGTTATGTAGCACATTCCTTCAAATTCTCTTTATTTAGGCTTCCATTCAATGAAGTATGCATTTATATTTAAGTATTAGTTCACTAAATTATATTAACTATGATTGGTAATATTGTTTAGTAGAGAACGTGTCCAAAACAGGATTTAACCAAAGCCTAAGCATTGTTTACAGGATATATATATACTCTTCTCTTTCTAATCAATTAACCCAAAAAAAGAAAACCCTGTTTTCACAAAACATTAACATACCAAATATTGTCAAGAACAAAATTTTAAGAAGGGGGAATGAAGGATACTCAAGCATCAAAGCAACATATTACTAAAATTACAATCAGAATTGCCACTCTTTTTTTTCTTGATTGGTAAATTGCCACTCTTTTTTGTTTAGAAAAGAACTCAGAAATGTTGATGTCACGTATTGTATATGTATTCATGATTTTTGAGATGGGTGTGAAAATACAACTTTAAAATGTACGCTTGTTGATCATAATCATGGATCATCTATGCATGACATTTTATGGCAAACCTGCTACAATCGAGAGAAACAAAGACAAATCAACAAGAACACATGCATTATATTACCTTGGAGATTGGGGTGAAGAAACCCCCTCCTCAAGAGAGCAGAGATCTAGATTTACAGAGTGAGGATCAGCCATCACAATGTTAATCTGTGATAAGTGCAAAAATACTAAACCACATAGTATTGTTCTATGTGTTGAGAAAGTCCAAACCAGACTAACCAGTACGCGCACACACACAAGAATTTTAGTTTCACTAGTTCACTAACAGCTGTCAGATTTTCCAAAGATAAATACTAGGTAGTTTTCACAATCTTTAACACATCTAATAACGTACTAATCAGTTATTATTTTTATGATTGAAAACATCGTAGCTTTGAAATAGATTCCAAATGCAATCGGATGTGAGAGTGAGACCCACTGGTTGTGGATTTTAATGAACCTGAAATGACCACCTCATTACTTCATTAATGTATAAATAATAATAAGGAATGAAGTAACAACAAAAGAGGGCATTTGGTCTAGTGGTATGATTCTCGCTTTGGGTGCGAGAGGTCCCGAGTTCGATTCTCGGAATGCCCCCTATAAACTTTTTTTTTTTTTTTCAACTGTAACGGTGTCGTTTTGTTGGGACTTTTTATGAATAAAATATAGAATAATATCACAAAAAACAAATTTCCCTCCCAAACATTCTCAGCTTTCAGCCAAATTTTTTCCCACTGTCTTTTTTCAGTTCCCCTCCAAACCCCTGTTTAATTTCCACTATTTCTCATCACGTTTTGTTGTGGTTTTCTTTTACTTTTAGGCTAATCAAGAGTGACCCAGATGCAAAAGCACACTCTTTTTTGTTCTTCTATGATGGGTAAGGAAATTTAGCAGCAAAATAATGAATGTATGTATATATGTAGTTCATAAATTTTCCCAATGGCTGATGTTAGCGACTCTAGCAATACTCAGATTCTTGACTCAGCCTCAGCCCCCATCATCACCACCATCTGGTAAACTTTTTTTTTTTTTTTTTTCTCTTTCTCTATTGTTTTCTGAGCTCTTTGCTTTTGATCAAATGATTGAAAATGGGAAATTGTAAACTACCCATGTCTTAAAAAGTAGAATTTTTTTAATTATTTGGTATTAGATGTTGATAAATGATTTTTTTTTTTTTTTTAATAATAATAAAGTGATTTTTATGTGGTAAAGTAGACAAATATATGGTAATGTTAGTTTGTGTAATGAGATTTTTCTTTTGGGTACAAAAGTAGGAAATGAAGCTAATGATGTGACAGAAGTTGGGTATGCTATGGCTTATGAAGATACTGTTGTGCTTGATAGTCCATTAGCTGAAACCCAGTTGGAGAAACTTGTTTTTGATGATGAGGTTGTGGGTGATGGGATTGGGGGTGCAGTATGTGAGTATGAGGAATAGGTGGTGCTTGACAGTGAGGATGAGGGAGTGCAGGGAAGTAAAGTGGTTAATGTTGTTAATGGCATATTGGACGGTAAAGCCGGTAGAAGATTGAAAGGGAATGTGATGGACTTGTGGAAGGGGCAGCTCAGTTCGCCTTGAAAGCGAGTGGACATGGCATTGGCATCAAATGTCTCCAACCAGGAACAATTTGGAGCAGGTTAGTGTCCACTAGTTTTATCTGAAATAGTATTTTGTTAGTGGGTTTTGAATTTTATTTTCTTCGTGTTATTTATGACTATTGTTGAGTCTTCATGTTGTGTTATAACTTATAAATGAACTTACATTTACATTTATATGCATTTCTTTAATCCTTCTGTGAGAAAAAAAAAAAGGGCAATTTTGTGAAAACTATTATGTGGATTGTTTGAAGGGAATTAAGGATCTTCTATAAATTTTGAGAGCACTGGTAGGGGAAAAAATCTATCTCATCCACCTCCAAGTGATTACAACCTTGCTAGATTGAATTACATCAATTCTCAGGAACCTGGGGAGTCGGCTGAAGCCAATGCACTCAGGTTTGTGGATCACTTCTTGTCATCTAACAATGTTGGCATGTCTCCAAGTGTTGGCCATGGAAAGACTTTTAGGGAGAAATCACTTCCTGTATTCAGTGCAAAAGGAACTCAAAGTTTGGCAAAGAGAATTAAACTTGGAACCGCAATTGTAAAAACAGGAGCCCTTGAATGGACTGATAGTGATCAGCATGGAGGTGGTGAAATTGCTAGCAAAAGGATGGAGGCATCTATTGATTTTGGAGGTTGCAGGCAGAAATCAGTGACAAGTCATCAGGACACCAGGAATCTTCACATTAAACAAGGTGGCAGCTTAGTTAATGAGGGCAAAGAGAACAATGAGTTCCTAAATCTCAGTAAGGAAATGATGCATTCAACTTGTGCTGATTCAAGATCTGCCTTATTCAGCTCAAAAGAGATTAACAGGACATTACAAGTAATTGAAAATAACCCTGTTGAGGAATTAGAGGATCGGTTAGATGCTAGCTTAACAGGACAACAGTTGGAAGCTAGCAATATGGAAAGAGAAACATCTGACATGTTTGATATTGGTTTTAACACTCAAGTGGCTGTTGAAGCTATGGAAGCTCTAGCATATGGACAGTTATGGTAATGCTTATCAAAGTCCAGAAAACACCCTTGATCATTCTACAAGAGGTGTAAATGAGAATGAAGCTCATTTTGGACATCCGTCCTTCCAAGAGACTGCTTGTTTTGATTTAGGAGACAGCAAGAAAAACAAAGCGAAGAAAGCGTTCTGCTAGAAGATTTAGTAGGGGAAGTTCAGGTTCATTTCAGAAGCAGTCTGTAAATCAGGAGTTAGATCTTGAGTTGGTAATAACAACAAAATTGAGAACAGGCAAGTCCTCTGATCAGAGACAGTTAAACAATGGAAATTCTGGTGATGCAATTGAAAGTTTAGGCAGAAGATCTGTTAAGCCTAATAAGCAAATAAAGGCAGAGGGATCTTCAGAAAGGAACAAACTTAAAGATTTTAAGATTGATGTGTGTTCACCTCTGTCAGTTGAAAATGTCTCACTTGGCAAAGTACAGTCCCAAGGAAAGTGTATGAATTCATCTCTGATTGCCCACCATAACAGGCAATGGATGTCAGGGGGTAATGTGATAAAGACTAAGAATCAATTAGATAATCCAGGAGATGTTATAATTCAATACAGAAGAAAGAAGAGCCGTGTAGTTGCTGATCCAGTTGAAGTTTTGAGAGCCAACGAAGGAAATTCCAAACTGGACTTCAATTCATCTAGGGAAGCTAGAAACAGCAAATTGAATCACAAAGATCAATTTGTTCAAAGAAAGGCAGAGGCATCTTCGGAAGGTACCAAACTTAAAGAGTTTGAGATTGATGTGTGTTCTTCTGTGTCAGTTGAAAATATCTCACTTGCCAAGGGACAGTCCCAAGGGAAGTGTATGAATCTATGTCCTGTTGCCCAAAGAAACAGCCAAAGGATGTCAGAGGGTAAGTTGATGAGGACTAAGAATCTAGGAGAAAGGATAAATGATGGTGTTATAATTCAATACAGAAGAAAGAGGAGCCGTGTAGTAGTTGATCCAGTTGAAGTTTTGAGTGCTGATAGAGAATATTCCAAATTGGACTTCAGTTCATCTTGCGAAACTAGAAACAGCAAATTGAATCAAGATGATCAATCGATTCAAGAGGTCACCACCATAACCAATTCCTTAAGATCAAATTCATGGAGATATCCAAGAGGGAAAAGAACATATCGTAGTGTACGAAGACATTCAAGTGGACCTAATAACATGCATGCCTCATTCACAACAGTAGATGGAAATGACAGAAATCTTCATTGTATTGAAAGTCAAAAAAGTTCAGAGGGCATTGAAAAGTGAAGGGGAAAGCAAATTCACCAGTATATACTTGCCCACATCGGCATTCTACAGAAACTGATGAACCAGATTCTGCTGGTGCTATTTCAAACTGTGAATCAGATGCCATCAATACAAGAGTATTTCCTACAGGTTTGTGCAGAGCCAGGGCATCTATGCAATCTGGAAGTCTAAATGGGAAAGATTATATATCATCTACTGGTGGTGCAGGAAAGAACCATAAGTTGGAGGTGTTATCAAACAAGACTACTGAGCCATCTGGTTCAGAAAAAACTATTACATTTAGCTCCGCCAAGGGCATAAATATGGCAACATCCAATTGTATATATTATGATTATCACAGAAAACCACGCAACAAAAACCTACAAAAATCATCCTTTTTGAAAGAGCTTTTAATACTGGGTGTCCCTGAGTCAACACCTGAGATTACCTGGAAAGACTCAAGAAGACGAAGAGATATGGCATTTGTTCGAGTCTTGTTTAGCCAGCACTTGGACAACAATATCATCAAGCAACAGAAAAAGGTAGATCTTGGAAACTTTTCAATTAAAATGCTTTCGTATTTACTTGTTCATTTTATCAAATTTGGAGGTTTTGGTTCCCTTGAAGCAACTAACAAAAACAATGTCCATAACACTTGTACACCGCATGTGAAATTACCACAATTCATGTCTTAACTTATATTTATTTTCTTCTGGCAGATCCTGGGATGGCTGGGCATATCCGTTGCGTCATGTTGCAGGGATGCCACACATTTCATAGCTGACAAATTTGCATGTACAAGGAATATGTTGGAATCCATTGCTCTAGGAAAACCAGTGGTGACACATTTATGGCTAGAGAGCTGTGGACAAGCAAGCCGCTTCATTGATGAGAAAAATTACATTCTGAGGGATACCAAAAAGGGAAAGGAAATTGGCTTTAGCATGCCTGTCTCACTAACTCGTGCAAGCCAACATCCAATTCTAAAGGTAGGCATTTGTAAATTGGCTCTAACCAGATAGAGCTTTGGCCTGCTTGCAAATTGGTTATCTCTTGTCTTGTCAATTGAGCTGTTTTTACATGCTGATGTCTGTTGCCCTACATTATTTTTTTTTTTATTTTTTTTTATTTATAATCGTTACCTTACAATTGTCGCTTCTTCCCTGTAGGGTCACAGAGTCATCATTACCCCAAGTATAAAACCTGATAAAGAAATGGTTACAAGCTTGGTCAAAGCAGTTCATGGCCAGGTATGTAATATGTCAACATGTGTAAATCCAAAGCTAGCATCTATTAGTTCATTGTTGGTAGCAATGTAGTGCCTGTCCTAACGTAGTTAAATTATATTATGATCTGTTTTCTGTTTTTTCCCTGCATCTCACAGACGCAATGATTTTCTATATACTATTTACCTCTTTGATGTTTACTGAGTTTCTGATAAATTGCTCCTCAGCCAGTGGAGAGAAGTCAAGTATTTCCAGCAAAGGATGAAAAGATCCTAGATGATCTTTTGATTCTTTCTTGTGAAGAAGATCATGCAATCTGTAGGCCTTTCCTTCAGAAAGGTATACATCTATCATCCATCTTCTTTTTCTATAAAACAAATACGAGTTGTTGTAAATGACATATTGTACCACCTGTTCTTGCAGGAGCAGCAGTTTACAGTTCAGAGCCTTTACTGAATGGAATAGTTATTCAGAAATTGGAATACGAAAGGTTGGTATTGGTATGACAACTATATTGTAATATTGAAGTGTGCATATGCAAGCTGAGGTTTGAGTTTGAATCTGGCATTCACAGGCTCCAGAAATCTGGTTCACACCAACTCATCATTAGCTAGTATCCACCTTGAAAATGTTTTTAATGCTTTTAAAAGCTTTTCACTGAACAAATGATTAACCAGGCACTTTTTTAAGTCCAAGTGGCGCTTAGCTGGTAGTATGGGGTTACAGCAACTCAATTCATGGAGTAGCATAAAGTGCTAAAGGTCTCACCAAATTACTTCAGAAATTTGATCTGGTGAAGATGAGTACTCCACTTAAGTTAATGGTAGACAATAGATAACTTTGGAGACCAAATAATGTATTAACCAGGGCCCTTAATTGCCCTAGTAAGAAAATACCATGCGACTTTGATTTGATTAAACATGTATTACATGTATGGGATTTATGGGATTTATGCTATTCTCATCAGGCAAATGTAGTGAATATTTTCAGCCATTTGTTATTTTTCTAACTCTCCGTTTCATTTTGTTTATGACGGACATAAGCTGTTCACAAATCAAGAGGAATCTCTATAGCACATGATCAAGAAGCCACTTGCTATAACAGTAGCATTGCATTTTTGCAATCGAATTAATAATCTGAATCTTTGTAGCACATGATCAAAGAAAGATGATGACTTTTGTCTTTGTGTAAGCATGTATTTAGTTTTCCCTTATTGGTTTTTGCGTTTGTGGGTGCTAGAATTCCTTGCAGCCGAATCAGCTTTCTGCTGGAAAGGGAGGGGTTGGTCATTTTTGTTGTAAATTATATATCAGTAGTTCACCGGAGTTCTTTTGGTAATCATAGAAATTTTTTGCATATTTGTTTCATGTCAAAACTCATCAAATTTCTTTGGGAAAAAAGAGCACTAAATTGTTGTCTACTAATCAATGTAGTGTAGTGTAGTATAGCGTAAGCATTATGCCAGGATTTGGGGGTTTGTAATTGCTTTTTTAAGGACACCCTGCAATATACATGCCCCAAGAGTATTAAGCATATATTGATTTGTGTAACATTGTTGTTCAGGGCATTAGTGCCCCAACCTAGTTATATTGTAAATTTCTTTTTCCTTTGCCTTAATTTCTTGAAAAAAAAAACATTAAAGCAAGAAAAATATAATGCAAGCGTAGCATTGAAGATGCATTTTGGTCCACAACTCACACCTTCAAAACGATATACCCCATATATACACGTATATATGAGTATAGAAGCATCAATCAATTGCTAGTATTATGTCCGAGCAAATAACAAGCATTTAGTGTAAAGGAGGCAAGTGATCTCTTTCCAATATTTCGTATATTTTAAATGCGGCACATGGTAGAATACCAGTGCCAATCAATCCAAGGAGTGACAAACTAATAGGAAATAAAGCTGCAAAATTGGCGTAAGGATAACAAGCCACAGGACGAGCAAGGACCTTATTGGAGCCAAGTTATCTTCAAGCCCCAGTGCCATTCTAACAAAAAATGGTCCTTGAACACAATTTCTTTTTACTTAGTGAGAGGAGGGAAGGGAAAGGGGGTTGCAGGAAGCCGCAAACCGAGAACCCAAACAAAATTACAATACAGATTGGCCAAAAATTATGTCTTTTCCTTGCAACCAGCACTTGCTTGTGAATTGGTTTCTGAATACATATTTCAAGCAATAATTGCTGCTACAGCATAAGAGCATGTCAGAGTAGATAATAACTCTCTGCAAACAGTTCTTTTCAAGTAGCAACAACTAGATATGCATCTATGACATGATTCTTACAAAAATGAGAATGCACAACTATTCTTTATGTTCAGCATCAGGTGACAAGCTCTTAATGCACATTACACAGTGAGAACTGAAAATCATTGGACCAAATAATGGAAATCCCAACATAAGAGTTGAACCACAAGAATTTCTTGGCTTGCTTCATTTGCCTGTGACAAGAGCATTATCACTAATGTCACTATCATAAATTCAGGGTATGATACTTGGTGCATCAAAGAGATGTACTTATCAAAAAAAAAAAAAAAATTAAAGACATGGAGGATTTATGTAATTTTCTTCAATTATATTAAGGATATACAATAGAATCTATATTAGTTTTCAATAGTCACTAGAGTTGATAAAAGAAAATAACAATGTGGGGAATTTCATTTAAAACTGCCTTAGTCCCACCCATTGTAAGTTAGAAACAATATATATTTCAGTTTCTTAAGATATCAGGTATGGAATTAAACCAACCAGAAGATCAAGGCTAATGATTAGCCTCAGGAGCTTGAGTGTTGGCATTGAGACTATCATAGCCTCCACCTGTTGATGCCACTGGATTGGCTTGATACAATGGTGGTGTGACCATAGGTGGTGCACCGTTGGAAGAGGTGGGTGCTGCTGTGCTTCCAGGAACTGTTGTGGCTACACTACCAGGAGGCCTTGGAATAGGATTTAATTGAGCAGGTAAGGAAGGAGCACCAGGTGGAGCCATCATAGGTGCCATCGCCGGAGAAGGCATATAACCTGCCAAACCCAAGAGAATTATTTAACATAACATGTTGCTACATGCTTACGGACAAAGAACAGTTTGCATTGCATGTCTTGCACATGGATCAAACATTGTGTACCAAGATCACACATTAAATATAAACCTGGAAGAGAACTAGCATAAATTTATATTCCATGTGTCTGACAAAGGAGTTTAGGGTAGAACCATTGATTAATGAAACATAGTGATAATTATTTAATGTAGTAAACATGTAGACACAAATCATAATAATCTGCCAATGTTCTTGTCTATCCACCATTTGACTGCTAAATATTGGGAACCTTATTAAAGATGGATAGAATACAGCAGCAAAAAGTTGGGAAGGGGACATGACCAACAGATCCTGGCTGGATCTGGGCTGGGATAGTGGCACCCAGTCCTAACCAGTTTAAAAAGGTTTGCTCATGGGAGGGAGTAATAGCATCCCAATTCAGTGATTTGCTCACTAGTTCACGCAAATAACAAAAGAAAGAAAACAGATGTGCACAACAATATCAACTAGCAGTGCCAAAAGCAATACACCAAGTCAAAGAAAGATAGCAGGCACAGACGAAGCCAAACAATTCAAAATATGAAAATCTACATGCAAAATGTGCTAACATAAGGATAAATGCAAAATGTGTTTCAATTTACCTGGAGCACCAAGGGGTCTTGGCAAAACAGGAGGCCTAATCCCTGGGATTAATGGTGAACTTCCAGGTAACTGTGTGCTACCAGGCATCGGCATTACAGGTGTAGGTAGAACAGGAAGGCGGGGCCTCTGAACCATTAGATGTTGATTGTAAGCAGCACCAACCTGCTGGAATGCTGCAGTTTGCCCAAGATGTTCCTTAATCCTTTGGTCAATGAAGTTTTGGGTTTGTGCCTCCTCAAATTGCTGATAGTATGACCTAACATTTGCCTATATTTATTAAAATAATTAGCATATAAATATAGTTAGGGGAAATTACACTTTACCACCCTAAACTATGCACTAGATTACACTTTGCATCTTAAACTATCACATTTATCACGCTTTGCACCCCGGTGTTATTTTTGCTGTTATATTTAACAGAATCTTGCTGCATGTGACGAGCGCGTGCTTCTTACGTAGGTGAAACAAAGATAAAAGACTGAAACACCCTTCCTCAAAATCAATTAAAACAAAACCCAAAATTTTTATTATTTGTTTGGTTTCCCGCCGCTTCATCTGCACTCTCCCTCTCTCTAAAAGAACACAAAATCTCAGAGTTTCTCTCATATCTTCCTCGGCCATTGACAAAGTTTAAATCTTCTATTACAAGTTAGCAAAATCAAAATGCATTCAGTTTATGAGATTATTGTTCTAAAATTTTTTTTTTGATAAGTAATAAGATTATATTGATATAAAAAAGGAACACCCTAGTACACAGGGAGTGAACAAGGGATAAGAAATCAAATACAAAAATTGCAAGAGTCTAGGAAATCAATAAAAGAAGGGAATGATTGATTTTGCAAAGCAAACAACCAATCCCTTAAAGTTCTAAAAAAGAGTAGCTTGAGGTCTGGAATAGATCTCTCAACATCTACAAAACATCTACTATTTCTCATTCCAAAGACACCACATTAAGCAATGAGGAATGATGGACCAAATATAACCCTTTCAATGACGACCAAAATTTCAATTTCGCTTCCTAACTGCCTCTTTTAAATCGGTGATTTATTTTATGTGTGATGTTGCTTTGGGTTCGGATTGATATAGATATATATATATATATATATATATATGGTTTTGTGTTAAATTTCATATGATTGAGCATCTGTCTAAGCAGATTTGGGGAAGGTTTTGTGTTTGAACCTCACACTCTCTCACTCTCTCGCTTATCACTCTCTCGCTAGTTTTGTGTTACTGATGAGTACTGGAACTAGTAGTCAGGGATTTTGCTATTTGGTAGCTTTTTGAATTTTTTAATTATGGATGGGTGTGAGTGTGTGTGTGTGTGTGTTTTTACACTGTTATAGAATATTATTATGTGTTTGTATTGACTTAGGTGGTGTCTTCAATTGGTCCCCACACTGTATAGAATAATTTTTGTCCCACTCTTAATATTGAAAGCATGTTTTTGACTAGAATATTTTAATGCAGAAAAAAATACAGCCAAAACATGGAAGAAGGTGATTTAATATTTGAGATTCACCATGGGGGAAGGTTCAAGAATTTGAATGGGTTAATTTATGTTGGTGGTGACATATCAATTCATGGTGTGAGGGATATGATAGGGACTGTATGTCTTTTATTGAGGTTGAGAGTATTTTGAAGTCATGTGGATATAAAAGGGGGGATTTAGTTTATTACAAACAAGTTAGCATGAATTTGGATGAAGGGCTTGTGCAGATAAAAACAGATCCAGATGTGTTGAAGATGGTTGACTGTCATAAAAGTGTAGAAAGTGTGGTATTATACACTGTTAGTCAAGAGATTGACAGTGATTGCATACCATTTACTCATAACCTACCTGAAAGTGATATTATTGGTGGGAGCAAAAGGAAGGGAGAAGAGAAGTGTGTTGCTAATGCTGCTGGTTTTAATAGACCAAAATTGCAGATTAAGGGTGGGAAAAACAAGTCTACTAGTAGCAATAGGAAGGGGAAGGAGAAGGTGTGTGATGATGTTGTCCCCCTAGGGTATGATGCCGATGGTGACCTTGATGTGGATTAGCATGAAAATATAGCTGAAGGTGAATATAAAAAGCTTGAATGAGAGTGAAGAAGAGGAGTTTGATGTAGAAAACAGTGGAGCTTATAAAGATCGTTTTTGGGGTGAGGTACTAAGTGGTGATGAAGACATATTTGAGCCAATTGGGAAGGAAAACGACCCCAAGAAGGTATTGTATTTGACACATGGAGAGCAAACGGGTAAGGATTGTGGTTCTGATATTGGCAAAAGTGATGAGCTGATTTCTCCTAAGCCCACATCTGAAGAGGATAACTGTAACACCAACAAAAATCTTGAATTTAATGAAATTGATATGGCCTGTCCAGAACTTGTGAAAGGTTTGAAGTTTGGTGACGTTGCCACTTTTAGAGAAGCTGTCAGAGAGGCCAACTTGATTAAAGGCAAAGATTTACATTTTGTGAAGAACAATAAAGACAAGGTGATTGTGAGATGTAAAGCTGAAGGATGCAAATATACGGTTTATGGTTCTCAACTAACAGTTGAAATGACCTTCCAAATTAAGACATTGAACCCCACTCACACTTGCACTAGGGCATACAAAAATTCAGCATGTACATCAAGGTGGATTTCTAAGAGGTCTATGCAGAAGTTTAGATATGATTTAAACTGCCCTACCACTGGAATGAAGAAAGAGATCAAGAATAAGTTTCATGTTGATGTGGGTAGGATGCAGGTGTATAGAGCAAGGAAAAGTGCTGAAAAAGTAATTGATGGTGACGATAATGAACAATATAATAGAATTTGGGACTATTTTTTTTTTTTTGATAGATAATAAGAGTTTTATTGATGAAAAAGAACAATGTGTTTACGATTGTAAACACACTGCCCTTGAAACAAATACAGTCAAATCATAAGGAAAGACTAATAGAGTTACGGAAATCAGACAAGGCACTACAATGCGTAAGCCCCCAAATACGAGACCACTCAAACAAAGTCCTAACAAGCAAGGTCTTCAACTTATCTATAGAACTCTCAACGTCCTCAAAAGTTCGGGTATTGCGTTCCTTCCATACTAACCACATAAGGCAAGCTGGTACCAAATTCCAAACCTTTGAAGAGTAAGTTCCCAACCAATTCCTCCAAGCAAAAAGAAGAGAAACAATAGTGTCCGGCATCACCCACTGAACCCCAAACATACTAAGGACCTCACTCCACAAAGCAGATGCAAACTTACAATGGATCAAAAGGTGATCCACAGTCTCCTCATCACACCTACATAAACAACACCAGTTGACAAGGGGCAAGGTCTTCTTAACCAGATTATCAATAGTAAGAATCCCACCCCTAGCAGCAGTCCATAAAAAGAAAGAGACCCTTTTAGGTACCTTTACACACCAAATGCTCTGCCAAGGAAAAGAAACAGAAGGGGCTTTCAATAAAGCAATATAAAAGGATCGCACATCAAAAACACCATTACGATTCAATTGCCAGATCAAAATGTCCTCCCCCTCCCCACTAGGAATCTTGGCAGAAACATGCCCATAGAAAGAATAAAACCTCCTCAACTCCCCTTCATTAAAATTACGACGGAAACAGAAGTTCCAACTCCTACCTCCCCCGTCTGGTGCAAAGATTAACATGTCAGAAATCAGAGCTTCCTTAACCACAGCACATGCAAACAATTCCGGGTATAATTCCTTCAAAGGAGTAGGACCGCTCCAAGGGTCGTGCCAAAACCGAATACGATTGCCCTCTCCTGCTTCATACACCACATGACTAAAAAAATTGCCTGCACCTTTCCTGATATTCTTCCATAACCCACAACCATGAGTCCCTCTCACAAGTCTAGTGCACCAACCTCCATTATCCTCTCCATATTTGGTGGCTATTACCTGACGCCATAAATGAGTAACTTCCTTCCCAAATCGCCAAAGCCATTTCCCAAGTAGAGCTTGATTGAAAAGCCCAATCTTCCGAATCCCCAAACCCCCTATCTCCACCGGCCAAACAACCTTATCCCAAGCAACAAGCGGATATCTGAAAACATCATCAGAACTCCCCCACAGGGAATTCCTCTGAATCCTCTCCAATCTATTTGCTATGTGTTGCGGAATTGTAAACAGCGATAGATAATAAGTTGGGAGACTCGACAAAGTACTCTTCAATAAAGTAAGCCTACCTCCTTTTGACAAATACAACCTCTTCCAACCAGCAAGCTTTTTCTCCACCCTCTCTAAAATAGGATTCCAGATCGAAGCATCCTTAAAATGAGCCCCAAGAGGCATTCCCAAATAAGACATAGGCAGATGCCCAACCTTACAACATAGAATGCGAGCCAAAGCACCCAAATTTCCAACCTCACCAACTGGCACAACTTCACTCTTGCCAACATTTACTTTTAAGCCTGTAATAGCTTCAAAAAAGATCAACACCATCCTTATATATAATAATTGTTCCCTTGACGTGTCACAGAAAATAATAGTATCATCAGCAAACAATAGATGAGAGATATGCAAACCTCCTCTTGCATTGGGGCTTGCCTGAAACCCCCTAAGAAAGTCACCCTCTTCTGTCCTCCTCAATAACCTGCTCAACACTTCCATCACCAACAAGAACAAAAGAGGAGATAAAGGATCTCCTTGACGAAGACCACGAGAGCTACCAAAAAAGCCAGCCGGGGACCCATTAATAAGCACTGAGAAACGAACTGAAGTGATACAAGCCTTCATCCACCTCCCCCATTTCTCCCCAAAACCCATCCTCTCCATTATGTAAAACAAAGCATTCCAATTTACATGATCATAAGCCTTCTCTATATCCAACTTAATGATCACACCCGGAACACCACTCTTCAATCTACTATCCAAACATTCATTTGCTATAAGAACAGAATCCAGAATCTGTCTTCCCCCTACAAATGCATTCTGGGAGTTGGAAATAAGTTTGTCCAAAACTCTTCGAAGCCTAGACGCCAAAACTTTAGACAGAAGTTTGTACAAACTTCCCACAAGGCTAATGGGCCGAAAATCTTTAATATTGACAGCTTTAAACTTCTTAGGTATCAAACAAAGAAAAGTAGCATTCAAAGATTTTTCAAAGTTGCATTGGCTATGAAAGTCTGCAAAAAAAGCCATAACATCCTCTTCTATCACACCCCAACACTTTTGGAAGAAAGCTATGGTAAAGCCATCAGGACCAGGAGCCTTATCACCCTCGGCCTCCTGAAGAGCAGCAATGATCTCCTCCCTATCAAACTCCCTTTCAAGAGAAAGCCTATCAAACTCATTCAAGCTAGCAAAATCTAACCCATCAACAGTGGGTCTCCAATCCTCAGGTTCCTGATAAAGACTCTTATAAAACCCCACCACCTGATCCTGAATATCTGAGTCATCTTCATACATAATGCCATCAACCTCCACACCCCTCATGGTATTGGCTCGTCTATGTGAATTAGCAAGCCTGTGGAAAAACCTAGTGTTATTGTCCCCCTCCTTTAAGAACAAAGCCCTTGATTTTTGCCTCCAAGAAATCTCCTCCAAAGAAGCTAAAGATTCGATCTCCGCCTTAATCTCACTTTTTCTTGCTTTATCTGCCATAGTCAGCACTTGCATTCCTTCTCTCAAATCCAGATTCAACAGCTCAAACAACAAACATTTTTTTCTAAAATGCACATCCCCAAAAATATTTTTATTCCAATGCTTCAAGTCTTTTTTAAGAGCCTTGAATTTACAGGCGAGAACGTAACTAGGGGATCCCACAAAATGATAACTGTTCCACCAGCCCCTAACTCGATCCACAAAACCCTCCACTTTTAGCCACATATTCTCAAATTTAAAGGGACTTTTCCCCCTCACCAAGCCTCCTGCCTCCACCAGAATAGGACAATGATCGGAAACCACCCGAGGAAGAGGCCTTTGAATTACATCCAAGAAGTGTTCCTCCCAATCAGCTGAAACCAAAACTCTATCTATGCGAGACATAGCAGGGTTCGCTGAATCTCTAAACCACGTATACTCACCCCCAACCAAAGGAAGATCAACCAAAAAATTCCTCTCAATAAAGTCCGTAAAATTGAACATGGCTGGACTAAACGAATTACACCCAAGACGCTCTGCCGGGTATCTAATAATATTGAAATCACCTAAAACACACCACGCTGAACTCCACCTCACTCTCACACTATCAAGTTCTGCCCAAAAAGCATCCCTCAATTTGGGACTATTGTGAGACATTGAAGGCTACAAATGTGGGTACCACTACATTGATGTTGGTGGATAGGCCTACTCTTGATGTGGCAGGTACATTTCAAAGGTTATACATTTGTCTCCAAGCTACAAAGGAAAGGTTCAAGGCTGGATGTAGACCCTTAATTGGGCTAGATGGATGTTTCTTGAAGGGCGACCAAAAAGGCCAAATCTTAAGTGCTGTGGGAAGAGATGCCAATGATAACATGTACCCCATTGCTATGGCTATTGTAGAAACTGAGAGCAAGGACGGTCTTGGTTCCTTGATTGCTTATTGAAGGATCTTGGCCCAGTTGAACAACATGGATGGGCATTTATTTCAGATAGACAAAAGGTATGGGCAATTTTCATTATTTTCATTTATTAAATTTGACCTTTATATATTTTGTTATTTTTATTAAAGTATTTTTCTTTTGTATGTAGGGCTTGATCCAAAGCTTTGACGTGGTATGTCCTATGGCAGATCATAGGTCATGTGTGAGGCATTTGTATGCCAATTATAGAGATAAAGGCCACAAGGGGAAAGCACTTAAGGACAAGTTGTCGGCTGCAGCTACAGCATATACAGAGCATGAGTTTCTTTGAAAAAATGGGTGAGCTTAAGACATTGTGCCCAAAAACTTATGAGTATTTGGATAATGTAGATCCATCCATGTGGTCTAGGTCATATTTCACAGACTATTCAAAGAGTGACCTGCTTGTGAATAATCTGTCAGAGAGTTTCAACTCATACATTTTAGATGCTAGGGACAAGCTTATAGTAACCATGATTGAAAAGATTAGGAGAAAGCTGATGAGGAGGTTCCAATTGAAGAGGGAAGGGATGTCTAAATTGACAGTGAAAATATGTCCCAATGCCCCAAAATTCAAGGGAAGTTGGACAATGAAGGTTAGAAGACTTTTGATTGTGTGTCAAAGTGTGTTGGAATTGGTTTATTTGAGGTTGAGTGCAAACATCAAAGGTTTGTTGTGAACTTGAGTAAGAGGACATGTGGTTGTAGGAAGTGAGATCTTACTAGCATCCCATGTCAACATGCCATATCTGCCATACTATTTGATGGAAGTGTACCTAAAGATTATGTGCATCCTTATTACACAATTGAGACATACATGAAGGCATATGAACCAATAATTTACCCTGTGGCTAGCATGGAACAGTGGAGAAGGACATCAATAGATCCTTTGGAACCACCCAAGGATAAGATACAACGTGGTAGACCCAAGATAAAGAGAAAGAGGCATCCTTCAGAACCCAAAAACCCATATAAGCTAAGCAAGGCTGGTACAATCATCAAGTGCTTTGAGCGTAAGAAGGTGGGACATAATAGCAGAACATGTCCATCCAAAAAAGACAAGGTTAGTTTTGTGTGCTCTATGTTATGTTTGCCATCATTAATTCTTGATATTTATATATTTTTTTGTGTTATAATGTAGGGTACAGTGTCTACCAATGCTAAGAAGACACCTACAACAAACAAGAAGCGAGCAGCTGGAGGTGCAAGGGCTACTGCTGCAAGTGCTGTAGATTCAAGGGCTAAAGGTGTAAAGACTATTGCTGTTAAGTGCTGTAAATTCAAGGGCTGGAGGTTCAAAGGCTGTTGTTGCAAGTTCCACCAATGTAAGAACTTCAACGGCACCATTAACAATATATGGTGGTGGTGCTAATAGTGAGTGTGTGGTGGTGCCAACTTTGGAAAAAGCCATTCAAAGGATGCAGGCTTAGAAGAAGAAAAACCTTGGGTTTGAGAAAATATAATTAGTTTGTGCTGGGTTGTGCAAGCTTTTTGTATTAGGCATTAACAACATGTAATCCTTACATTTGGTTTTTTTTTTCTTTTTTTTCATTGTCAATTTGTGAACAATGATTTTTACTAGGCATTAACAATTTTATGTTCTACATAATCCATACATTTGGATTTTTTTTTTGTGTCATTGTCATCTGTGAACAATGAGTAAAGCTATTAATGTCAAAGCACTTTATTTTGTGTCATCATCATGTGGAACTCATATAATGTAGCATCATGGTGGTTTAGTACCAGGTACCCTGTGAGTTCAAAAATATTTTGCTTTCTAGCAATGATTTGCAAGGTATTTTTACACTTGTTAAGGCCATGTTATTGTATCATACAATTTAGCAATTTGTGACAAGTGGTAAATTCTCAGATATTTGATTTGCAATTTGTGGAATTCAAAGCATTTCTGTGATGTGATCCGTATGTGATATGTCTTCTCTTAGCTGGTCAAGTAAATGTCTAAAACCATGTTAAAGAATGCCATGGATAGGTAAAACTTAGCTGATAGAGGACTTATGGGGACATAATGCCATAACAATCTCTTAACCTTTTTATTTTAATTTAATTAAAATAGCAATAGTTGTATTAAAGTACTAGACTACTAGTTCTTGTTGTACTAATGTTTGAAGAAGTCAGAGCCCTCCTCTGGCCAGACATAAAACTCATTTACTCTACCAGCCCAGTCTGCCAACTGAGTTGCCACTCTATTACATTTTATTTTTTATTATTATGTTTTTTTATATTATTTATTTGGTGATGGTGGCCCTGGTGGGGGAGAATTATGGTAAAGCAATCATGGGTATTGAAATTGTGTTTCTCATTTCATTTCCACTTTAAAAAGAAGAATCTGATGAATTCATCAGAAATAATCATCAAAATTGATCTAAGGAGAGAACGATAAAAAGAAAAAAAAAATCAGTCAAGAATTACATCCGTGAATTTAGAACTTTGTGTTTCTCAAAATTACATACATGCATTTTGATTTTGCTAACCTGTAATAGAAAATTTGAATTTCGTCAATGGCCAAGGAAGATACGAGAGAAACTCTGAGATTTTTTTTTTTTTTTTTAATATATTTAGAAACAGTGCCAATGAAGCTGCGTGGAATCTGGGGAAGAGAATGGCCCCACGTGAGATAGAGGGAGATGTGGAAAAATTTGGGTTTTGTTTCAATTAATTTTGAGGAAGGGTGTTTCAGTCTTTTAACTTTATTCTACCTAAGCAAAAAGCATGTGCTTGTCACATGCAACAAGATTCTGTTAAATATAATAGTAAAAATAACACCGGGGTGCAAAGTGTGATAAGTATGATAGTTTAGAGTGCAAAATATGCAGTCAGATAGTTTAGGATGCAAAATGGATATTTTAAGGTGGTAAAGTGTAATTTTCCCGTATAATTAAGAGAGAGAGAGAGAAAGAGAGAGAGAGAGAGATGTGAAGTACCTTATGTTTGTAACCTGCATTGTGCTGCTTTCTCACAGATGGCTGAGATAGAAAGACGATATCATCAGCAATATAAAAACATTCATTATGTCAATTTCTAGGAGCTGTAACTATGATATACAGGAGAAGGCGCATGAACAATTTCAAACTTCAAAGGACATATATACGGTAAACCATGCAGATTTTCAGAGTTACTTTTTATGAATAACATAAAATTTTATTAAACAAACACACAAATCCAAGGACACAGAGAATACATAAGAGAAACACCAAAAACATAAAAATAAAAAATAAACAAGGCAATGAACAACAGTGAAGTGTTCTTCAACCCTTTAAAAACTTCGTACCCATTGCACAAGCTCCTCTTTCTGCGGGATCTTGAACTGAGAGAGGTGGTTAGTAAGCAGTCATACCAACAACTTTTAAGGAACTAATTCCCGGACTTGAACCCTCAATGTATTGTTTGAATGGAGGACACTTGCCATCACACCAAGGTCCAGAGTCAGACTCTAAGCAATATTGTATCCTTGATATTTAAAAATCCCAAAATACTATTTACAACCTCTTAAGTTTGAGGTTGTTTCTAAATCGGCCCCTTGACTATGAAAACTTTTAATTTACACTCTGGAGTAATACAATAATGTCAATGTGCCCTTTCCGTCAACATCCATTAGAATCTTGCAATTAACCCACACAAAAAACGACATCATTTTCAGGAAGGTTAATGGCGAAAATGTGCCGGACCATAACAGTAGGAGCATATTGACATCATTATAATATTCGAGGGTGAGAATTGCAAGCTTTGAGACACTGACTTAAAAGCTACCACAAGCTTAAAGAGTGTGTAAAGTGCATTTTTAGCATTTTGAAAATCATAAGAACCCAGAAGATCCCCACAATACAAGACTCACCAAATTGAGCTCCCACGTAAATAATAATAGGAATAACAGTTCAACTTCAACCTAAGACCTCAATCAAGTTCACAAAGATAAACCCATCAGCTTCTAGTAAAAGACATCATGTGCAAGAAAAACCACACTTTCACTAACAAATAATACCAAACATATGAGAAGCCATCGCATTTGAATGATTTGGTTCAATATTGACATAAATCCTTAAACTGACATACATATAATCCAAATGCACCAAAAAATTTAAGAGAGAGAGACTTACAGAATCGTGAGTCAAGTAGGTGTCACAGTAATCGCAGTAGTAGCGAGGCATGGCTGTGCTGAATTGAAACCCTAAGGTTCAGAGAGAGAGAGAAGAGCAAAAACCCTTGAGCGAGAGAGTAGAATCTTCGATGAGTCAAATCAGAGAGAGCTCTCGGTCCGACTCAAATCTCGAAGCCCAAATGCATTTAAACGGCACCGTTTACGGAAAAACTACCTGTCGTTTTGACCAAAAGCGCAGCTGCTTAGATTGTCTGGAAGCACAATTTAAAAATTGTTTTCTACGTTTGGCTCCAGGGGAAAATATTTTACGAAAAAAAAAATTTCAAATGTTTGTTTTGGATTGTAGGAAAAACACCGGAAAAGTATTTTAGTGTTTGGTTGGGCATGTAAAAGCATTTTTCCGGAAAACAGTTTCCTACGTTTGGGCCCCCAAAGTAAAACAGTTTCCTGAAATTGCCAAAAAATGAAACCCAATCAAACCCAACATATTAGAAAATGAAGCTCCACAAATATATAAATATATATATATATATATGAATATATAAATTTCGTCAAAGTTGGGCTTTGAGTGGTGGGTTTGAGAAATGGGTTTGCGGAATGGGTTCGTCGAAGTGGTGGGTTTGAGGAATGAGTTCGTCGGAGTGGGTTTGAGGAATGGGTTTTCGGAAAACACAAAAAATGGGTGTGGTGGGATGCAATCAAATCGAGTTGAGTTTGAACAAGAAAAAATGGAGGGGGCGACTAAGCTGGAGGGGACTTCCGACGAGGCTCAAACCGGTTTAGGCATTGCTCGACAAAGATTGAGGGGACTTCCGACGAGGCTGGGTTTGAACAGATGGGTTTGAGCAAGCAAATAAAGGAAGGAAGAGGAACAGAGCACTCATTGTCGCGTGGAAGGGACGAGGACAGTGATCTGACCGGCGAGGATGTGCTTCAGGTGGAGTGTGCTTGAGCTCTGTCTCGGTCTCTCTCTTCGGGTGTGGTGTCCGGAAAATGGTTGAAGGTAAAACGAGTGCAAAAACGATTTTACGCTTTAGTGGGTTATTTTACAGTCAACGGTTTACTGGATTTTCGTTTGACCGTATTTTCCATGTCTACCAAACAGACAGAAGAGTGTAAAACAATTTCCTAAAAACATTTTCATGTGAAACAAACACAGCCTTCAAACAATGTAAACAAAAAAAAAGGGGGAAAGAAAATCCTTCATAAGGATGTTTTGGTTCGAAGTTTTTAGTTTCAATTTTTTAAAGTTTGCTCTTAAAATATATTGAGATTAATTTTTTGAAAACAATATTTTTGGTGTGTGTTGTGCATAAGCTAATTTCAATGATGGGTGTGTGAAATTGGCATAAGTCTTGCGACAAACTTGATCAAGCTGTGGTCACTAACTTTAGCTTGGTGAATTAGAGGAGTTACAATACTTTTGTGTCCACTCTTTGTGGCAACATGGTTGAATTGGATTAATATTGTGCACCATCATGGTAGCTTTAATGACTTCAGTGGTGTATTAAAAAAATATATATTTGGGAAGACTAAAAACGTTATTCATAATTGGAAATAGAAACAATGTTCTGGATAAGAACTTATTCTATAAAACAATGATTCTTTTCAATACAAGCATGGAAATCACCTGTGTCTAAAGCTAGCATGTTTTGCTAAAAGGTGAACCGGTCTATTACCTTGCATACATACATGAGAGAATTCAACCCTACAAAACTCAATACAAAGAGCTTGCATACCAAAGATAATACAAACCACAAATAAGAAAGGGGGGTAGGGGGGGATATTTCACTTAGAGCCCAATAAACAACTTGAGAGTCACCTTCAATGAAAAACTCTTGAATGTCAACATCCTTTCCAAACTAAAGGTCAACTTCAAAAGCCTTTGCCTTCGCCTCCATGGGCCCAAAAGTGCATGTGTTTTCTTACTTAAAGCCACTTGGGTGGGTTTGCACAAGATGGTGTCAATTGTAAAGATTTTTGGCAAAAAGAGTCAAACACTTCTTAAAAGCTCCAACTAAACAATCCCTCAATTGCTCCAAAAACATAACCACCCTAAACCAATTCAAATGGCTTAGTTCACGATTTTCATCGTTAAAACAATGGTTAATAGTTTTCTTCTATTATATACATACATATATATATATATATATATATAGAGAGAGAGAGAGAGAGAGAGAGAGAGAGAGAGAGAGAGAGAGAGAGAGGTCTATGTGAGAATTGATTGATGAGTACTATACATGTCGTCTATAATATATCGTTATTAGGACTCTTTTTACATTAAAGTGCCTTTGAGCCACGTCATTGCCAATTTTGTTTAATCATGACATGGGAGAAATCACAATTAAGGTTTATTGTAATTGTTTATATAGCTTAAAGTGACTTAGCATATTTGACAAGAAATTCAAAACATGCTCAAACATAAATTTTATAATCCAAATTCATAAATCCGACGAATGTGTGTTAAGTCTTACAATAAACATGTATCAAGTGTGTGCATATACACAAATACATATGTATGTACATATGTACACATGCGTATGTGTACATATACTATATGTTTATTTCTATATGTGTACCAGGAGGAAGAAGATACTTGAGAAACTAATTTTCTAAAAGGTTGAAAATAAATATTTATAGTGTTGTCTAATTTTGTGTCACATAGCTTAGGTCTCCAGTTGCATTATTTTATGTTTTTGGAGGATGAACAATGTTTTCTAATGTCCATTCATTCGTGAGAGGTATGTCATTCCATGTTATTTGTTTTAGTATTTTAATACCATGGTATTTGCTTATAATAATAAAGTTTGTCATTTAGGGCTGGACATCAAAGCTTGTGGTTGTAACGTGGTTCTCATTAGCTCATGCTGAAAATTGTAGACATTAGAGCATATTTTATATCCTTGAATAACCACACTTTATTTATATAACCTATATCGACCGATGGTGCTACTAAGAACAAAGATTTATCGATAACACGTAGTATATGAAATTTGGTTGCACGTAATCCAATTAAAACACAATTTAGATGTCTTAGGTTCTTGTTTGGGGGAGATCATCCAAATTTACAAAATACCAATGCAAGGTGTTATAATTTTGAGTTTATTTAATTTACTTCAACATTATATCATGCTATAGTTGATTTGGTGCCAAAAAAAACTTGTAAAATATTTTTGCAACTCAAATTTGGTTACAACATAAAAGTTTTGAACATTTATATTTTTTTTGTGTATTGCATGGTACAAAAAGTGCACATTTTGAATGAACATTAAAAACAAATTTATTTTATATGTTTAAATATATATTTATGTTTAATTTTGGACAAAAAAATATTGAAGATTTAAAATCGTTGTCACTTGAAGTTGATACTTTTTTTTTTTTTTGAGAAAAAGTTGATACTTTTATAGTTTAGCGTTGCCCATCAAATTTAATTTAATTTTTTTTGAGAAAAAAATTTAATTATTTAGATTTTAAGTTAAACATCATTTGTTATGTTGTTTGCTTCATTCCTTAAAAAAAAAAAAAGTGATAATAATTAATTTTCTTTTAAAGTAGTGTTTTTCTAATATAAAATAGTTTAGTTTGTGTTAAAAAATTTTGAAAAAAAAAAAGGAAAATATTTTTCAATCATTAATTGAATTTTTTTAATTTAAAATATTTGAAGAAAAATTTATAAAATTGAAAAATTAACCATAACATATAACAAAAGTTGATGGAAAATCCTTAATTGAATAAACTTGAAAGTTAGAAGACTGAAATGAACAAAAACAAAGTTAAAGGACTAAAATGAAATCTGAAAAAATTTAGAGAATCAGTTTTGCATTTTACCCTATAAAATAGTTTAGTTTGCTTTTGAACTCAATAGCGGCTCCAAGAATTTTGTTTAAGGGGGTCATTAAAAAACTTAAATTAATAGAACTTGAATATATCAAGTTATAGACAAAAAAAAAAAAAAATGAAGTTTTAAAATTTCTTTCTAAGTTTTCAAATTTTGAATTGTTACATGGTAGTTCATTATTAGTATTTATTGCCAATGTGGGTAACTATGACCATTTTATTTTGTTAAATTTGTCTAACATTTTTATTTTTATGTAGTTGTTATTATCTATTAATTTGTCATTGTTTTTATAAAAAATTTTAAACTAAATGAATAAAATTAACTCATTAGCTCTGTATAAATTATTGGCGCACACAACCACACTCATTCATACATAAAATAATACACTACGTGACTACTTAACCAATTAAATGCTTGAACAATCACTAACTTTAAAATTTTTCTTCTTGAATTTTTCTGACTTTATAACAAAAAGTTATTATAACATGATAACAAAACACACATGTAATAAACCTAGGAATGGCAACGGGTCGGGTTTGGGCCGGGTTTTTCTATACCCGGGCCCGACCCGCGGGGCGAGACCCGTAACCCGGACCCGGTCCGTTTAGGATACCGGGTTTTTTTCCCGGGGCCCGGACCCGCCCCAGCCGGGCTCCACGGGCCCCGCGGGCTCCGTTTAGGGATTGGGCCCAATTCGTGGCCCAATAAAAAAAAAAGCCCAAATTTAAGATTGCCTACATCAAGCCTGCATTTTTGGGCCCAATCCAAAAAAAAAAAATTTGAGCCCAGGAGACAGTGGCACCGAAAACACAAAGATAACTTCAAATTCTACCTCTCAAAAAAAAAAAAAAAACTTCAAATTCTATCCAGTAGACAAAATGTCCGCAATCAATCATTCCATTAATTTCAATTGTACACTTTCCACATTGGTAATTACAAAACAGAAAACTCAGAAATGTTTTAAAATCAGGAAAAAAAATAAAAAAAATTAAAGAGAAGACAAACTACAACACAAACTACATATTTGACCATTTAAATATGCTTAAAGTCATGCTTCAAATTTTGCAAATCTTAATTTTTGCCTACATTAAGCCTGCACATTCACACCTCTGAAACCGAAAGTCCAAGATCCTCAGTGATTGCGGTTGGAGTAGGTGATGAAACCGAAAGTCCAAGATCACTCCCGTCGTGATCGGCGATCTTGAAGCAGGCGACGACGTTCCAGAGACGCTGACGGTACCAGAGACACGAACGACTGCCGTAACCAGGAGTAGAGGGAGGGTAGCCGGAGCCGGAGGCTTGTGAGGGTCGGACTGAGGGACTGACGGACGGAGGGTACCAGAGGCGCTGAGGGACGAAGTGTGGGAGTGAGGGTTGTGAGGGTCGGATTGAGGGACGGCAGCGTGAGGGAGGGTCGGACTGAGGTGTGGGAGTGAGGGTGATGGAGTGTCGGAGCTAAAGCCTGAAATGAGAGAGAGGGACTGTCATACTGAGTAGGGAGGCTGCTGAAGAGTGAAAGAGTGAAGAAAATTAGGGTTAGAGTAAGGTATATATATATAGAGGGGGTAGTTTTGTAATTTCAGGTGCCGGGTTTTTACACGGGTCGGGTTTCGGGCCGGGTCTCGGATTTTTTAAATAAAACCCGGACCCGACCCGGACCCGTTTCGGATTTTTTTTGGAAAACCCATACCCGACCCTATTCCTAATCGGACCGGGTAAAATCCGGCCCATTAGGGTCGGACCGGGCCGGGTACCCGCGGATCGGGCAAAAATTGCCATCCCTAAATAAACCCTCTCTATTTCCTTAAATTATGTAAAGTTATATTATATTTATACTGTACACACAAATATCCAAACACATCATTATTCACACAAATAACATTATAACAAAAAGTAATGCACATAATTAATATTAGACATACTCACACACATATAATATAAATTTATAATAAAGAGTGACACTTACAGTTCACAAACACTCACTCGTATTCTTAGAGTTGGAAATACTTGTAGTAAGGGTGTCTAAGATTTAAGTTAGGGTGTATAAAAATATTTTTAAGAATAAATTAAAATATTAAACTAAAAAAAATGTTATAAATATATATATATATATATATATAATTTTTTTTTTTTTTTTGGAAGTCTGGGGGTTCATTTGAACCCCCTAAACAAAGGGTAGAGCCGCCCCTGTTTGAACTAAGGGCTCTAAAGCACGTGTACAACATTATGTAAAAAGAAAGGAAGATGAAAATAATAATTTCTTATTCTAAATCAATCAATTAAAATAAATTGAGTTTAGTTAATTACAGATTTACATTTATCTTAATGGAGTTTTTATAAGACTATAACTAATTCCACTCATTGGCCATCCACAATTTCATGAGTTTCCTTGTAAGAGTTTTTTTTTTTTTTTTTTTTTGGGGGGGGGGGGGGTGGTGTTGAGAACTTCCCTGTAGAAGTTAATACATCTAACCTTGGTTTGAGTTGAGTAAGATTTTCAATAATAATGTAGAGAAAAAAAACAAAAGCGGTACAAGATTAAAATAAATTAAGTAGTGTAGGGTCACGTTTTTCAAGCCAAGTCCAAGATGCATGGGACCTTAGACCAGTGAGCCCTGTACAATGAATTTGTAGAGAGTAGGTCAAAGAGCTAGATTTTAGTGTATGGACAACAGTAATCATGGTGTTCTTCATGGACCGAGTTTACCAGAGAGAATTGGTCCTCGGCATGATCCGAGGAGTTTTTTCTGCTGCCTCTGGTGTGATGGGGGGTGTGTAGTAGTGGTACACTCATGCAAGCTCCAAGGGCATATAAAGCATGAGTGGGAGGGTTACTTAGGCGATGTGGGACAAAGGTGTAAAGCCAAAATGGTGAAGATCCTGGACTCCCACCCCTTCGTGACAAATTCGTGAGGGTTTGGCTCCCCAAAGCGGACAAACACTGCTTAATGGCGGGGCAAGTACCCACAAGTAGGTTTATCTCTATAATTGAGATTGCTGTAGTGAATCTGAGATTTCTTGTTGGAGATTGAGATTGCCGGGAAACTAGAAAGAAAAACAATATTTTAATTTATTTAGTTTACTTAATGTTTCAATTTTAGAAAATTGTTTTATTTTTTTAAGATTAATTTAATTGATTTGGTTGTATTTAATCCACATGACATGATTTATTTGGTCCAACTAACATTTTTTTTTTTTTTGAGAAACTTGGTCTAACTAATATATTTTTTTAAAGAGTTTCGACCTATGGCGTTTGCTACTGATGATAACTCATCATGATCAGACCAAAACACCAATCGATTTTTGGTGTAGATGAAAATTAAATTTCAAATATTTTATTCAACTATCAGAGACTTTACTAGACTTCAATGGCATTTAATAGACACACGATATAGACTCCAAGTTATTTTTAAAACACTGCCTTACATTGGACGGAGGATAAAAAATTTAAATTTAACTAACATAGATGTCAGACTTCAATGGCATTTGATGGACATATGATACAAATTCCAATTTATTTGTTTTCAATCACTAATTATCATTAGAATATTATATTAAAAGAATAATTTTAGAATATTCATTCCCTATTCATGTTTGAGAGTTTTTATAGAAGGAATGAAAAGTTCATTCCCTTATTTGGAAGTTTAAATGTGAGAAAATAAAATGGATAAGAGGGAACACTTATTCCTCTCTATTATTTTAAAACCTCAAATTTGCATTCCCCTAAATTGAGAGGAATTAGAGTAAATGTAATTAAATTTAATGAATTTTTTACTAAAACTTTCAAAATAACCTCTATATATGTAGACATTTATTTTAAAAGAGGGGTCTTGTAGTAATATCATCATAAAAAATACCCATTAATTTCCCTCTATGTTACTTGAGAGCATTCACAGCAGTAGAGCTAAAAATTTAGCAATTTAGCTCCACCAAAAGTTACTTTATCCATTTTACCTACACACATATTGCAGCAGTAGATCTATTTTAGCTTTCAACGCAATAAAATAATATAAATATCATAATAAAATAGTCATCATATACAGCACCATCATCTTTATATTTTTCTCTCTCTTCCTCTTTGTCTCTCTCTTCTCTGATATAGAGCAAGCAAACCACCACACCACAGTAACAATCACACCACAACACACCACAACAATCACACCACGGCAAAAATCACACCACGACAATCACACCAACACACCACAGCAACCCACGGATCAACAACCCACCACCACCGACCCACAGGCCACAATCCACCGACCCATATCCACGAAACCCATTGATCCACAGGCCACAATCCAATCAAACCACACCCACAGCACAAACCCAACACAAACACAAACACAAACACAAACTCTCAACACACATACACAAATCTAGCACAAACTCGGCAGTGATGGGGCTTGGGGAGATAGGGTCTCAACCAGCTAGAACCACTTAACCCTGCGCTCGCCAAAACCGCTCGACCCGCGGCCACCAGAACTGAAGGCCGATTGACCCGAGCACTACCTCGGTAGACGAGCTCGTCGGCGAAGCAGAAAGGAGATGAGGGAGGTGCTAGAGGAAAAAAATGAGAAGGAAAAAATAGAAGAAAGAAGAGAAGCCAGAGAGAGAGAGAGAGAGAGAGAGAGAGAGAGAGAGAAAGAAAGAAAAAGAGAATAAATCAATGAGAGAAGAGAGAGAAATTTAATAAAATATTATTATTTTTTTTAGCTTCTTGCTATAATGCACATTTATTTTTAGATGTGCACTGTAGCTGAGAAGCAAAAAATTTTGCTTATAGCTCCATTAATGTACTCTCCTTTTGTGATCAGTGGTGCTAAAAAATAGCAATATAGCTATTTAGCACCACTGCTGTGAGTGCTCTTACACTCGAATAAGTCAAGGCCCTTGTAGCTTAATTGACACCCTAACTCCATACGCACAAAGTACTTGGGGGTAAGAGAAATGATTCGAGTTGTGGGGTTAGTAGCACATTGTAATATCAAAAAAAAAATATTACTTCCAAATAAGGTTACTTAGGGTATGTTTGGTAATTATTATTTTTCCTTATTTTCTGTTTCTAAAAACAATTTTTTATTTTTGAGACTAAAAAACTTGTTTGGCAACCCAAAATGGATAGAAAACAAAAACTGTTTTCAAAACTCAATTTGTGAAGGAAACTAAGAACATGTAAAATGCTATTTTCAGTTTCTAATATTCAAAAGTCAATGAAAATACGCATTTAATTTAATGAATCTGTCTCATTTAATGAGTTAGCATTAGAGTTCAAATCCTAGTAATAATATATTTTAGTATTTTCTATTTTTTCTTCAAAAAAACTATTTTTTTAAATTTCAACTAACCAAATAGGTTTTTGATTTCAAAAATATAAGAAAAATGTTTTTTTTTTCTTTATATTCCCCAAAACAAGTTTTTGAAAATAGGAAACAAAAACTGTTACCAAACATAAGCTTACCTCATATTCTTTTACTTTTAAAAATCCAAACAAAATTAATTATTTTCATTTTTTTTTTCCATTCATTTATCATACTTAAATACATTTCATTCTATTCCATTTATTTCCCTTACTTGAATACATTTCTTTCTAATCCATTTATTCATTTCTATCACTTTATGATTTACTCGTGTAATTTCATTTCCTTAGAGCATTCACATTAGGAATGGAATATGCCATATGTAGAGAAAATTTAGCATAAAATGCCCAAAACCTCCCATACATCCAAACTTGTAAAAACCAACTATTGCAAAAAAATTTGTAATAGTGCTACAGTGCAATTCTACCTTTAGAATTGCACTATAGCTTGATTCTAAGAAAAAAAAAAAAAAAACTAATATTTTATTCACTTACTATCAATTCCTCTCTCTCTCTATCTCTCTCTCTCATCGGGTTTTTGGGTTTTGAGTTTTTGTTTTTATTTGGGTTTTGGGATATATTATTGATAATGCTCTAAAAATCAGTAGGCTAGATGTTTTGAGCTTGAATGATTTGAAGGGCCTGAAAAAGAAAAACAAAGAATCAAAGGAAACCAGGGTTGACCGGCCACAAACCCTCCAATGATGAAGTTAGTTTCTCTTTTCAAAATCTAGAACCCCAAATTTCTAGGAATTGTGTAAAAGGAAAAACTTGCCTTTATTTGTTGGAGATGAGTTTTTATATAGTGCTATGGAAGCGGTTATTTGTCTTGTAACTTCCCTTACATTTGTGGAGGTCAGGAGGTTTACTCTAACTTCTTATAACCGTTATAGAAGTTAGAACATTTACTCTTATCTTCTTTAACTGATTTGGGAAGTTAAGTGTTTGACAGGAGGTTACAATGATGCGTAGGATCTTACCACGTCGTCCAGCTCACAAGTTCATATACACGAACCTTGTGCTGAGGGTCATCCATGTCTGGACGACCTTCTTTGGTTTCGACGAGCTCTTCTTAAGAACCCTGGATAATAATGGGTGAGTAGTAGGCTTAGTTCCCATCCAACGGACGACTATTCAAGGACGAGTTTACATTCCATGGACGACTACCCAAGGATGAGCCACACTTCTTTCCCCATCAATTATTTTATTATATAAAAATATTATTTTAATATGTTGTATTGTAAAATAAAAGTTGAGATGTTAAGACTATTATAAAATGATATAATATAATTGATAAAGTAATTTTTTAAAATGATAAAATAAGGTGGGATGAAATTTTGAGATGTGATGCTCTTCTATGAACTCCAATGCGATGCTAAAAGGCAAAACCACGTATAGGTGTAATTTTGTAATAAAAAAGAAAGAAAGCATAATAGAATACGTCATCGTGTCGCTTAACAAAGGTATCCATAGATTCCATACGTGCGCACATCTTATCATTCCCTTTGGTCGTCTCCTTTTTCCATTTCCTCAGGACACGTACGAGAAAGCACCTCGGAAATATCTAAAATGGACAACCAACCTGGTTCCCAAAAATCTTCGATTATTCCAGGTTCTAATTCCCTCTCAATTTAACTCCAAAAAAAAAAAAAAAAAAAACAATTTTTTTGAAAAAACAAGCAAAGATAATCAGCACCCACTTCTGAAAATTTCATGTAAACAACTTTGGCTTCTCTCTCTCTAACATTTTCCTCGGCAACCCAAAATGCAAAAAAGTCTTTTTATTTGTAATTATGATCTTCTTTTGAAAGTAAAGTTTGTTTATGTATTTATTTGTGTTTGAATGAATTGGAACTATTAGGATCTGGGAAAGTCAACAATTGGGCAGCCTCACCATCGCATCTATGCTATCACTTTGGTACAAGTGGGCTTTCTGTTGCGGTTGCCACTGGCGTCACCCATCCTCTAGGTTTTTATTCTTGATCACTTCCTATGCATTTTTTGTATGTGTTACTTTAGAAAAAGTTATACTTGTGTATGTGTTTGTGGGTGTTATGTGTGGTTCAGTATTGTTTGTGTGAATGAAATTGTTTAGTTACAACTTAATGCATAGTTTTAAAGTTAAAGTCTGTGCTCAGCTTATCAAATTTGAGGTTGTTAAATGCTCACCTTTGAACTCCAAGAAAGGATTCATGGATTGTTGTTGAAATTCTGAAGGGGTCACAGCTTTTTGAACTGTTTCGGAATTTGAGATTGCTATGCAAATGTATGTTGGATCGGGTGGGTATATTGGTGCTTTGGAAATTTGAAAATTTTGCTCAACTACCAGAGTTTAACTGCAAAGTAGATTTACACATGGGGGAAAGTTTTAATTCATTGCAATAAATTGTGCACTGGTTGCAAAGCACTACCATGGTCTCTGAGCTCTTCAAAGACCATAAAAGACTAAAATGTACATTAGATTCAAGTTATTTAAAGAATTAATAGTTATTTTTTAAAGAGAAATTATTGATTTTTTGTTTTGAATTTGAATTTATGTTTTGGACGGAGGAAGATGGGAGGAGGGCAGAGTGGAAGGTGGTTGGAATGTAGGAAAAATAGTGTACCCTGGCCACCAATTCCTCTCCCCCTTGTCTCCCTCTATCTAAACGTGGTGATGTTGCAAGTGGATCCATATTCAAGAGAAGCTTTTATAGTCAACACAAAGTTTCTCACTGACTCTATGTGGATGATGAGTAATGTATAGTAGTTAGCCTATGGATTATGTTTCTATAAGCTCTTTGGCTTGTTGAAGATTATCCCTTGAGGTAGAAGAAGCCAATCTATGTAGTTCAGTACCATTGTCAAGGTTCATTATTGCATTTCGAGCATATGTGTATACTTGTCCACTGGCCCTGCAGCTTAGGGAATAGGGATCAAGTATAAATTTCAAGATGGTTTGCTGACTTTTTATCACACAAGCTGGGAGGCTTTGTGTAAAGAAATAGAGTGGCTAATATAGTCTGATAATTTTCTTGGCATTTATTCTTGAGTACTGGAAGATGGAATGCAGAAAAAATAATAAGAATTGATGTAAGGGTAGAGTTACAAATCTTGACACAAGTATTTGCAATATAATTTTTTGTAAGGTGGCATTAGATCAAGACTTTCTGTGGGATGTTGAAGTTAAGTCATGAGTTTTGAAATTTTTAAATAAGAGACTATAACATAAGAACTCAGGAAAAATAAGAAATTCTAGAAGGAAAATCTTTGTGTTTCTGTTGAATCTATAGGTTTCTAATTTATCTTAGATTGGAATGCAGATGTACTCAAAGTCAGGCTACAAATGCAACTTGTTGGCCAGAGAGGTCCTCTAACAGGAATGGTATTTTGCCAAGCCTTGGGTGTACTTTCATTATTATGATCTGTTTTATCATATTTTTTTCTCTGAGGCTTGTATTTATGGATGTACACAGGGAAATTTATCAGTTCATATATTGAAGAATGAAGGACCAAGGTCTATGTATCTAGGATTGGCACCTGCATTGACAAGGTCGGTTGCTTATGGTGGTCTTCGTTTAGGCTTGTATGAGCCCTCGAAATATGTTTGTGAACAGGTTTTTGGGTCCACCAATATCTTTGTTAAGATTGCATCTGGAGCATTTGCTGGTGGTTTTGCAACCACACTGACCAATCCGGTTGAGGTTGTAAAGGTAATGTTTCCATGTCAGATGAATTTAAACTGTTTTTCATAGATTTGTTCTGAAAAATAATTTCCTGTCATCAGGTGCGGTTACAAATGAACCCAAACTTGAGAAGAGGACCGATTGGAGAACTGCGCAGAATTGTTTCTGAGGAAGGAATTAGAGCTCTGTGGAAGGGGGTTGGCCCTGCTATGGTCAGGGCTGCTTCTATGACTGCATCACAGCTGTCAACATATGATGAATCCAAGCGGGTCAAGTTCTAAGCATGATCTTTTTCACTTTGAATATCCACGATGTAATTTCCACTGTATCTGAATAGTTAGTGTCATTTGATTGGCAATATGAAAAGAATGTTTGTCTTAATATCTTCTTTTTTTTGTTTACTAATGGTTTTCTCCATCTTCCTATATGTGCAGATTTTGATCAGGTGGTCACCACTTGAAGAAGGATTTCATCTTCATCTCATGTATAGTACTACTCTTAGCTTTTGTTTTGTTCTGTCTTTTTGTGTAGATCTGCCCAAACCTGCAATTCGAGCTAGAGTAGGTTGGCATGGTCTGAAAACCTGGACTGTGCTTGTAAACTGTAGAAGTTGAGGTCATGATATGATGAAGATTATTTACTTTAAAACAAAAATAATTTTCAATAAAATGATAAAAACTAATGTATAAAAAAGTAGTAAATCTATGTTCTATTCTAAAATAAATGAGAGATAATTTCTTTCCTTTTGGGACATTGGTAAAAATGGTAATTAGTAATATGAAATGGGTATGTGTATATGTTTGTATGTGTGTGTGCATGTATGTCTGTATTGTGTCTAACCACATTTGCTCATAAACTATTGAACTTGAAAACCTAGCCTGGTGATGTTATTCAGGTTGATCTACTATTCAATCTGGGGTTAAATAATGTTGGAGATGTACATTATAAGCATACCCTCATATTATGTTTTACATAACAAGAATGGCAAAAAAAATATCATATGTTTATGGCTAACTGTATCTTTCACCTTTTGAAGCTCAAGTATGGTTGCAGGCACTGTCAGCACCCTCATAACTGCACCAATGGACATGATTAAAACCCGTCTCATGTTGCAACGAGAATCTAAAGAAGTTGGGAACTACAAAAATGGATTTCACTGTGCATATCAGGTTTTTGAATTTGTTTTCATTTTCATTTTACATTGATTTTTTATATACATTCCTTTCTTAAATTTGTGGGTGATTGTTACTTTGGCAATTTTGTAACTTTGAGAAAGGAATATTTATGAAATTTCCATGAATGAGATACCCATGGGATGCATGTAATGAACCCAAAAATGAAAAATTTTAATTTTCCCTCTTCCTCGTGTTGAGGATAGACAACATGATTCTGTGGTGGCTATGTAGCATGAAACAACAAATTCTAGTACTGTTAATTCTTGTGTCTCTGATACAGACTGGGTACTTATTTTTTGACCATTTGTTTCATTTTCTTAATTGATGCACTAATTTAGTACAGAGGGCTTTAGCTACTCCACTTGCAAATCTGCACCTGTTTTTTTTTGTCTTATAGGTTGGATTTCACCTTTTTTATTTACACATTTTCCACTGTATTTGCTCTTACTGGCCACTATGAGGACACCAATATATGAAGAATAATACTGACCAGAATTATTTCTTTTATTAGAAAGGCAGCTTGGCCTTTCTTGTCTAATGTGTTTGAGATTTATGGTTTCAGGTTTTGCGCACTGAAGGTCCCAGGGGACTTTACAAGGGGTGAGTTTTGGTTTAAGCATCCACATTCATGCTCTCTAGTTTGATCCATGTATTATATATGTATATGTCTAATCTTTGCAATATTCAAAGATTTATGGAAGCCATGAACTAATTGCAAAGCTCATCATGAAGTTTCAGATAATCTCTATTACTAGGCTTTAAGCAATAAAACTAGATCATGCAACTGCTTTTTTGGTTTGAGAAACTTTACAACCACTAGCTCAGAGAATTTTGAAGATTTTAAATTTGTGTGCTTGAAAAATCAGGTAGCTAACTTCTATATTTTATCAGGGGGCTTGCAATATTTGCAAGATTGGGTCCACAGACTACGATTACCTTCATACTTGTTGAGAAGTTACGCAAGCTTGCTGGATTAGATGCAATCTAGCCATGGGATTTGTCTTTTTGCAACTGCCATCATTTTCTTGCCGTAATGGCTTTATTGTAGCATGGGGGGGGCAAACACCATCATTGCCAGAAAGTCCCAGTTAAGAGGGAATTTATTGTAGTATTCATATCCAAAATTTTTGGGGTGACTGAGAAATGTCATGCCATTACAAAGGAACCAGAAAATTCATTTTGAGTTCCAGAGTTGCAGTGGTCTAGGATTGAATCACTGATTTTGTTGTAATAATAATATACTTAAACCTGTCCCCACTTTTTTTTTCCCGGGGTCTCAGGCTAGATTCAATTGGAACAGAATATCCTTGTACTTTGATGTTGTTTTACTATCATGGTTGTTGTATTAATAAATGATTGGTGACTTACTCATTCTGACTTGAATGAAATCCAGCAAAGTTAGCCAATCCTCATTATTTTTTCAATGATATTGCACCTATTGTTTTGTCTTTTTCCATTATTTAAGGTAAGATGTCCATCAAGAATCTGCTGGGGTTGACCTGGATCAGTTGGAATCCTGTTAAGAAACAGCTTGAAACTTGAAAGCCAGACTTCTTATTTACTATACTTTTGTTTTGTTAAAGATTTGTTAGGTACAGCTAATTCTCATTTGACCTTAGAGGAGCTTTTCACATTAGGGTCTTATATTTCTATGACGGTGATACACTTTTTGTCAATTTCCCATCTCATTTTAATCTTTTGTTATTTACTTTGATATTGTCACTGCTACATTCTTGTCCTTTTATCAGGCTCTCTCTCATTCTCATTTTCCTTTCTTTTTTCCGTTTCCCATTTCATTTTTTCACAACAAAAGCGGGCCACTGGAGATGTGACCCAACCTCCAGTTCAATTATCAATATATATATATATTTTTTTTTTTGAGAAACTTTTTTTTTATCAATAAATCTAGTTGAAATGCTTGGGATATAGTTTTTTCACTACAAATTTAATAATTATTTAAGTAGTTATCTATGAGTAATAAATGGAACTAACATTTATGGATCCATTGTTTTTTCTCCCGGCACTCATAGTTGACTACTTCAACAATTATGAAATTTGTTGTTAAAAAAGTTATCCATAACATTATTGAAAATAATGAATTAATACAAATTTTTGTCACTTTTTTGGCGTGATATATTTTAATAGCAGTAATATTATTTTCACATGCGGCACTAATTAATTTTACATGTTTTATATAATAAAAAAAAAGTGATTTTTTTTTATTAAAAAAAGAGTTTCAACCTATAGTGTCTGCTTTTGATGAACAAATTTTCGTCACTTTTTTTACGTTGACGTGATATATTTTAATAGTAGTAATTTCACATGCGGCACTAATTAATTTGACATGTTTTATAAAAGAAGTGATTTTTTTTTTGGTGAGAGAGAGTTTTAACCTATAACGTTCGCTTATGATGATAAGTTCTTTATCATTAGACCAAGACATCAATTGATTTTTAAATTGAATCCTAGATCTCTTATTCAAGATTAGAGACTTTACTAGTAGAACTAATTGGAACCCACAAGTAGAGGTGTTCACCAAACCGCATAAACTGTGAAAATCAAAAAATACACCAAAACCGCCCGCAAAATGGCATAACCACATCGCATTGCAAGTAATAGTGCGCTACACTACATGGTGCAATACAGTTTGCGGTTTTGTAATAAGAAAACAACACAAACTGCACCACACAATCTCTATATATTAATATATTTATTTATTTTTAATATTAAATATATTATTAATAGTTTAGTTTTCAACAAAAAAAAAGAAAAAAGAGTTTGATAATCCTAGCAAGTGTTGACTAGGAAAGCCAGCCTAAAATAAAGAAAAACTAGCTCAATAGTTTAAAACTTGGCCCAAAACAAAGGGAAAAATTAGTTTTGGACTGGGTAGAAAAAACCAAAATTTTTTAAAAATATACCGACTTCAAGCCGTTCAAAATGCATATATCGCACTACACGTGTGACCGCAAAAATGAGGTGCGGTGAGGTTATGATTTTGGCTAAACTCTAAACTGTATTGTACTGCACATGTGACCGCAAAAATAAGGTGTAGTGCAGTTATAGTTTTAGCTAAACCGCACCGCAAAGTGTGGTGCTAAAAATGGTCCAAAACCGCACCGCAAACACCCCTATCCACAAGTGACATATTTTAAAAGGAATGAGTAATATTACTTTTTTATGGGTCATTAATTAATACGACTTTTAATAAGATAAGGCTTAGAGCCAGTATCTTGTTACATTGAATGTGTCATGATCTTAATGGGTCCAACATAACAGGGCACACGGCAAGCTGGACCCATGCCAAGTCCCTATTAATATGCAAGAATCACGTTTAGCATTATTAGTTAAGTTATTTCTAACCAATGGCTTGTAATCAAAGACGTATACAAATCCACTTGGAATTTCTTTTTCGTTTTTATAATTTTGGTGGGGGAAATGGAAAGTGCACTTGATCACAGCTTTGAAAATTGAAACAAGGACTTGAGGTCACCGTCAGCCCACTTTGAGCAATTGACTAAGGCGGAGGAGAGATATTAATTCCAACATGGCATGCAAATGGATTAGGGTCCCACGACTCTTTTGTTCGCTGCTTATTGGTGGCTGCCAATCAATTCATTCACTCTTTTTTACTATATTCAAAGTGGATATACATATAAATAATCACAAATAGAGCTGATCCAAAATGGATATATTGCATAAGACCTTTTCTTTGCTTTAAATGGTAAAAAAAAAAAAAAAAAACCCAGAAACTTGGTTCTACGTATCATACTTCTTTATGTGTAAAAGTAAAACTAAATATATGCTTCTCTTTCATTGTGTATTTACTTTTTAGTATATATAGGTCCACATAGAACCACCTTTTATGTGAAAAAGTTCCTATTGAAATAATTTTACTAAGAAATAAACTAGAGCTCAATGGCAAAATTACTTGTTTAGCAACGAACGTATATCCATTTGCCAATGTTTTTCTAGGTATGCATAAATGAAAATCAAACGTATATCCATTTGCAACTTTGTTTAACTGAAATTTAAGGATTTTAAAGTTAATCTGCGCAATCCATTACTATGATATAAATATGAAAATTCATAGATTTTATTCTTTTTTTTTTTTTGGCAGGTCTAACTCGAAAGTTGAAGGTTATGAGTCCAAGTGTCCAACTGTCATGAGGACCTACTGATTTTATTTAGTAAAAGTTCTTCAATTTCTTCTATAATTAAAGACACCTTAAATTTACTCATTTTTACCACATCCTATCATAGATAAGACTATTGCACGCACCATATCATCATACTTGAGATCATTTGACTAATGAAATTCTAGTCGAAAAAACTATCATGCAAGATAATAAAAACTTGATCAAGCCACTTTTGAAAAGGAAAGTAATTACAAACTTTGATGGGTGCATGAAAAAATTTTAGATGAAAACTTTTAGGTTCAGTTTATCTGTTAAAGTAGCAACAATACGAGTGCCACTCTTATTGTCACTTTCCAAATAGCTATGGGCCAAACCAGATTCTGTAGAGGTGACTGTTGATGAGGTAATTAGGCAGGCAATGTTTTGTTGTGATGGATGCAAATAAAAAACGATGTTACTTAAATCACAACAAATTATTTTTAACGTTACTCTATATGGTCCTCAATGTTATCAGTGAGTTTTCAAAACAATACCATCTGAGCACATATGTTTTCATACCAAATTTTACGACTTGTTGATTTGTATGCGACTGTGACTGGTTAACAAAAAGTGGTGGATTAGACTCGTAGTATATCATTGAGTTTTCAAAGCAATATCACAGACATGCCTATTTTCATACCGAATTTTATAGCTTGTTGATTTGTGTGCGACTGTGACTGGTTAATGAAAAGTGGTGGATTGGACTCACAGTATATCATTGAGTTTTCAAAACAATATGCTTATTTTCATATTGAATTTCACAACTTGCTAATTTGTGTGTGATTGTGACTAGTGTACATTACACTAGCCAAGGCAAACTTGAGTGTTGATGTGACTGGATTCGGACCTTACACATGGGCCAATTGTGAGGAAAGGGGGAAGAACGTTGGCTAAAGGAAGAGTACTTTCAGCTCATTCCAACGGCGTGACCATCTTGGGGAAGAGTGAAATATGCTTCTGGTATGGACACCCAATACCAGCGTAAAAGGGAGATAGCGACCCCTTATGGTTAGAAGTTATAGAACACCCCTCATTGGCTAAATTTACGCTGGACCACTGCTAAGGGCACGTGCATCACTCCTGACCTCCTTGATGTCCATTTCCTTATCTATGACCTATCCTCCATGGTGTAGCAGAATCGCCCTTAATCCCATTACCCTGACATTGGCAAGTCTTATTTCTCCTCTAGTCGTAGTATAGTACAATAGTTGTATTAGAGTTTAAATGAGGGAGTGAGGGCTTGGCACCTTTCCTTATGTACCTAACAATATTTCTCGTACTATAAGAGGAACATGTTGCTGAACAATTAGGGCAAGAGGCAAGAAAGATAGAGGGAAAAGGCAGAAGTTTGGGTAGGAAAGTGAGGTAAAAAGAGAGGCTTTCTTTAGGAAGAACATCACCATATGTAAAAACCTAAACTTTCATATAATAGAAAGCTTTAAGGAGTGAATGATATTCTATCCTTCATTCAATCGTGGTTTTTCATCCCTATTCAAGGGTTTTCCACATGTGTTACACGTCTTCTTTACTTTCTTTATTTTGCCTTTACATTTCTTTAGAAGTTAAAGTATTAAAGTTCCCATTTTTATTGTTCATGAGCTTTTGCACTTAAATGTAATGTTAGATCCATGGCTTATTTTCCTTTACAAGCTTGATAGTCTAAGTTGCACGTACAACTGGTTAACGAAAAATGGTGGATTAGACTTGCACCGTCTTATAAATCAGTAAGGATACGTTTGGTAGACTGTAACAGTAATTACATAGGAATATGAATAGATATTATAAGGAATACAAAATGTTGTAATGTAATATTTATTACTATTCATTTGTTTGGTGACAACACCATAATAGAACCCTGAAGACAATGGAATGAAAGTATTTTAAATCAAATTTAAGATATATTTTAGGAAATATCTTATTCATATAATTATATTTCCTAAAAAATAATATTTTTTAAATTTAAAAGAGAGATTAGTTATTTTTTATGATTTTTTATTTTCATAATTGTTATGTGCATATAGAAAGTTTTTTTATTTATAAATATATTAATTGTAGAAATTAATACACCTACTAAGGAATAGCTATTACATCTCTTTTAGAGATGTATAGTTATTCCTCATTTTAAAGAATAGTTATTCATAAGGAATAATTATTCCTTACAATAAAAATATAACCAAACTATTAAGTAGCTATAAACTATAGGAATAACTATTACATTACCGTGCCTATTTTAGTATTCCAAACATACCTAGTAAGTTATGAAAGTGGGTGTTTCATTTTTTTTGTTTTTTTTCTCATGCAAATGTCGGTAACTTTGAGTGGGGTTTTGTCTCTTTGGACGTGGAGACTTAAACAAGGGTGAAAAGTGCCAGTTGCTGCAAAGACTTGCACAGTAGCTTAGGCTATTGGCAATAACACCTTGGAGGAGGAGGAGCTAACTAGAAATCATAAAAGAAAAAAAAGAAAAAAAGAAGAAGAGCTTGGCGGGACAGTCTGGCGTACTTATATATGTGCCTTAGTTTTCACTGTTATCTACCGTTGTACCCCTCTATATCCAATTTACGGTTTTGACCTTTTGTTCTAATCACAATAACAATCATGCACTCTCCACACACCAACAAGTAACGGTATCCGTACTCCTTTACATGACAATGACCCGGATACTAAGCTGGTCAACTACGGCAGAAAATAATATATTGTCTTTTTTCTTTTTTGGATTTTGAATATCTTTCTTATTTTTATTTTTTATATGTTTTTTTTGGGGTCAAAATTCTGTAATATTAGTTCTCATTCTAAGTCTCAGTGCCTGATTTGGAAATTCATATTTGTTTTCAGTTTACCATAATGAGTAATCAAGTATTGGGAATATATTTCTCAAAAATATATATATATATATATATATTGAGAATATATTCCTCTATTGGTTTCACAACTTTTCAGTCCCATGCCAAATTATCTTTACTCAAATTCTTGCAAAAAAAGAGTTTTTTGTATCCTAAAAATAAAAAAAATTTCTTGTAAGTTCTGTGTACAACTTCTTGGCTCTGATATGTAGTTGTCCAAAATAGTCTCAAATTATATATATTTACACTCGACAGATCTACGATGAGTATATACGTTATAGAAATGCTAATAGGTATGTAAAAATATAACTCCATAAATTTTAGTAGACAATATTTTTCACCGCTATTAATGTGATTGATTGTAATTAGTGTATAATAAAAATAATGTTAGCAGTAAATTTAGTTTAGATAAAAGTGATGTTACTCAAATTACTACTTAGTAGTTCGTAACAAAAGTATGTCTATAATATTGATTTTTTAAATCCACTTATGTATTTATCTTTTCATTTGAATTTGGACTCAGCATAAGTGTTTATGGACTACTGATTCTGAATTTTTATTGACTATTTAAGCTCTAATTAATGAAATTGCCTTATTATATTAAACACTTAAACCAAAAAGGGTGGTACTCACAGGCGATGTATCTGTGGGGTGTGGTCGGCTGTGATATCACACGTGAGCCACCCTTTTTGGTTTTTTCCTATATTTAATACAAAGCTTAAGCAATAAAGATGGGTAGGTATTTCCCATCAATAGTGGTTGAAGTCAGCATTAATTTCCCACTAGTAGTTGAAATGACGGTTCAAGAAGTATAGAAGAAATTGTTTTTCATATTGGTCTTAAATAGTTACCTAAAACCCATTATCTACAAGCTAACTACGGAAATAACTTGTACCTCATTCCTAATGTGGACAGATACATAGTACATTGCCTCTATAGTGACCCTATGACGCAAGAATATACTATGCACCATCATTTTCGAATAAAAATGAAGGAATAGAGAGAGAGATAGAGATAGAGATAGTGAGAATCAATTGCAAACAAACAAAGTAAACGAGGAAAAAGGAATTGAGAAAGCCAAACAAACATAGGTGTGTCCTTTTTGGCGTGGTGTTAGCTAGGGTTGCATCATGACCAAAAAGAACAAAGCTTTTAGGGACCTGTCACTTTTTATTCTAGTTAAACTCAAGCTGAGAAAGGGAAATTTTTGTTTTACAATAATTGAAGTTGGGAGATCAATTTACCAATTAAAAGTAAACAAAGTTGTGCCGCAATCTTCTCTTCCAATGGAATTTATCGTCATAATTAGCATATATATACCAGTTTGAATAGATCACAGGAATTGTTAGTTGTGACCCAAGGTAGCATAACTATTACTTTCATTGCTAGAAGGTAGTCTGTCACAAATTCTACTTATTTTTTTCCCAAAAAAGAAAAAGAAAAAGAAAAAAGAAGAAGAGAAATATAGAGCTAAAATGAGTTTGTACTTTTCCAATATGAAATTCTCATATATTTACTTAATTTACTTCAAATTTTATAATACCACAAAATCTTATGCTACTGATCAATAGAATATAGTTGGCAATTACATTATTTTTATAAATGGTAAAAGTAAAACATAGTCATTTTTTATATTTTATAAATATTTAAATCAGTGAATAAAACATTTTTTTTAATTGAAACAAGAACAAACGATTAAGAAAGATATTCTCCAAATCTATATTAGAAGTCAAACAAGAAAAAAGAGAGAAGGAGATAATGTTATATCAAATACACAACTCTTCAATACGATTTTATCTTTAAATAAAGATTGTGTTTTATTGTCAAGAATCTTATCATTTTTATTTTTTATTTTTAAAAAGAGTCTTATAACTAAATTGATACAGCTTGAAAATTTTAATGAAGAAATCTAGAATTCTAATCTCCTATATTTAATTATCAAATAATAAAATTGTGAAATAAAAATTATAAAACATATACAAATGGTCAATATATAGCATGGAATTTTTAATTTAATTTATAAGGGTAATAGTGAACAGTATAGCTTTTATATATATTAAATTTGGCGAAAAAATAAATACTTTTGTCTCCGTCATTAACTGAACTCTAAGAAATGTACCTTAATTTAGTACCTAACGAAACCAAACTGTTTCCTTGTCTGCAAAACAAAAGTATAATAAAAGGGGCATTAACGTTAATTCAGTTACATACAGTCTGACAAAGCGCGAGGCTACTAGTACAGCTGTAAATGGCAGTCTTCGTAAATAAAGCAGAAAACCAAACCCAAAGAAAAAAAGTTCAATTATAATAAATCCAAACTAAGATCCATCCATCTTCTCCACTATATAGATATAGAAATCGAAATTTTACAAATCAAAAACCTCATTTTTTCCAAACAAACAAATTTAAAAAAAAAAAAAAAAACCGCTAGAGAGAGAAAGCAAAGCAAGAATTTAGAGAGAGAAATCAGAGAGAGAGAGAGAGAGAGAGAGAGAGAGAGAGAAACTGTGAGCGTTAATGGCGGAGGGGAAGAGAGAGAGAAGAGAGAGTAGCAGCGAAGAGAGCGTGAAGCTATTCGTGGGTCAAGTACCGAAGAACATGACGGAGGTTCAGCTTCTCACAATGTTCAGAGAGTTTGCTCTCGTCGACGAGGTCAACATCATCAAAGACAAAACCACGCGCGCCTCGCGTGGTTCGTTCTCTCTCTCTTTCTCAACTCACATTCTTGAATTTTCTTTGGGTTCAAATCGAAAAGTTTCAGAGTGTGTCACACGGCTTTGTTTGAAGAACCCTAATTTTTTTTTTGGTTTCTGTAGGTTGTTGCTTTGTGATTTGTCCGACGAGGGAAGAGGCAGACAAGGCAGTCAATGCGTGTCACAACAAGAAAACTCTATCTGGGGTTAGTTCAATTTTTGATCTTTAAGAATTTTTTTTTTTTAGAAATTCGAAGCCACTACTGCTAACAATGCGTGCTTATTATTGGTGTAAAATTTTGATCTTTGACTAAGTGGTAAAAATAATAAAGAAGAAGAACTGGTTTCCCACTGGGTTTTGTACTGTAAAGCTGGTGCATTGGTAAATTTATGGGCTTTGTTGTAAATAAAAATGATGTTGACTATTAAGGGGTTTATGTGTCAGTGTAACTGTTTGTGAAAAAATGGGTATTTAGCGGTGGGCATTTATAGCAATTTTTATAGCTGGGGTTTAGCATTGAATTCTGAACAACACTGTGGATTTACTGTATATGTACTGTAGCTTGTTTGGGTTGAAGGTAGAATTGTGGAGTTTGAATCCAGCTAGTGGAGGGTTGTGAACTATCAATTATTTCAGATTAATGGGGGAAAAAGGTGTTTTTATAGTGTTTGTGTAGCTTTACATTTGACACTGTATGGACTCTTTGCACTTGAAAATCAATGCTGTGTCTTTATGACCAAAATTTCATCTCCCCCTTTTACTCTCCCTTTAAAGAATCTTTGTTCTTTTTATTTATTTATTTATGTTTTTTTCTCTCTTTATCCTAAAAGAGTTTTTCTCTTTGTTTAAGAAACTGATTGAAAGCATTTTAGGTTTGATTGCTATTGCCATAATTTTAGGGATTCTTTGTTGGGTTTCATCAAATTAAAAAAGGCTGGGGGAAATTTTTACCACATTGACTGATTTGCTGTGTCAGCAATATAGAATTATGTGAAATTAGTTTGTTATGCTTGAACACAAAAAGAAAAGGATGTATCTTTGATAGCATTTTTGGTTACTATTATGTTGCATTAATCGCAATTAGCGAATGTAAATGCTGTTGGTCTTCTTTATATTTTCACTTTTTAATGTGTAACTTGGTGCATTGTGTACATTATGAGTTTCAGGTTTGTTCATGAGTATAACAGTAGAAGAAAAATAAATCAAAACTGTGAGCAAAGCCTTAGTCTTAAAATTTTGGGGTCAACTATGGATTCACAACAAATTAGTTAGGATCGACCACATGTATTGTTTTCATCAATTCTATTCTATCAAAGGTTGTATGCTCTATTACTTTCTTAATTGACATGTCCTTTTTTATTACTTATACTAATGTGAAAAATTGTGTATCTTAGGTGCATAACATTAGTTCCCACTAACCAATTGTTCATGATTGTCAGCACATAAGCATTGGTTTGCAACATATTTACCAATCCCAAAAAATAGAAAAAGCATTTGTATACAACACCATGACACATAATTGGCTGTTGGTACCTTAGTAAATAGATCCTGGCAGCTTGCTCCAACAATGTTAAAATTTTGAGTGTAGCACTACTAAAGTGCAGCGCTAGTTTAAAAGATAAATATTAGAAGGAAATTATGCAATATATTTGACTAGCATTACCATGCAGAAATAGTCACATGAGTGTAGTGTATGCATGGCCCATAAGCACCTAGATGGTAATTTACTTGCCCGACTGATCAATTTATCCGGTAAATTACAGGGAGCTCATGTAGCCCATGCCAGATTAATCATTTTACCTAACTAATGAACAATATAAGATATTTTCTAACACTATGACACAACAACTTTAGGGTCTGTTAAATACTTAAAATAAAAAAATAGTTATGTTTCATGGACAATGAGAATTGATCTAGCTTATATTAATTTCTTTCGTTTCCTTGTGAATTTGGACTGCAAGCCCTTCCAAACAATGTCATCCATTTGATGCATAGATAATTTGTTAGATACTTTGCTGCTGACAGTGATGTTGGTAGTGTGATCATGTTGCTAATCACATAGCAAAAATGTTTGGTAAGGACTAGGGAATGTCTAGCTGGAATGCCTATTGTTATTAGCAAATGCTGACACATAATTGGTATGTGGGTAAAAAAAAAGTCAATTATGACAAGTTGTAGCAGATTATGAAGACAAATGGCATGGAATGAGAAATTGGCCAATTATTGTGGCTTGAGATGAGATTAGATTAGATCCATTAGCAAGAGCTAATTGAGAATGAAAACTTTAGTTTAGAGGAAATAGTTTTGAATTTTTCTGGGCTGTGAAATAATGAATAGAAAAAATTAGTAATAGGTTAAATGAATTATAAGGGAAATGCAACTTTGTTAACATTGTTCAGATAGAGTATTTATTTTCACATTTTAGGAAATTCCTCTTTTTGTGTGATTTATGCACCAAAAATCATGATTAGCAGGTTGATATATGGGCCAATGTGATTAAAAATTTTGCTCATGCAATTTGGCATTTTTCTGACCTAGGTGTTAAAGTGACTGGCGGAGCCCTATGTAGGCCTTGCTGGACCTTCAAGTGATTGCCCAGGCAAGCTTCTCATTTGGGCTCTTGCCTTTGCCTGTATAGCAATTGTGATTTGTTATTGAGCCAAGTAGGAATATTTATGTACGTGAAGTTAATTAAAAATATTTAAAACGACAGACAGAAAATTAATAGAGTTCTTGGTATTTTAATCACCTGAATTCTTGCCCCAGACTTCACTGACTTTGTTCAGCTTATGTTATCTCTGTAGCATTAATGTGTGATATATTCATATTTTTCTCACTCTGATTGTAAGGCGTCCTGTTCTTTCTGTCCAATTCAGGCATCTAGCCCGTTGCAAGTGAAGTATGCTGATGGCGAGTTGGAAAGACTAGGTGTAATATTTATTATTTTAATTACATATTTTGTCATTAAGATGGTTCCTGTGATTGTTGCTGCTTCAGTTCTCCTTACTTGATGCAACGTTTTTTTCTCTTCTTCATTGAATTCTTTATCCCACGTTGCATGTCGTGTAACCTGATAAATAATTTTGACCGTGCCTGCTGTCCAGAACACAAGCTCTTCGTCGGCATGCTTCCAAAGAATGTTTCTGAAGCTGAAGTTTCTGCTCTCTTCTCTACATACGGAACTATAAAGGACTTACAGATATTACGAGGCTCTCAGCAAACTAGTAAAGGTACTAGTTAAAAATCTTGCATTTTTTTCTGGCTTGATTGCTTGTCAACCGCTAAAATTATAGACTTCACCAGGCCTCAGCTTATTTATTGGTTGTTCTGTATTGCCTTTTCCTATTGCAGGATGTGCATTTTTGAAGTATGAGACAAAAGAACAAGCCATTGCAGCCTTGGATGCCATCAATGGAAAGCATAAAATGGAGGTTGGTGCATATTATACATTTTAGTGGAAATTCATTTTAGTACCATCTCTTCTATCGTCTTTAATCTTTCCCAAGTAGTGGGGCTGATTGAGTTGAGTTAGTTTGTGTCTGTTATTTGCTTATGCATATAAATAGCTCAGCATTGGTTGATCTGGTAATCTGAATCTGATCATCTTTTGCTCTAATAGGGATCTAGTGTTCCTTTGGTTGTCAAGTGGGCAGATACTGAAAAGGAAAGGCAAGCTCGGAGGGCTCAGAAAGCTCAATCTCAGGCTTCTAATGTGCCAAATACTGATTCACAACATCCTTCATTATTTGGAGCTTTACCATTGGGTTATGTTCCCCCATATAATGGATTTGGTTATCAGGTTGGTTTCACAGCTATCACACACACACATATCATAAATACATTCTAGCACTTCGTAACCATGCTCCATTATTGCACCATCTTGCCTCCTAGAAATCATGTCTTGATTGTATGGTTTTGTCATTGACACTGTTGATCTTGTATCTTAGTAAAGTTCAGATTGTAATGGTCATCTCCCTTTTTATGTAGGCTCCCGGATATGGACTGATGCAATATCGCTTGCCACCAATGCAGAATCAACCTGGATTTCATAGTATGATTCCTACGGTAAACCAAGGAAATGCATTGCGTGGAATTGCACCTGACCTTGGCCCCAGTATGAACCCTAGAAATTATGCAATCCCTCCTGCTAGTTATATGGGATCTACTTATCATCTTCAGCATCCCCTGGCATATCCTGGAGGAATGTTCAGCCATCGGCCTTTGAGTAGTTCACCTCGGTCAGTGCCACCTGCAGTTTTAAGCAGTAACTCTGCAACATCTTCCAGCACAGGAAAAGGTTCTGGGGGTCAGGTTGAAGGTTGTTATCTATATTTCATTCTGTTTTTGTCTTGTCTCTTGTTTTTTGTTTTATAGTGTTTTTATTTGGGGGGAAGTTCTTGGTGGTGTTATTCTGTTAAGTATTTTGTCTCCTCTGACTTAGGTCCACCTGGCGCTAATCTATTTATTTATCACATACCTCAAGAATATGGAGATCAAGAACTTTCAACTGCTTTTCAGGGATTTGGTAGGGTCTTGAGTGCTAAGGTTTTTGTTGACAAAGCAACTGGTGTTAGCAAATGTTTTGGTGAGCACATGGTCTGGTTAACCTTCCATCTGACATAAGTTATATCAAGATTTCTATTGTCTAGTTAACCTTCCATCTGACATAGTGTATATTTTTATTTCCATCTCTAACCATTAACGCTATTTGCAGGATTTGTTAGCTATGACTCACCAGAGGATGCTCAATCCGCTATTAGCATGATGAATGGATTTCAATTAGGTGGCAAGAAATTAAAGGTTCAACTAAAGAGAGATAACAAACAGACTAAACCTTGTTGAGCTGAGGGCAAGTCAAGGAGGAAAAGCAGAATTCTTAATGATTTGTGGTCGCATGCAACCTGGTCATATTCACTGCAATATCATTATTTGGGGTGGACTAGCGATTAAGTGTGCTCCAATGGGTTGCTCCATCCAACTTGTAATTGCCTCATGGGATTGAAATCCCAGAAACTTGTAATTCATGGTGCATTTTTGTGCCAATACAATTTGTAATTTGTGTATCATGGAAGTACATTAGACATTCATAATTAATTTATTGATTTTTCCCCAGAAAACATCTTTTAGTCATTTTTTTGTGGAAACAATCATGATGATCTCTCTCTCTCTCTGGTTCAAAGATTCTTTTTTCATTGTGTTTTCCTTTTCTTTTTGGGTCTCATTTCCTAATCTGCATAATTTATGCAGGGGTGTTGACTATCTATTTCGAAAAATATCATGTATCGATCTCCTGTGTATTTTGAAAATTGTGTGCTGTACTTCAATTAATTAAGTCTCCATCTCTCTCTGCCTCTGTGAGTGTGTGAAATGCCTGTGAAGTTCATAGATATTGAGTAGTCAGCACAAGCAGTCTTCCTGGCCAAAAATTGTTCTAGAATCGATCCCTAGTGCTTGTCCATGTTGTATCTGTTGAAGACATTTTTTCCTTTTACATTCAGGTTGTTCCCCATATGCTACTATCAACCATAGCCATTTAGGTAGATTACCAAATAGATAGTAAGTTGCCCTGCTTCAATTTTACTCATCACAATGTCAGGTTGTTTCAACATGTTGGTTTTTTCAGTTACATGTTGGAAGCAACTTTCTCTTTCAGTCATTTATTTGAAAATGTTAGATATATGTTCCATGGATGGTTACTTATCCAATATACGTGTGTATATATATATATATATATGTATATATGTTCCCTGGATGGTTTATTTGATGTAAAATTCAGGTATTTTTTCAATTGAAGTCTTAGCATGTATTGGTATGTAATTTTTTTTTTGTTAATGAGTATTTACCTTCCTGAACGTCACTGCTGTTGAAGGGCAATTGTGGATTCTACATTCTCTGGTCTCTGTTGGTGCTTCCTTGCTACAACCAGTCCAATATTCTAAGCAAGACCGAGGTAGTCTCTATATCAACGGGGGAAAGAATGAAGAGAAGCATTACCATGCTCCCATTTTTTCAATGCTGGTGAAGGTATTTTGCCCTTGGCCTTAACAGAAGTTCTTTAGTTTCCACTTTCTGTTCGTTTAATTTTGGCATCATTATCATGTAAATGAACTGGTCTTCAATTGTGAATTTCTAATCTTATCAGGCTGATTATTTGTCATTATGATGAATCTTGTATCTTTTCCACCCCCTATTATGCATGCCAAGTTTATATTGTCTTGATTTGTGTACTTACTCCTTCAGAGTATTATTGAGTGATGTTCCTTTTGCAAAACTATTCTTTCAATATCACTTATAGGGAGATTTGGTTTCCATGTTGGTGTTTTAGGCTGTTAATCTAGAGTTCAGTGTATACAGAATAATATACAGTGCTCAGATGTGGAACTATAGTTGTTGACTTTACATTTGCTTTCTTATATATTAAGCAATTAAAACAATTTCACCAGGAAATTTTAGGTCACAAAGCATGGAAGAACTGAATTGTCTTGGAATTGATTTCTCTAGTTTTTATGTTAGTTCTAGCAGCTCATGGCCAGATTCTCACTTCAGATAAATTTATGCTCCGTGGTCACCCTTTGACAAATCGTTGTTGTATGTGTTGTTGTAATGAGGAATCTGTGGATTACCTTTTTATTTTTTTCCTGTTAGCTTATTCTATGTGGATGCATATGCTTTAGCTATTTGGGATTGATTGGGTCATGCCAGGTTCGGTCGTAGACTTACTATGTTGTTGGCACTATTGGCTTGGGAAATATAATTCTGATATTTGGAATTTGGTTATAGGTTGTTTGATGTTGACTATTTGGTTTGAACGTAATCGGTGTTCTTTTGAGGATATTGAGAAATCACTTGTCCAGTTGTTAGATTTGTGTTAGTGGACTCTCTTCGATTGATCTTGGTGTTGGGGTCTTTTGGATTGTTCTACTATTATTGATTTTCTTTTGTCTCTTAGAATAGGTTTTTGATTCCTTTATTTCTTTGTTGTTCTTTGTTCACTATCGGTGAATGCTGTGTATCTTTTCTTCTTTTCTATTAATAACATTACTTTTTTTTTTTTTTGGTTAAAATAACATTACTTTCTTACCTATCAAAAAAAAAAAGTTTTGTCTTCTTGTAGGCTTGCCTCCTTTGTAAAGAGTTCAGTTAGGCCTTCCACTGGTTGACTTGAAATAAGTTCATTTGGAAGTCTGCACTGTAACCAGTCACTGCACAATTCGTCTGCTTAAGATCATGTGGAAAAAATTTCAGAGCTATTAATACCAATGTTGAAATTAAAAGCACTTGGGAGGATTCCATTGTATAGCCAAGAAAGAAGATGAAACCCCGGAAACCTAGTCTTTTAAATTGAATGATGGGTTCTATTTCTCAGAATTCAGGGTGATAATACAAAAGCATGATTGAGAAGTCTGGACAGAGTGGGCAGTGGGCACCAGCAGCTAAATGTAGTTTCAAGTTTTTCATTGTACTGGCCATATTTGCATATTTTTAACTTTATGGTATTGAAATGCCAAATATGATAGTCTTTTTGGGGTTTGTTTTGAATCAAAATATAATTCAGCTTTTCCTCTGCTTTAGTTGCATGTTTTAATATAGTTAGTACCAAAAAAAAGAAAAAAAAGAAAAAAAAAAAAGAGTTGCATAGTTTTAATAGTTTGTCCTCTTCAATATTTGTACAGGTGTTTTATCTTAGCCGTGCAACCAGACAACTAATGTCCATCTGTCCAGTACTAAACGCTTATTTCAATTCTGGCATCATCATAAAGCTTTAGTAACAGTGTGGAGTGCCATCTTTTAGTCTTTTTCAGAGTTCAATAATGAGGGAGCAGAAATTGAATTTTTGGGGGATGATTTGACTATTATGTTGTTTCACTTGTCTAAGAATTAGTCTTGTTATCACTTCAACTGAACTTTGATGTGGTTTATCCAAAAGTCAAATTTTTTTTTTTTTGGTATTAAGTATTTTGGCATTGATTGAAATGGCAACGCACCCGCCTAATTGATGCTTAATTTCCGGGTGTGTTGGTGGGGGCATGGGAGATAATTTGAAGATTTGACAATGCTGAAAAATGAAAACTTTGTCCTATCCCTAATTCTAGAAACACATTCTCATATTTTTTGGTGATGGGTGTTTGATCATTCCATCTATTAATCTGGTTCATTATAAAAAAATCAATCTTTTTTTGTGTCATGGTTTCAGATTCAGGCATTTGGTCATAACATGGTTGGAGAACAGTAGAATTGAATTTTTGTTGTTACATAATTTGACATACAACCTATTTTCTTCTCTCCCACTCGCTGGAGTTATTTCAACGTCTTTGTAGAAATTTTCATGTCTTCAACCCCTAGTTAGTCAGTTCCAACCTATTGGTTGTGTTTTCAAAGTTCTTCATTTATTAGATGTGGACAGCAGAACATGCAGCATGTGACTGTTGTCTGCAGGAACCTGATGTTAATGTTAAACTAACTGTAATAACTATTACCAAGTAGTTCTAGCTTTTCGGATAACTTGTCATTTATCAGTAAGGCAAACTTCCCAAAATAAAGGAACAAGGGCATCATTACTGTTTACAAGGCCCATAATGATACACACACCGTTTTAGAAACTATCTGAAGGTGGTCCAAGATCCTTTTTTTCAAGATAGCTTATCTGCTGATGAGTCTGGTGCTCTTGGTATCTTGTGTAGCCTAGAATTTACCCATTCTATGATGTCAATCCAAGCAACCTGTTTATAGAATTGCTTGTGAGATTGGTTTTTATGACTGGTTTTCAGTAATAGGGAAAAGATTGCATTTTGGGTTCAATTCATGGTTTGATACTCACTCTACCCTTGCCTGCAGTAATCCTAATGCATTTTCAGTTTCTGTATTACAGAAGGGTAGGATTTTCAGTCCCTCGCATTATGCTGAAAATGGCTTCAAACCGGTTAAAAGTATGGTTCATGGTTGTAGAACACCGACACCCCCCCCCCCCCCCCATTATTATTATTATTATTATTTATCTTCATATTGTGAACTAGAAAAATAAAAAGATAATCTAGTCAATTTAAGGCAACTAGCCTCCTTAATATAAGATAGAAATTCTATTCTAATTTAATCTAAGTGTATATATATGTGTGAAGCTCCCTCTTGGAGACTTGAACTCCAACTTTTGCCCCCTACATTCCACAAGCACTTATACCTGTGGAGTGACCATCGTGTTAAAGTATAATAGACTATTTGGGTTAATTTTATGCTTAGTTCTCATTAATGCATTCAACATACATAAATAGTCATTAATAAGATGACCTTATCAAGTATAAGTGTTTGTGGGATGTGAAGGGTAAGGGTTGGAATTTTAATTTCCAAGAGAGAATTTCATACATATATACACTTAAATTAGACTAGAGTAGAATTTTTATCTTGTCTAAAAAGAAAAAAAGAAAAAAAAAAAAAGAGATAACCTCGTCAAGAAATTCTAAAACATAGGAATCAATCCTATCCTAAAATATAGGATTTTTTTTTTTTATATGAATAGGAAATAATTTGAATACAAATAAATAACAATACTAATCCATCATCTAGGAAGCCATATTCTATCACTAAACAAAATTTAAATAATTTATCTAGCACATGAGTCATAACATCATACTTCTAGGCCTTTAAATTTGTTCCACTTGCATGTAATATGCTGAATTTTATAGCAGATTACATGCTCTAGTAAAATCAAAACAACAATAAATCCGGTGACTAAAATTTTAGTGCATAATAAGAGGGGTTAAATGATGCGTCAACGTGAAAGTAATGTTCTAATCATAACTTGACATCCTAACCAATTGTGAAATTGGTTACAAAATTTTATATCTATAGCATTGCCATAAAAACAAAGGCTGTATTTGGCGGAAATGTGTGGAAGCAGGTCTTTTCATACTGTTTTAGTTGTGAAATGGGTAGGATATGATCTTGATGCCAGGTAGGACCTCCCTGTCTAATATAATTTTGATCAAGATATATCCAAAAATGAAAAAAAAAAAATTAAAACTATTTTCCTTTTCCTTTTTTATTGATTAGGTATGAAACACAGAGATGGGCGCCCAACTTTCTTCTAGAAACAATTATTCAGCAAAACTTATTTAATTTCTTAAAACTTAGATTAATTAAATTATTCAACCAAATCCATAATAATATCATAAAAACATGACAAGTTTTTTGTGATCTTTGGTTGGTATTTGTCTGCTAAACCAAACAGGACAGCAATTACACGTGGTTGATTTGAAGTGGTTTTGCTTTAATCAGATGTTTACATTATATGGGTCCTCGTGATTTACTTGTGCTTTAGTTCTTAATACACGTTATGTTATTCTGAGTTTGTACATATAATAACGCAAAGCAAACTCGTACAAAAGTTGACATGTCATTGGAGGTGTGCTGCCACAAAAGTCAAGCAGATATGGATTTTTGGACAAATTGATGAACTTACATAATTTTTGCCAGATTTCAACTACAACTTTTTTCCATTTTTTTGGTCGTATATATCGGTTTTTAATGGACCTGTGGGTTATCCTATTGTGTGTAATAAGCACGTTTCGATCATGTAATGTATGACCATGTTTGTCCATTTTCCAAATTGTTCAACAGCCAATAATGTTGAATTGCAGATTATTCAGTCATGACTCGTGACCCATAACTTTTCATATACTTCAGTAATTTTGCCAATAATACATTGAAACTTCCTTTCTTTTTTATAAGCAAATGGATAATCATGGACTGAATAAATCATGAATGTTTACTTACCCCACCTAATGTCTTAAGTTGCTTTACCTTAACCAAAAAGGAAACACCCACACAATGCAAGTAAACAAATTACATAGATCCTAGTCCTACATAACTTGTGGTCAAAATCCACATATAATGTTACATTATATTCCTTATCATCTATAAGCTTTTTATTTTTTTATTATTATTTTTTTATCCAGAATAAGTGAAACTTTCTCATAAAAAAAGAAAGAAAGAAAGAAAAGTGAAACTTCATTACCTATTTGGTAGGAGGATTTTTGTTTTTGTTATCAAAATAGTATGAAAATAATTTTCAAAAATTGAAATTGAAACTACTTTTCAGATAATAATTTTTACATTATACATATTTGGCTCTCACTTATAAGAACAAATTTTAAAATTTTTACAAAAGAACGTATAGATTACTTTTTTTTTTTTTTTTGGATAATGATTAAGGCAATAGAGCTCATGTGTTTTTTTTTTTTTTTTTAAACGATAAGTTTCAAATTTGAAGCGTTGTATTGTTATTTATTTTTAATATGATAAAGACAAGTTTCTTAATTTAAGAGATAGAAGAAGGTTTTTTTTTTTTTTTTTTGGTGATAAAGATAAACTTGTAGGAGAACAATTTAGTGACCCAATCCTTGTCGTTCAAGTCTTGGTCCAAAAAGCCCAACACAATGAATTTTTGTAGAGTATGGGCTAAAGAACTTGGTTTCAGTTAGTTTAAACGATTTGTTGCATGGGTTAAGGGAATACACGAACAAGAATGAAATGCCACTGTGTCGAAAGGTCCCCAGAAATGATAAGGCTAAAAACTTGATTATTGGATACAAATTATTAGATACAGATTAATGCCATAGGATTCCTTTTTTATGCTAAAGTCTTCTCTCCCTCTCTCTTGGGGGACTTCTACATATTATATAGGCATTTTCCAATTATCTGGGCTTTACACTTGTTGATCATCCAAACCTCCACTTGAGCACCTGTCCCATCAGACACCTCTCTCAGTTCTTTGTGAGTTGCGGTAGCCAAGGTAGCACTGTTCAGGGGTCTTCTTCACGATAATGCAACCAGGAGAGTAGTTGTAATGCATTTAATGAGGCGATGGCAGCCTTTGCTGAGATATTTCGGGTTTCCTTCCTTTTTACGTATTTAGAAGATGGGCTGTAGTGGCTTGGATGTACCTTTACTCCGGATTTTGCTTTATCCGAGGAGAAATTACTTCTCGGAAGTGCTTTCTTTACCCTAGTGAGTCTGAATAAGGATTGCTTGAGTCACATCGTCTCCTTGGATGGGCTGTGTCCTCGGACAGACCTAAGGCCCAACCTGTTATTTTGGGCCGGTCCCCACAAAACTCTTTAATTTAAGAGAGAGAATAGTTTAGACAAATCCAAGGACGGAGGGAGACTTTGACCATGGGGGGCATGGCCCACCCCTAATTTTTTTGTAAAAAAAATATTAGTATATATATATAGGTATAAATTTTAGTAATTTTGTTCTATAAAATTACATTTTTCTCTCTTAATAATATCTTTGATTTTTTTTAAGAGTAATACTATAACCATAAACTTTTCTATAATATTTTTACAAACTACTAAGGTAGTAAATTCTTATTGGTTTGCATCTAGGGTCATTTGTAACTCTAGCATTTTTCTTATTTTAAAGGGTGTAAAAAGATTTATAAACCTAAAATCTAAAACAAAATATACAAATCCAAAAAAGTTTGCCCAACAACAAAAATTACCAATAATAGCTTAAAAATAATTCAGTCCAATTAACCAATTTTACCCAAAACAACCAACTCAACCCTTTAAAAAATTTTAAACAAAATAATTTTGTCCTTATCCAATAGGAAACGCACACATAAAAAAAAAAAAAAATTAAAAAAAAAAAACCTTAGTAGTTAAGCAATAGAGCTAAAAGCTGGAGCAACTACACGCAACTAGTAGCAAAGCTGCCCCCAACTTCAAGTTTTGGCTCCATCCCTGGACAAATCTATGAGGTCCATTATTTTCAATTTATTTACAACTAAGTATTAAAAACATCCTTTCAATTGTCTTCAAAATTCTGTTTTAAACCAGGAAAATAACTATTTTCTGGTTTCCAAAAATCTAAAACATTGTTGTAATGACAGAGTATAGGTTAATTTGAGAATTTGGTGAATTTTTGTTGGGTCTCTAATATGAATAATAAGACGAGTATCCCTATATTCACGTTTAAAAAAAAAAAAAGCAACTTGATTTTGTGTTGCCTACTTAATATTTGCTAGAAGCTTACAAAAAAGACAAACAAGTGCCACTAAAAATTAGGAAAATAGAAACAGATAAGTTCAAATCCCATGGTTTTCCCTATATCCACGCTCTAAAGTTGCACTAGTTTGTTCCCTCTACTCTTTTTTTGATGAACGTTCCCTCTACTCATTTTGTGTTCTCTAACTTCTAAAATAAAATAATAACAACAAACAAACAAATAAGTGTAGTACAAGTTATTATCAAATGGAATAGAAATGTCCAATAATAATTGGAAACCATGTGCCATACACGTGTAAGGATATGTGGAATTCCCTTCTAGATGGATGAGTTGGTCCACCAAAATAAATTGTTGCTCTCTTTTCTAGAAGATTGGGTTGAACCAGTTTTGGCATGCATTAGTTGTCTTTGTTCTAGAAGAACAGCCACACTTTAATACAGTTTACTTGCGTTATATTAACTAATATAAAATAATCATTTTTTTCCCATTGTTTTCGACAATAAAAGTTCAATTTGAGGAGGCTAACTTAGACAGCCAGCCCACCACAACTTAATAAAGTGTCAAACAAGAGAGCCCACCTTCTTACTTTAGATTTTCTTATTATCTTTCTAAGTGTCTATTTATAATTTCGTATATATAGAGGCAGACTTGGAAATTATTTTAGAATTTTTTAAGTGTGACAACATTGAGAGAGAGAGAGAGAGAGACTCCATGTTTACAAAAGATTTGTTTTCATTGTGGAAAAAGAAGATGAACTTGGAGAATGTTGTGGACGTGTCTTCTTTCTTGCTCTTTGAAGCAACAGGAGATTCTGAAGGTGACTGTAATACCATAAAGGGTGGTGGTGATGATAAAATTGGCCAAGACATTGCTATGGCTGATGATGATGATGCGGAGTCATGTATCTTTGATTTATCTGATTTTCCTAGAGTGAGTGAGGTTGATGATTCTGATATTCAACCATGTGTTCTTGATGATGATGACGGTGACGATGATGATGATGAAGAGGATGAAGATGAAGATGAAGATGAAGATGAGGTCCTTAGTTATAGAAAATCTACTGGTAAACAAGATTGGAAGCTAATGGGCCATCAAAAATCAAGTGTTTCTGTTGATACAAGTAAGGATTCGATGAATGAGGCAGAGAGGAGCAGACTATTTTGGGAGACATGCTTGGCATCCTAAAAAAGTTCCTTTTTTTTTTTTTTTCTTAGCTCTTTTCTATGTTTGTTTCATAGAATTCTCTTTTGGATTTCTCTTCTTTTTGAGTGGCTTTCGAAAGAGAGAGGATGAGAGGGTAGTGGTTTTGTTCATTAGATTAGGTTCAAACAACTGTACATATGTGCTAATAGTAATAGACAAGATAACATTTAACTCTTCATACAAGGCATGTTTGCCATCAATATTCTTCTTTATGCATTACTGAAACCTTGCTATGGTGATTTTGTTAATAGCCCAATTCCATAGATCTCAAGAGCTGTACATTGCTACCTTCTTTGTAAATGAAATTTTTAATGGAGCTTGGTATTGCAGGGAGATATGCCTGGTTCTAGTTCAACTATAGACCATTCAAGGCTTTGCATTAGGAGATCAAATCACATTCTTTGGTGCCCTTTTCCTCTTTAACAACCAGGACAGTGTATTAGCTTGGGAAGAAGATGACTGGAAGGCAATAAATATGGTAGAAACTTCTTACAGTGTTCTCTGACATAGTGGAGGAGAAAGCAACCAGGAGGACATCACAGTGAAGAGATGATAATTGGGTTTTCCATATTCAACACAGTGGCCGCATCTAAGCTCAGATTACAAAGAATATTAGGTTGGCATTATCATTTTAAAAGATAATTTGAATGACATGCAATTAGCAAGTAAGTGGTTCATGATTAGATTAGGTTCCACCATCTCAATATTTAACATGTTTATGAGGGGTTATAGGTAAAAACTTGTAAAAGAAGAGAGATCATTGGTAAAAATTAATTAATTGAAGAGCATCTAAACTAACTGATCCCTTTTTCCAATAGTTGATAGAAATATGAGGGAGATAGTTTGGCAAAGCAAGATCTTCTACAGGAAATGGAGCAGTCTTATTTTATTTTTTATTGCATTTCATTGAAAACACAAACCATCACAATTTTATTCCTCATAGCATCCCTAAAAGGTAGTTACTTAGGATACTCTTCTCCATTTATTTCCCTTTTTTGGTAAGTTACCATCCTATGATTCCAAAATTACTAAAACACTGTTCGTTTTGATGAAAAACATTTTCTATAAATGACGTGTTTCTCGTGTCTGGTTGCAATTCCAAAAATAAGAGTACATTTTTAGATGATAAAATATTTCCTATATTTTTGCATCATTTGAGTACCTTAAATAAATAATAAATAAAAAAGAAATCCCAAATTTGGAATTTAAATGTAACAGTATCTGAGAAGACAACAGTTTTGAGCAAAAATCTTCAATTGGGAAAAAGTCAATCAATAACGATAAACAGTTGGTTTGTGGTGGCAAAAGAGAGAGAGAAGTTATGATTTTAAATTTTTTATTGTGGTGTGAAATCTATTAAATTTGTTTTCTGTTGATGACCAAAAACATTTTCCGTTGACATGTGTTTTTCATTTTTCCTACTAAGGACTCCAACATGAGCATAATACAAGGACTGAAGACTCAGGTCCCTTGAATTCTAACCATACAAGACATGTCAATCAGGTATACATAACAAGCTGAATTTCAGACCAAATTAAATCAAGCTCCCTAAGAATTCAATACAAACTTTCAAAATGTTAAACAAGAAGACAGACTGGACTTCGAACAACAATTCCTTCCAATCTGAAAATGTCAAGGTTAGAAATTGTTCACTACTGAAAGATAAAGAACAAGCACAAGTTCAGCCCTAAGCTGAATCGTGACTCTTTCACAATCCACAAGCAAACACTCCCTACTTCACTTTAACACAAGCCTCACACCCATTGCCGTATTAATTTACACAAGCAAACATGATTGTAGAGAGCAAACAAAGTATATTACCACTGGTCAAATAAAACCAGTCAAGGAGTTTAAGTAGATGCAAACAATGGCATGGGTGAAATGAAATCCATACTATCCATCATCTCCATGTCATCTGTGCTTGCACATCCTATTGATGTGCTCTCTGTATCAGTCTTTGATTCCACAGCTGTAAGACTACTCCCCAAGTCTTCTACATCACTTGATCTCAAACCAGGATTTCCATTCTTTACTTCCTCGGATGACACACCATCGTTACTAGACTCCACACCTTCTATCCGCAAATCATTTGCTGGTTGTTCCGACAAACTATTTTGGGTGTCATTACTCTCATCCAATTGTCTTAAGAAGCATTCTTCTATCTCACCTAAAGACCTCACCTCAACTTCATCTTCATCTTCACTGCAGTGTTCATAAGGGACATTATCATCATCATCATCATAATCTGACGCTGGTCCTCTTGATTCACAGCTGATATCCATCTCTTGTTGACTGTCAAAATCCTCGTCAGTTTGCTGATTAGATGAACGAGATGACATAGGTGAATATGCTCCGGTTGCAGACTCTTCACGTTCTCTTAGTGTTCTCATAATCAGGGTCTTGAGCAAGTTCATTACTTGAACAGCATGCATTAGAGCCGTCAATGGATCAGACATCTAATCAAAGAAAAATAAAATGTAAATTTACTTAACAAAATTGATAAACAATGCCAACTTTAAATAAATTATTGGTTACCACTTTGAACATATCTTTCTTGTGTTTAAAAGCCAAAAAATAGAAAAAGAAATCCATTATTTCAATTTTACTGCTTCTGTAAGCAAGAGGAGGCAATTCCAAAATGCTAACTAGATGATGGTTTTTTACCTGAGTCATATTTGGAGCAAAAACCATGGCAATGTTTCTGGCATTCATTTTGTTAGATTCCTCTTCTTCAACAACATCAGCCATAAGATCAACTGCCCAATTAAGCAATGCAGCATCAGTTGGCTTTAGCTGACTCACAAGCTCGACAGATTCTTCTTCAGTGTTGCATTGGAGAACTTGTTCAGGAGAAAGCCCATCAAGGACTCCTGAAGGAAGTTCTCGGAACCAGGCTTTTATAAGCCCTGCCAAGCAATGGACATCAATATTGTCAGGGACGATACCCCTGTTCAGCTGATCCCTTACATGCTCCTCTTTGCTATTCTCTGGGTTTATCCTGAAAATTCCTTCTGCCTACAAAAAAATGAAAATCACTTAAGGAAACTATTATCAAACAAGCAACTACATGCAAGTAAACTAATAACAATATTCAAACAACTAGTACCTTTAGGCCTTCTTGAGAGTATAAGCGCTCCTGCATTAGCAAGAGTATGGTTGGTACGCTATTTCCTTTTGAATCATAAGAGCATTGCATTGACTCCGCAGATACGCCAAACACACTTGCACTACAAAATTTCAGAATAAAAAGTTAGAACAATCCACAAAAAATGGATTTAAATCATTAGAAGATAACATACTAAGAAGCATGGACACTTCAAAACTTCAAGTCTGTGTCCAACACGCCAGGGACACTTCTGCATGCGTGGTATTGAAAATTTATAAATAAACATGAAATAGGCCTATAAATAAATAAAATTACTATATATAATATATATTAATCAATTAATTGTGGTATCTCCACCTTATCAAGTCCTAATTTTTTAAGAATTGTTGTGTCATTGTGTCCATGCTTCATAGATAACAAGTAGGGTAAGATAGGGGGGAAATTTTGAATCAATTTGAGTTGCTTGCAAATTGTTGAGGCGAAAATTGAAAAGCAAAAGATACAAAAGTGAACGTGACAAAAATGGAACAGTAGAGAAAATAAACATTCTTGATAGGAACTAAATGTAAAGGAATTTAGGATTAAATCCAGTTTGCATAGATTTCGTGGCTAGAGAAATCTAATAAGCAAAACCCAGTCTCATCTATACCGAGTTTACAAAGGCCTGGGACACTAACAAGAACCCAACTCATCAGTTCAAAGGAGTTCCCCAAATATAATTGGGACTCCCTTCCAGTGACTAATACATTCCCAAATATCCATAAATTTTCCTGCTCATAAAAATACAAGAATTTCTTTGAATACAGAAAATTACTATTATTAGTAGAAATGTTTGGCTTAGTATTAGTAGAATTTTTTTTTTTCTTCAGAAAATATTTTCTAAGAAATAAAACTGATAAACAACATAAAGCTCAGCATTGTCATTTCTCTATTACTCCACTTACTCTACAAAAAAATGAGGTTTATGTCTTTTGATCACCACATTTTCCCCAACCTTCAAAGCCCTAAATAAACCATCCATAGACTCACAATATATTAAACTAAAAGAGAGAGAAATTTCAGCTCAAATGTATTTGAAATCTGAGTTCCAGTCTGCTCAAATGCAGCTAAAATCTCAGGTCCTATGCAAATCTCCTCTCTCCAAGAACCATAATTGTAGTTAAAAAATAAACAAAATAAAATCAACTTGCTTGCTATTACTACTCTGTCAGATCTAATTAGCTGCCAAAGAAAGAGAAAAAAGTCTACAATTTCAAGCATTCCAAGCGAAACCCGGATAAAATCTAACAAAACCAAACCCACACAGAAACCAAAGGCAAAAACTTTATCATTACCTAGCACTTGGAACTCGACCTGGGATCTCAACCTCAAACTCCACAGGCAGACCCAGAAAGCCATTGAACCTATCGAATGTCACATGTGTAATATGTTGCACGTTGGTGGGCCATCCGATCTCCATGTGATGAACAGTTGACATCACATCTTCTCCACTATCGACTCGACAAGCCACCATTGATTTTCTCAGAGCAGTCATTAGAAACGCCACCAGTGAAAGCTGGTTTTGCTCTTCCTCTGAGCTCTTCACTCCCTTTGTTCCTTTACCACCACCACCACCACCACACCCAGCTCCCTTTGTAACCATCACAAGCCCTGTCATCTCTCTCTATGAGAACCAGCGTGAGTGTGCGTGTGTGTGTGTGTGTGTGTTTTTTTTTTTTTGGTTATCTGAAACTGTCTTATGTTTATTGTTCTAGGAGTGAAGCAAGTGAAAGAGGGTTGTGTTTTAAATTTTGAGGCTGAGAGTTTGTTTTGTTTTAAATGATTTTTGTTGGGTTGCATTGAATTCAAGTTTGGTTTTTTGTTTATTTTATTTTATTTTTTGTTTTTGGGGTTTGGGATTTATGAAATTGAAATGGAACAGAGACTATTTTGAAGTTCAAACGGCCACTCGTTTCAAATATCTTTCTTTCAGGGGTTTACTTTATCTACAGTATTGGAAATGTTTGACCTTGTGTTTGATAATTATTACATGCCAGCCACTTACAGTTCTACAGTAATGTCAAGGTAAATGGTAATTATATTTTCACAATATTTTTTTAACAAATATCAAGGACCTGGTAAGTTGTGATTGGAAAAATTTTACTTTCATCGTATTATTATCACTTTTATTAGTTGCAATTAGCACTAATCACAACATATTATCTAAGTCATACTTGAAACTCGGTTGCACATAGTTTGCGCATTATGCAAAAATATTTTTGATGATGTAATTTTGTTGGAGGATTATTTGCCATTAGCTTTGGAAGTGTTGTATCATGACTCCTTATCTATTCAGTAAATAAAGTATTGTTTTATTTTCCCAAAAAAAAAATACAACGTACTATTTAAAGTTTTTAACCGTTCAGAAAAAAAAAGTCATATTAATAAACCACATTAAGAAAGTTTTTACACAATTTTTATGGAAAATATAAAAAATTGTCAAAAAAATTAATTACTTTATTATTTTTCCATAAAATGTTTTTAAAAATAGTTCCTAAACCAATGCCGCATCTATAACATTTCCATAAAAGAATATAAAGACTTTTGTGATTCTAGACTTATGTTTTTAAAAATAGTTCCTAAACCAATGCCGCATCCATAATATTTCCCAGAAAAAAATATAAAGAGTTTTGTGATTCTAGACTTATGGCATGGTGTGTAGGATTAGGGTTGTTATGAACTAATCTTGAACTTAGCTTAACTGACTAGCTAATTGGGGTTTATTCCAGACTTGTAGTGATGAAAAAAATTTACTCCTAATCTTTATCTATAAAATATAGGAGTTCACTTACTATCCAAGCCATTTGAGTATGTCTGTATGTGTATATCCAACTGATTAATTAATTAGGTATTTTAGTTATAAATTGGTTTTGTTTTTTTTAATAATTGGATAGTCAATTGGTATTTTAGGTATATCCAACTGATTAATTAGTTAGGTATTTTAGGCTCTCTCAACCCTTTTTTTTCCTTCTGGAATTTGTTCTCTAACTGTTTTAAGCAATACCATTAAACCCAACCAAAAGGGCATTAGTTATAACATGTTTGGAGCGGGTCTGACTCGAATAATGATAAAAAGAAAAACAAAAGGACGAAAACAACTACAATAACATTGAATTTATAAAAAAAAAAAAATACAGGGTCATTTAAAAAAAAATAATTTTACCTTTATTCTAGGAAGACCGGAAGATATAAATTTATAAATAAATGCTGCTATGTTGCATTGAACATTAATGAGCTCTTGATTTTATTTAATCTTCTTCTTTTAAAAAAAAAAAATTTGGGAGAGAATATTTTATTTAATATTTTGCTCAATAAATTACTACTAGCTTGATTAACTTAATTGATATTGTTGGTCTATTTCTAACACTTGTCAACTAACTGGGTCTTTTTTTTTTTGGTTAATAATTCTTGTTCAACTTAAGGTCTTCAAGCTATTTCTAATAAATCTTTAAATTCAGGACTGCATTTTTTTGGTTCTCATAAAGAAAGGAGTTTAATCCAATCAAATCTATTTTAATAAAGTAATTATAACATTTAGTTTAAAAAAAAAAAACTGCTCAAAAAAAAAAGTTATTAAAAAAAAAGTAATTATAACATCTGGTAAAAGAAATTATTATGATATGACGTTCAGCGTCGGATGCATGGACAATAGATAATGCCATTTTCCAAGAGAATCCAGATTCCATTCCACAACATACTTCTTTCATTGGAAAATAAAAAGCAATTCGAATTTGTGGAAGACCGTTGGAAAACTTTGATTTTCTCTTCTTTATTTTTTTTTCCACAAGAAAAAGTAGTGAACTATGATTGTGATTGGCCCAGTCAAATGAAGACAACTTTGATATTTCCAATGATCTTGGGTCCTTTTTATGATTCGCGTGATTAAAGGTAGATAGATTATGTTTTTGTTTTGTAAAAAATTTTAAAACCATTCCTTAAAATATTTGTCAATTTTTATCTAGAACAATGGGGTCGTATTCTACTAGTGGTTTTGATTTGAGAGCTAGGTGTTGGTCTTTTCTATAAAAATCTTTGAGAATTTTTTCATGCTTTTATTCAACCAATGGCATTGACATACTTGGACTCTATATCATTCTATAGTACAATCCCATCAGTATCATTGGGTAATTAAAAAAATTTTAAATAAAAAAGAGGGAGAAAAATCTAGGCTGTGACATAAAGGCTTGAACTTTGGGCCAACCCAAATCTTACATGATAAAAAATGTGACCCTAATTTGTAATTTTCCTAAAAAGTTTTGTTGATATTCACCACATGATTCTGTCCCAATTGATGCCAAATCACAAAATGTAAAAGCATATTTGTCAATTTTCGTAACTATCGCTTTTCTCACATTCATTCCAATAAATAAATAGGATATTTTTAATCCTTTTAATTTTTTCTGGCCAAAAAAAAAAAAATTGTGGGTCCGACTGATTTGGTTGCTGACAGATGAAGAATTATGGCTATATTAATAGTTCAACAACGTAGTAGACAGTGCTGCTCCACTCCACTCCTTCACATGTTTCACATGTACGTACCTATCTCTCTCCATAGCTTAAACAAAACAATGACTCATTATGCCCAAAATCTACCAAAAGTTCATTCGTAACATATACACACTAACACATCAGTTCTGTTCTATCCAAACAAAAGATTTTGGGCAATCTAATCAATTTGCTTTTGGACGACTTTTAATATCAATTACCACAAACTTATGATATTTTTATGAAGATGGGAAAGCTTAAAAGTCCAGGACTCTTCTTTTGGCCTTTTGCAATCCCCCACCCCCTAAAAAGAGTGATAAAAACTTGGGGAATGATCATTTCGTTTTAGGAGCATGATGATACCCATATGAAGCAAATGATATCTTCATTGGCAAACACAAAGTTGGAACTAGGAATAACAATGGAGCGGCATAATGTTAGATTAGGAATGAGTTCTTTATTTGGGATGGGAAAAAGCCATGGCGAACAATTTGGGATAAGATGTGTTGATGATATTTTGTTATCTCTAACAAGATGATTTCAAAATTAACAAGTTAGAGAAGAAAGAGAAAATGGAGAATCACTTGACTTAAGAGTACTAAGCAAACCAAGTGGTTTTTTTTTTTTTTTTTGCTGGGCCAAGTGTTTTAGACAATAGTAATAGCATAAGTACAACAAAATACATTGTATATAGGATTTGAATAAACAAGATTAAATTAGGTATAATTTAAATATAAATGAAATAAAAATATATTCAAGATTAATAAAATTTGTTTCTTTACATATAAGATAAATAATATGAGAAAGATGCTGCATGTGCAAGATGATCAGTTCAATAGCTAAGACAAAGAATTTTAGAAATCTAAAAAGACAAAGAATTTTAACTTACCCAATATTAGAGAAGCTTTATAACACACACACACACACACAAAAAAAAAAAAAAAATCACAACTGCTGATAAGTAAAAAAAAAAAAAAAAGAGCAATGTCATCTGCGTAAATAGAATTTGTCAACTCCATTATTTTGAAAAATGTGAAAAAAAAAACTTCTTTTGTGTGTACAGAATTGTTGCCTTGTTGGAAAGGTTGGAAGAGGCTCATGTGGAGCCATTGAATCTTTGTGGAGCCTCAGAAGGCAAAAGAAAACAGTGGGGCCACCAAGACAAAATGGCGTACCGTTTGGGTCTCAACTATGGCCCACCCCCTTATGCATGTGATTCCATTACGTGCATCTCTCTGTCTCCCTCCAAAACCTACTATTCGAATTTCAAAATCTCACCTGACCAAAGTCCAAACACTCAAAGCAAAAGAAATTCAAAATCTAGAGACCAATTTGATCGTTACCTCTGTCTGCCTTTCCTGTCTCCTTTGTGTACTTCCTCTTATACACAGTCACTGACTTGTCTTTTTACTTACTTTCGTTAAGGTTTATGGTACGTTCCCTAATATTATGGGATGTTCAATCAATCATCAATACTATTTTTGGTTTTTTTTTTTTTTTTTTTTAAAGAATTGGTTCCATTTTTATTCTCTATATTCAAAAGGTGCTTCTGGATATCGTTTATTTTGTTAAAAATTAAAAATTAAAAAAAAAATAATAATTTTTGGTTATTGTTCACACTAAAAAACACTGCTCATTTGTTTATTTGCACTGTTTATAAACATGAATAGTGCACCAAGCATTGGTCCCAAAAAAAAAAAAAAAAACTGAAACGCAAAATGCGTGGACGTAAATGTGATCCAACAATAACAAAGTTTGCATAAACTAAAGCTAAAACTGAATTTTTAATTGATTTAGCAGCTAGCTATTACACATAGCTTTATATTGAGTATTTAATTATTTATTAACAAATTACGTTAATTCTTACTTCTACTTTTCTTTACTCTTTCTCTTTATATCTCTCTCAATTTCCTAACAACAAACTTAACACATTTAATTATCGACTTAAATCTACTTTTAAGGCACATCATATATCTGCATTGCTTTCCAAATTTTAGAAAAGAAAACTATGCTTTTTTAAAGCAACTTAATCAACGAAGGATCATTTTTTAAGTTGCTTATTTATATACATTGCTTATTACTCTTTATGTATTATTATAGATAAGCATAATGATGAGTAGTTGGGGTTAAAGGAAAAATGAGTTTTCCTTTGGCAGTAAAAGGAGTAGGATTATACATGCATTATTGCCACAGATCTATGGGGTAAGATTTAAGATTAAGTATTAAAACCCACAATTTGTTGAGTTTAATGCCAAAAAATATAGAGTACTACTAACTAGAGTATTTGACCATTATTCTTTTTTGAAAAATGCTAGTGAAGACCACAATAATTTATATAATTTTTGCCATAACTCTCCACATGGTGAGTTATGAATGGATCTATCACTTTTTCTTCTACTGTTCACAATTCGCAACATGGCAAGTTATGACAGAAATTGTAAACTGTTGTAGTCCAAACATTATTATTATTATTATTTTTCAAGTAAGGAAGAAATTATTAGATTCAAATCTAAGTTTTCTCCATAGTCTATAGAAAAGGATTGAACATACAACTGCTTTACTAGGTTAAGAAACCCTTAGTTTGGCCAAAAGTTAGTAGACTCTCCTAAATTTCCTCCTCTTCACAAGAATGAAGTAGGGCATAGCCTTAGGTAAGCCATCTTTGATCTTACCAAACCCATCACTGTGATTTGGAATTTGGAACTTGGACCAAGTACTATATATGTTTCTAATTGTTAAAAGTTTGCCAGGTCCAATATTCTTGTACAACTAGCAACACTTCCCTCTGGCTCTCCCTGAGGGGTCATCTCTGCTAATACATAAATGGATTAAGTATCAAGGGGCCTCTGGAATGAGCTAGTTTTATGTAGTCTTAATTAATTATAAGTATACAATTAAAGACCCAATTAACTGAGCTCTTTGACTATGAGCTTGCCATTTGCCATTATGTTTTTCATACAAGAAGAAGAATGTTGAAATCAAGAATGCAAGCTCGAAGAAAGTTCAGCAATGGCGGAAAGCATGCAGATACGTGAAGGCATGCAGAGAGAGAGAATAAACATTCTGAGCTTTGAGAAAAATGATTTCGTATATATTAAAATAATTGACTCTGTTTCTTTATATAGCAGAAACAGAGCAACCAAATGACCAAGTCAAGCAATACAATCAAGCAATACAAACATGACAAGTGGCCTAACTAACTAAGTATGCTCTGTAATATCTACACCCGTGTAATACAAGCACTGCTATATACAAAACTACAATACAAAAACTACTAAACTAATAGCTACAAGATAATATCTCCAAGATATTCTATGTGACAAATATCTACAAGACTCAAATATTTACAAAATATTCAACACTCCCCCTCAAGATGAACTATATATGTTGACTAGATTCATCTTGGATAATAGATAATGAAATTGCTTATACCCGAGTGCCTTAGTAAAGAAATCTGCAATCTGGTGTCTAGTAGGTACATGGAAAGTTTTGATCACTCCAGCTTGAATTTTGCTCTGATGAAGTGGCAGTCTATTTCTATGTGCTTTGTTCTGTTGTGGAAAACTGGATTTGCAGCAATATAAATAGCTGCCTTGTTATCACAGTAAAGGGAAGCTGCATGATTGTGCTCTAGTCCAAAAGTCTTGAGCAAAGCTATCAACCAAACAACTTCACTTGTGACTGTAGCCATTGATCTGTACTCAGATTCTGTTAAAGATCTTGATACAACTTGTTGCTTTTTACACTTCCAAGAAATCAAAGACTCACCAAGAAAGACACAAAAACCTGATATAGACCTTCTAGTATCTGGACATGCTACCCAGTCAGCATCACAGTAGGCCTTAAGCTTCAATTCTGAGTTTGCAGAGAGAAACAACCCCTGACCTGGAGTCTTCTTTAGATATTTAAGAATTCTATAAGCTGCCTACAAATGAGGCACTTTGGGAGAACTCATGAACTGACTAAGTTTGTGTACTGAATAGCATATGTCTAGTCTGGTGAGTGTCAAATAGAGTAATTTACCTATCAACCTTCTGTACAAGGAAGAATCAGAAACATCCTTTCCCATTGAACTACTGAATTTGGCAGACTGCTCCATTGGCACATTAGCAGGCTTGCTAGCTAGCAAACTCGTATCAGACAACAACTCCAAGGTAAATTTCCTTTGACATAAACTAATACCCTTCTCGGTTCTAGCAACTTCATGGCCTAAGAAATACTTCAAAGTGCCAAGATCTTTTAGCTTGAATTTGTTGTCTAGGAAAAGCTTGAAGGTGTTGACAACATCCACATTATTACTAGCTATAAGAATGTCATCAACATACACTAGCAAAATGATGATTGAACCTTTGTGGACCTTGGTGAAGATTGAATAGTCAGATTTGGATTGGATGAAACCATCAGTAATGATAGTAGCAGACAACTTAGCAAACCACTGTCTACTAGCTTGCATTGAGTCCATAAAGAGACTTTATGAGCTTACAGACCTCCCTCTTACTGTCAAATCCAGGTGGAGGAACCATGTACACCTCCTCATCTAAATCCCCATGAAGAAAGGCATTGTTGACATCCAATTGAGAGAGATGCCAACCATAAACAATAGCAAGAGTTAACAATGTTCTAACAGTCACAAACTTCACCACAGGAGAGAAAGTCTCATAATAATCAATGCCCTTAGCTTGAGTGAATCCTTTTGCAACTAGTCTTGCCTTGTATCTCTCAATAGACCCATCTGCCTTGAGTTTAATCTTGTATACCCACTTGCAGCCAATGGGAACCTTGCTAGGAGGAAGTTTGATCATAACCCAAGTGTTGTTAGCTTGAAGAGCATCAATCTCAACCTTCATAGCAGCTTGCCACAAAAGATCAGTCAAGGCTTGAGCATAAGAGGTAGGTTCCTTGGTAACAGTCAAAGCAATGGCAAAAGCCTTACATGAAGTAGACAATCTATTATATGAAAGAGTAGAAGAAAGAGGGTAAAGAATACCTGGACTGTCAGAAATAGAAGAATCATGAGATTGAGGTAGAGAAACAGTGGCCAACACATGAGCAGATGTAAGATTACAATGATAGTCATGAAGATATGAAGGTGGCTTATGAGGTCGAGAAGACCTTCTAACAAGTGGTAACTCAGATACAGGAGAAGAAATAGGATCAAGAAGTTCATTATGATTAGAATGAACAAAAACAGATGGAGAAGGAGCTGAATCAGAATGCACAAGGTTAGGAAATTCATCTAGGGGAACAACAGGATCAACAGAAGAGAAAGGAAGAGAAAATTCTACAGAAACAGTAGGAGGAATATAATCGAATTTTGAGGTCGAAATATAAGAGAAGAATTGGAAGTAGAAGATATGACAGGTTTAGAAGTCCAATGTTTGAAAGGGAAAATGAACTCCTTAAAAATGACATCCCTAGACAAGAAAATAGTTTTAAAAGCTAAATCATACAATTTATAACCTTTGGTACCAAAAGGATAGCCAATGAAAATGCACGCTTTAGCTCTAGGATCAAATTTTGTTTTATGTATAGTTCAAGTTGAAGCATAACACAGACTACCAAAAGACTTAAGATGATCATAGGTAGGAGGATGACCTAAGAGTTTCTCATAAGAAGTAAGATTTTGTAACAATGGACTAGAAAGCCTATTAATGAGATATGTTGCTGTCAAGACAAAATCCCCCCAAAATTTCAAAGGCAAATTAGCCTGAAATCTTAAGGCTCTAGCAACATTTAAAAGATGCCTATATTTTCTTTCAACCACAGCATTTTGCTGTGGAGTTTCAACACAAGACAGTTGATGAATGATACCCTTAGAAGCATAAAAGGAAGAAAGGGCAAATTCAGGTCCATTGTCTGACCTAAACACTTTGATAGGAACATTAAATTGGGTCAAAATCATATGAAAGAAGGATGGAATTAAGGTAGAAGCATCAGACTTGTGCTTCAACAAATATACCCAAGTACACTTGCTGTGATCATCAACCAAAGTGAGAAAATACTTTGATCCATTCAGGGAAGGAGTGGAATATGATCCCTAAATGTCAACATGAACCAAATCAAAGCAAGATAAAGAAATGCTAGAAGAATGAGTAAAAGGCAATCTGTGCTATTTAGCTAAAGGACAAATGTGATAGTCAAAAGGCTTAGAATTATTGCAAGATTTGATATCAGGTACAATATTATTCAACAAAGTCAATCTTTGTGAAGACGGATGTCCTAATCTATAGTGCCATAGCCTAAAAACACTATTAGAAGAATCAAGACTACAAGAATTAACACTTTTGCCATGAAAACATGATGACAACATAGACAATGCCTCAGAAACAAAATCTGGTAGAGTGACCTGTGAAGTGCACTGCAGTGTGTAAAGGCCTCCTTGCTTTTTACCCAATCCAATCATCTTCCAATGCTGTAAGTCTTGGAGAAAACAAAAATTGGAGAGAAATATACAGCAACAAGAAGAATTCTGGGTCAGTTTGCTAATAGAAATAAGGTTGAAAGAGAAACTAGGAATACAAAGAACATTTTCTAAGAGTAAAGATGCAGAAACTTGAACAGTGCCTATGTGAGTCACCTTGACCATATCACCATTAGGTAATCTAACAGAAATCTGAATAGAAGAAGTAATGGACTTGAAAAAATGAAGAGAATGAACCATGTGGTCAGTAGCTCCACTGTCAATAATCCAATCAATGGAGCTTATATGTGAAGTATTGACACTGGAAGAGAAAACTGAATACTCAAAGGATGGAGAAAACTAGATACCTGACAACTCTTGACCTTGAGAACCAAATGGAGGTTGAGAAACAAGAGAAGGCTGAGTTATGATGCTAGCAACCTGATGGGTAGTGGCCAAACTTGCTTTTGGTGGGGCTTGAGTACCAAAATGACATTGCGAATTCAGTAAACCAACCAGTTGTTAATACTCAGCTCTGGTGAGGGAGACAGGTTCATTAGAGATATCCTCAGTTGTAACTAGATTGCTTGCAAAGGTTTGAGACTTGATATTGAACTTGTACCCAGGAGGGTAACCATGTAGTTTGTAACATTTATCAACTACATGTCCCATAGCACCACAGTGAGTGCATTGAGGTCTGCCAGTCCTTGACTTATTGAAATTCTTGACATTACCACCAGACTTGGGTCCCAATGTTGCCAATGCAGCTACTGTGTCAGTCAAAACCTTCTTCCCAGCACTAACCTTTCTTTGCTTCTCATCTTGAAGCAAAAGAGAGAAAACCTTACTCAAAGGAGGCATGGGATCTATAAGAAGAATTTGACCTCTGATTGCAGTATAAGTCTCATTCAGTCCTATCAAGAATGACATAGTACAATCCTCCACATGGTGTCCACAAGTACAGGTTCTATAGGTAGAAAATTCATCCCAAAGACCCTTAAACTTTGTGTAGTATGCATTGATACTTAAATCCTCTTGAGTTAAAGAGCTAACTTCCTTCCTTAATTCGAAGATCCTAGGACCATTGCCTTGTCCAAACCTGTATTGTAGGTCAAGCCAGACCTCTCTTGCAGTCCTGAAATACACTATGCTTGATATTAAATCCTTAGAAACAGAATTGAACAACCAAGCTAATACTGTGCTGTTACATTTACACCGAGTTATGTACAGAGGATGGTCAATGGATTGTGGCTTAGAAATTGAGCCATCAATGAACCCTAGTTTGGTCTTGTCGTCCAAAGAGATTAGAATAGCCCTACTCCAAGTGTTATAATTCTCCTCAGTAAAAGGTTGAACGACCAATGAAACACCAAGATTATCACTATTGGATAAGAAATATGGACTAGAGGAATTTTCCCAAGGCTGGACAGTACGAGCAGTTGCACTAGATGTACTTTCAGTCATACTTAGTACAATGATGAAGATACAAAGTCCCAAACAAGAATTGGCAAAAGAAAAAAAACTAGACTTTCCAGAGAATTCTTCAAAGAACAATGAATGCAGTGATATGATGTACAACCAAATCAAATCAAGATTCAATATACAATCTTGATGAAATCACAACAGAGAATAGCAAATTGGGAATTGAAACCCTAAGAAATCAAATCAAGATTCAATTTACAATCTTGATGAACTCACTACAAATCAGGAATTGAAACCCTAAGATTGGAAAGAAATCAATTTCCAATTATCAAGAAAAAGAATCTAGATTTCAATATGCTAAAGAAATCAAGATCTAGAGAGTGATGAACTTAGCGCAAGAATCAATCAGAATTACAATGAAGGAAATTTCTAATTGATTTGAAAGAAGTACCAAGAAATCAGAAAACGAAATTGAACTAGGAAGAATCAGAGAATACCAGACTTGAACCGATTCTCTGATCTAGTTCAGCTCTGATACCATGTTGAAATCAAGAATGCAAGCTCGAAGAAAGTTTAGCAATGGCGGAAAGCATGCAGAGACGTGAAGGCATGCAGAGAGAGAGAATGAACATTCTGAGCTGTGAGAAAAATGATTTTGTATATATTAAAATAACTGACTCTGTTTCTTTATATAGCAGAAACAGAGCAACCAAATGACCAAGTCATGCAATACAATCAAGCAATACAAACATGACAAGTGGCCTAACTAACTAAGTATGCTATGTAATATCTACACCCGTGTAATACAAGCACAGCTATATACAAAACTACAATATAAAAACTACTAAACTAATAGCTACAAGATAATATCTCCAAGATATTCTATGTGACAAATATCTACCAGACTCATATATTTACAAGATATTCAACAAAGAAGAAACAAAAATGCAAGTAAAGAAACAAAGAGACAGAAAACCTGTGCAAATAGAACCAAAAAAGGAAAGCCCTGCCGGCCCATTGTGTTAATGATTATTATGTTTGATAAGATAACAGTACAGTAACACTCATCCAGCTCGGCATGTGTTAATCGATCTTAAAAAAAAAATTAGAATAAAAGGTTCCAAAAATGAAAAATCCGGTTGGAATTAATTCAATGGTCAATTCCTAAATTTATTTACTGAAAAGTTCGCTTTTGTGTTGCACTTTGATGATTTTATAGTGCAAAACAGTAACACTTGAGGCTTGCATTACATTTACATATGGCAAATCACGTTGTGTTTTGTACAAAATTACAAATACAAGTTATTTTGCTCCACAAGGTCTGCATCGAATTTAACTTTTATAATCTTCTTTTAATTTTTTATTTTATACTCTACTAAATTGTAAATAAAGAATGAAAAAAAAATACAAATTATACACATAACACACTGCAATTGATAGAGTATAATGTGAAACAAAAAGAAAGGACAAATTTATTTACGTTTGATCTGCATTACTCCTAAATTTGAAAGAAGTTAAAATTCTTACACTATTGTAGTGTACTTGCCGACTGACCTTATCCATTACTCTTTTTTTTTTTTTTTTTCTTTTTTTGGTACTATTAGTTATTAATTGTGCATTTTTTAATTATCTTTTTATTGAATTAGAAAAAATACAAATAAAAATAAATAAGTTAACTAAAAAAAACTGATCTAAATGCACTATTCTGATCATTTCAATAACCTCCATAGTGTAGTGAATACATTTAATAACCATCTAGAATACTAGTCCAGTGTGTATGGATTACACGGTCCAAATCTATTCCTCATAATTCTTGATCCAGTCAAGTTTTTGCTAAACTTCTTGATCCAGTCAAGTTAAAGTTCCTTTGTTTATTAGTTTCATAAGTAGCATTAATGATTGAATTGCGTTATATAGTAAAGATGTGACATTCTCATTAAAAAAAAAAAAAAAAAGATGTGACATGAAGTAGTTGGATTGGGTAGCATTTGGACTAATTAATAATATCCAAACGGGCCTTTTTTTTTTTAACCTATAAGCTAGCATCAGGAATATCTAGCATAAGTTGCAAAAATAAATAAATAACATTCTATAATGTTTTTATTTTATTTTTACTGTGGATATAAATAATAGCAAAATGCTTAAATTAAATTAAATTGGAGGCGAGATCGGAAATAAAAGCGTAGAATTTTTATTTTTTATTTTTCCAAATTGACTTCTGAATTTTTCCTTTTGGCTCTACTAACATTACTTAAAAAATTCCATGAGCACCACATTATTAAAATGCCCAACTACAGCAACTTCATAAAGGGTGTCTGGAAATTTTCAAATAATTCAAAAAACAAAATTGTGAGTTTGTGGTTGTTGTTTTAGCAGTTTCAGTCAAAAAGAGTAAAACAAACAAAAAATGTATAATACTAAACTTAAACAGCTCCAAGAGATAGATCGGCAACTCAAATATTAGAATTGCTCAGAATCATAGTGAATCATGGAAAATAAGTCTTTAATTTGGTTGGAAATTTGGAATCACTCTTCGTACATAAAACCAATAAAGTCGTTAATTCAATTTTCTCCCTTCCTCTTTTTCTCTATAGAAAATGTTAAAAGTAGTATGAATTTTATTACAAGAGACTTGTAAATAATATAATAATTGAATTTTGTGGTGTGGCATTGACAATTTAATAAAATAAATTTATTAATTATTTCTTTTATTTTGTATTTTTATTTTGAGAATCGTATTATTTTTGCATTTAAAACATTGATACTTTAATATCTAAAGTCTAGATCACAAAATTTTATAATATCTTTAACTTCACTCTTAGTTTATTGTAACCACTTTCTCAAAAAAAGAAAAAAAAAAAAAAGAGTTTATTGTAACCAATAAATGATAAACTTACTCTTAAACAGATTTTTGTTTTTTATTTTTTATTTTTTAAAGTCTTCAGATCTTGAACTACGATTTTCATATTCCCTTGACCAAATCTACCCAAACCAGAATTCCTCAATGATAATAACACAAAATGTTAGAAGAAGAAAAATTTTCATAGCGATTTTGTGGGCTTCATTCAACCGACAGTTTTCCATTTGACTTAGAATTTGTCAACCAACAGATACGTATGTGTACTCATACGTACTTATAAAAATAAAAAAAAACCTTCAGTAGGTAGTACATAATTTTCATTTTTGGTCATTGGTACTTGAAACACAATTTGATAAGTCATTGATCTTGTTCATTGGAACAAGTTTTTTTTTATGTCTAATTGGAACAAGATAATTTTTTTTTGAATGGAACAAGCTTTCTTCTTAGTCTTTTTTAATAAGAATGCAGTAACTTTCTTCTTAGTCTTAATTAGTCTTAATTAAGGCTACATGCTTCCCAATTTAATCATTTTCCAACATTTCTCTTCCATAAAAGTCACAAATCGACCACGTGTAATTAAATTAAGGATATGATGCAATTCCATAACTTCTGCACCAAAAAAAAAAAAAAAAAAAAAAGGAAAAGAGAATAGAATAGAACAAATTAAAACCTATACTCCTACCAGATTTTAGAAAGCCAGATTGTAGATTGTAGGCGACTATAACATGGTATTGGCCCCCTGTTACGCGGTATTGAGATAGTTTTGTCTCCTTTGACCCCAGTTTCATATCTCACAAACTAGAATTTACGCCCCTTAAATTGGCCCAAGGCCTGCAATCGTAATCATTATTATTATTATTTTTAATTGAGTGTATATATATATATATATATATGTATATAAAAGTAGATAATGTACTCATATGAGATTATTCTTAACTTAAAATGAAACTAAATAATAAAAATGTGCTCTTATTTCCATAGAATTGGAACAAACGATACAAATAATGTCAAGAGCATTATAATTCAATTGACAACTCTTTATACAGAAATGTCTAGCTAATTTATATCTTTCCAACCCATTAATTTATTTTTGTATATCTATATGTATATAACTATACATGCATTTTTTTTTTTTGGTAGAAATGGGAAAGTCTTATTTAATTATAATAAAGTTTATACAGTCACAACTATATCCAGCCTCAAGGGACATATTTTGCTTCTCCCTAGGCCTACCATATCCCTTACAAAACAGTGCTATACAAAATTGGAACAAGTGTCATAGATGTTTAAAAGTTGCTGCCGTTGGTTTCCCTGTTTCGCTAAAGCACATGGCATACCTGGACCACCCATGCCTACTCCATAAGACTCCTGCAATCACAGATTAAATATATACATTTTTTTAATTAATGCTGTTAATTGCTCTTTCTCCTTTTATTTTTATTTTGAATAATGCTAAAAATACAAACTATTTTACAAAAAAATTTACAAACTGCTGATGTGGCCAGTGATTATTGGATAAATGAAAAAGTGATATTAATTGCGGGCCTAGATGAAAACCAACAAAAGGTTGGTCATATTAGCAGTTTGTAAAAATGTTGTAAAATAATTTGTATCCGTAACATTACTCTTTTATTTTTATATAAGGACAAGGATACTGTGGTGTAAATGTGACAATTTATAAGGAAACTTCTCGTTTGACCAAAAATTAAAAAGAAAGAAAATACAAGTCCCAAAGATAATTGTAACATTTCCTATTAGAATAATAACTTAAATTAATATATATGTAAAAGTATTGAACGATCATGTGGGGGAGAGAGATCTAGATTTTGTTGACTTTCGAACATTTAATTTTTTTTTTTTCCTTGACTGACCTAAGCTACAAGCGGTGCACATGTACATGGGTAAAGTATTTGTGCGATAATAATGATGACAAGATTAAGGTTTATCTGGCCTGAATGAAATTTGTATTCCTGTTGAATTCAGAATATCATGCATTAAAATAATTAAATAAATAGCCACAGGACATTATAATATTTCATATACATGCAATCTTGGGACTTCCAAGAAATGATTAAACTCGAAAGAAGATAGAGATGAAAATTGATTTAGTTTTCCCATGTATGTATTGTTATCCGAAAAAAGAGTTAATCTATTAAGTAACATATTGACACACTTGTGATTCTGACATAATTTATTAATTTAGTCTTAATTCCAACTGTCAAGTCTATGAATTTGAACCATTCGTCAGCATAAAAGGTCGCATTCTTTGTTTCTCAACTTGATATACTTTAGTATCAGTACTAACTGCCAATGTTGCCAGACCAAATTTAGGCCCAAAAAACCATGGTTGACCAAGAAAAAACTAGGATTATCATAACAACATTGGAAATTGCCCAGTGATCACTACTCACAATACAGATAAAATACTCATATTATTTATTTCATAAACACCATATGTTAAGAAGGTGCAATGCAAATGAATGATTTTAGCACCATTTGAATGTCTCTGGTCTGCATTTTCATATATTAGCTAGGATAATCATCCGATTGATCATGTCAAAAATCAAATGGTTTGTAATTACTTAATTTGTCATTTTACAACAATATTTTAATGTAAAGTCGGTAACGATGGATCTGAATATTTAGAACTATATATTAAACAACTCTCTCTCTCTCTCTCTCTCCATAAAAAATATTTTGCTTTACTGGATCTTACTGTAAAGATGCCATCAGATGTGTATATGAGGAAGGAGTTTGTTGTTATAAACCAGGGCATCCTGGCTTAGAGTTGCTATATCAAGGAGAGTTTGAGCATTAGAGTTACTTCAAAGATATTTGGAAATGAAGACTAACATTCTCCTTTTGGTCTGTTTAGTAGTTACTGCCATTTTTGGAGTTTGTCAGGGAAGCAGTCTCAAGAAGAGTTTCTATGAGAAAACCTGTCCACGTGCGGAGAAGATTGTCAAGAGTTTCACCTGGAAGCATGTCTCCAGCAACCCCAACTTGCCGGCAAAGCTTCTCAGAATGCATTTCCATGACTGTTTTGTTAGGGTAATTATCCATTCAAACATGCATGGCAGTGAAGTTGTATAAATTTCTTCATGCTAGTTTATATGTATATGTGTGTGTGTCTATATATATATATATATAAACTCTCGCATGCATTCATGCATACTTAGAAACATAAAAACCTAAACACTATAACATGCATGTATATATGCTGGCATTTAGCACTCATGCGTTTAGTAAAACTTCATATATTTTTGGCTTACAAGTTACAAGAGTTTTGTTAGTACTTGGAGTTGGAGCCACTAGCTGCTACAATTGAACTACCTTGCTAGCTAGCTACATCTTAAAAAACTGTGACGTTTTAACATAATATTTTGATATGAAAATAAAACAGTCCGCATATACAGCTATGAAAATTTAATTTAAGCTTACAGAATTCAATGGAATTTTTGCAGGGTTGCGATGGATCAGTACTATTGAACTCCACAGCAAATAGCACTGCAGAGAAGGCAGCAATACCGAACCTATCTTTGTCAGGCTTTGATGTTATTGATGATATTAAATCAGCAGTTGAGAAGGAATGTGCAGGAATTGTATCTTGTGCAGATATCTTGGCTTTGGCTGCTAGGGACTCCGTTTCATTCCAAGTAAATAAGTCAATTAATATCAAAATCAATATTCTGAATAAGAAATCATAGTATATATGACAATCAATAATGTTAAGTTCTTGGCTCATATAGCTTCACTTATTTATAATGTTTTGCAGTTCCGAAAACCAATGTGGGAAGTGCTCACAGGTAGAAGAGATGGCCTTGTTTCACTCGCCACAGAGGCCTTAGCCAACATTCCATCGCCTTTCTTTAACTTCACTCAACTCCAGCAAAATTTTGCCAACAAAAATCTTACAGTGCATGACCTCGTTGTATTGTCAGGTACATCTACATAAATATATCTCAATAAAGAGAAATATACTTAAAAAAAAAATTTCTTTAAAAAAAAAATGTTTAAGGGCTTGACTTGCCAAATTAAGCGTTAATTAATTTATCCCAAATTATTAATGGAGTTGGTTATAGTGTCCCTCTTTGTTAGAGTAATGGGATTTTATATTTTTTACAATTGCTTTTTTTTTTTTTTTAAATTTTTTTTTTTTTATGTATTAGTCACAATAATGTCGTGTCATAACCATTGTAAAAAATTGTATCCATATACTTATTAATTTTTTTGTCACTCTAAAGCATTCATGTCTTCGTTTTCTAAGAGCAAAGTAGAAACAAGATTATTTTTGTAACACTAAAGCATTCACGTCTTCATGTTCTAAAGTAAAAGTAGTAACGCGTACAAACAAATCTAAATACGTAGGTGGGCACACAATTGGAATAGGTCACTGCAGATTCTTCAGCAACAGGCTCTACAACTTTACTGGAAAAGGTGATCAAGACCCTTCTTTGAACTCATCCTATGCCCAGTTCTTAAAGACAAAATGCAAAAGCCTCAATGACACAACAACAACTGTAGACATGGACCCTGGTAGCTTTCAAAAGTTTGACAGCCACTACTATAATATCCTTCTGCAGAAGAAGGGTCTCTTCCAATCTGATGCTGCTCTTCTAACAAACAAGCAAGCCAAATATACTATCCAAGAATTGGTTAGGCAAAACGAATTCTTCGAAGAATTTGCGAAATCAATGAAGAGAATGGGAGCAGTTCAGGTCCTTCTTGGCACTGCTGGCCAGATTAGGAAGAAATGTTGGAAAGTCAATACTTAAAGGTGCTCCAGGTCAACGTAAATCTGCATGCTTTGTTTCATTGGATCGATTTTAATAGGTTTTAGGTGTTGGCAATTTATCATTGCTTTTGTAACATCTTTTTCTTTTTTTGGGTTGAATCTGCATTATGTATCTTTATTGAAAAAAATAAGTATTGTCATTGATGTGATTTACAGATTGAATGAACTTTCCAAATTTCTCAGTATAAAATTTTATTACATACCCTCCCTTATTAACTCAGTCTATGGGAGTAATGTGTGTACCATGAATATATATATATATATATATATATATGCAAAATTTAGAAAAAATCCAATTAGATAAAGTCCGACTTTGCGCCATATGTCCTAAATTGTTTATAATTATAGAGTTTTATTTCTTAATTTTGAAGTTAAATGTGAGATTACATCATAAATATCTATCCTAGTGAGTTATTGCGCACAAAAACCAAAGAGTCTAGAATTATTGAGCATAAAAAAAAGAAAAAGAAAAAAAAAAGGCAATTTATATTTTCTACCTAATAATATTCTTACAAGACTTTTTAAAGAGTTAAAAAAATATATATAAAAATGACCATCAATAATATTTATATTATATATAAAAATAATACTATACATTTTAATGTATATCTTTTAAGTATATTCATGCAAATACATGCGGTTACGAACTAGTTTGTAACAAAGAGTGTGCTACTATTATTAGTTTATTACTCATTACTTGGCCAATTGACTCCTCTAAACCATGTTTAATGTGTGTATGGTGAATGTCTAAATAAAGAGCGTGTGACTATACCAATTGATACCTCTAAATCATGTGTAAAGTTAGAAAGAAATATGGCACAAAATTAAGAACATGAACTATTGTAACCAAAACCAAAATTCCAAAAATATGCTAAGCTCACAACTTTTGCCACAACTTACTCATGTGGCAAGTCGTGGGTAGTGGAGCAAAAGTTGTCAATCCACAACTTAACCACTCACGACTTGCCACTTAAACAAATTGTGATAAAAATTGTAGCAAAAATTGTAGTCCTAACATTACTCAAACCTCAAACTAGCCAAATATGTCTTAGTGAAAAGTATGATATCTGGGACGCTGGGTTAACAATGATGTCATTTTGATAAGATTTCTTCATAATTTATTTACAATAAAATCATCTTTATCTCTCTTGTCTCATAGATTTTATTTGATTTTCAAAATTAAGAATTGTTACATAGGTTTTATTTGATTTTCAAAATTTAGAATGGAGATGATATATACAAGAAAAGATTGTTAGAAAAATTCTAAAACTAATTTTATTGACAAATTCACATGAGGTACTGAAAACGATATTGTTCCAATAAATGAATGTTCCATAACAACATCAGCTCAGTAAATAAATAAATAATTGCCCAACAATATCAAGACTAATAAAAACTTTGCATCTCCTAAAATAGTCTAATGCCTTCACTTTTAATAAGTCACATGTATGCCTCATTATACCGGGACTATAAAAGTTTTTATAGTACTTGGTTTACACCTGCATATTCATGAGTTGCTTGATTCGAGTCACTTTTAAAAAATGTGAAGACACAATGTAGATAGCCCTAACGCAACCATGAATGCCCCATGCCATGAATTTTGTAAGTTTAATTGGGCCAGGTCAATGATCACACGAGCAAGACTACCCTTTTATTGTTCAAAAAAAAAATTATATTACCATTCTAGTAATCTCGTAGCTTTACATCCTCTTTCTTATTCCGAAAAAAAAAAAAAAAAAATTCATATTTCCTTGCATATTCCCATATTTATGGGGCTAATCAATCACTCCCTCTTATGCCACTTTATTTCTAGCGACATTAAATTCTTGTTTAGCCTGGGCGTGGGGTATTTCCATATTGACCGTATTTCTACCCAAAATCTATATCCATATATAATAAGTCTACCTCTTCAATGTTAAAACTTCAAAAAGTAGCAATTGCTTTTTAGAGACAAAAAAGGAGAGACTACAGAAAGAGTTGGTGTTGTGCGAATGGAGGTAAACTACTTCTTCTTTTTCTTCTCCTTCATCACTATATATATATATATTATAAAATCAAAAGCTAGGGAAAGAATGCTAATTGATTCGTAATGCTATGAATAATGATCTCTCATACCTTTGCTTGAGGTATAGTGTGGTTTATATAGGGTTTTGCCTTTCTAGCCATTGGAGACTTTCTATGGTAGCTTAGATGCCTTCATTGTAACGCTTTTGGTAAGTTAATTGGGTGAAGATCCTCCCAATGGTCATCTCTTTCGCAACGCTTCATTGTTAGAAATAGGTCCTTAATTTCACCACATCATCAAATTTTAACAACTGGAGCTATTAAAATGTCCAAAAAAAAAAAAAAATGACACCATATATAAGTCATTTAAAAAAAACAAAATCAACATTTTAAAAGTAACATAACGATCGGGATGGTATAGTGACCTGTAAAGTGATACAGCATAGCAAGTGGAGGAACATCATGTAACAATATTGTGAGAAACCGAAGACTTCACCCACAAACAATTAATGGTACAAACTGTTCATCGCTGTCAAAGGGAAAGGTGGGCCCAAACAGGTTAGGTCCAACCCAAGTTTGCTCTAAGCCCGTTCCAAAACTAAGTCCATCCCACTCCTTTTGCACACAAGCCCTAATTTCCAAACTTATCTCTTACACTCACAACACTCAAACCCAAGTTAATTTCAAACCCTCTTAGGCCCAACATGAAGACAATACCTGGAAAATCATGTTGTTAACTTTTTATTTAATATTAAAAGAAAAAAACCTTAAAAAAAAAAAAGATCGGGCTCGGTTGAGTCTGGATATCCATAGGTGAAAATTCCAGTAATTAAAAACAAATGCTTAATGATTATTAAGATCTAGGTATCCGTGAGTAAAGTTTTGGGTCAAGTATACGTAACCCAAACTCAATTCATTATCCCTAAATCCAATCCATGTATGGCATAATGGTATAAATATGGCAAATGGACGGGTTGGTTGGGTTCGAGTTGGGTCAATCAAGTTTCATGTCGGGTCTGGTCTATCCGTATTTTTCAAATGAACTTAAAAAGAAATTATAAAAACAAATCAATGCAACCTTTTAAAGAGAATGAATAAAATCAATCAAGGAAATTAATTGAACCTAATGTTACTTGTTAATATCATTCTAATTCTAACAGTTTTGAGTATGACTACAATTCTTTATGGTCATGAATTCATGATGACAAATTCTTCAATGTTAATAAATCACTGCCAAAATTCTTGTAATTACTAATTTACAACTTCAAAGAGAGATAGATCTTAAGGAGCACCCAAAAGCATATATTTTAAGTTTACATCACTAATAATATCATTCCCACAAACGTAACCAAAAAATAAAAACTAAATGTCATGGACCATGTCAAGTTATCATCCTAGCTCCATAAGTACACATATTCTTGTTGAATTCAAAATAATTATAAAGTTAAATTTTTTAGAAAGATTATTTAGGAGGAGCTGGAGCAATGGAGGCATGGAATACTGAGTGAGAGGATAGACAACTCTTAGGTTTGCTAGTTTGGACTCTTTTTCTTTTCTTTTCTTTTTTTTTTTTTTTTATAAATTTAGTAACTTCAACTTAAGTTTTGTCACTTTATGTAAATAGACAAGTAGTGTTGGTAACTTAGTAGTGTTATTGTTAGTATATAGTCAAATCAAATGTCTTGAACTTTAACTATTAGTCATTTCTTAATGTTTTTCTATTTGCTTTGTTTACTAGTTTTCCTTTCATTTTAACATCTTCCTTTTTTTTGATAAAATAAATGGGTTATCATATAACACATGTCACTATTTACTCTTATTGGCTACTTGCTAGGGAATAGGCTACCAACTTGCCATGCTTTGTGCTTTATGCACCTACCACCCAAGGGCATAGTCTAAATATTTTTTGGCAAGAAAAAAAAAAAAAAAAAAACAGGTTAGGTCACGGGTTAGCCTGGTCGGGTGTCATAGGGTCAATTTTTCTTTTAAATTTTCTGCCTGTGATGGCACTAAGCCCCTAACTTAGTCTCAGCCAACACACCACACACACACACATTGCTAGAACACTCAGAACATAATTATCAAGGGAATTCACACACATATCGCACACACAGTATTTACAGGGCACCAACCCTAACCTTTATTACTCAATATCAAGTACAAAGGAAGCCCAGAGAATACACACGAAATTCTCTAAGCCAAAATTACACACTTTACTGTTGACAGCCCCAACAGCCTAGGATAAATGCACAGAAATAACTGTCGCAGCAGTTACTACCAAGTAACTACCCCCTTATCTAGGACTTGCTAGCACAGGTGGTTTGACTTAGGACACCTTCAACTAATGCTATCTTGGCCTGCTCTCTACCTTTCCAGCCCTTACTCAACAGGTCTGATCATCAGGAAAGTTAGGAATTGCTTGGTAATTGCTGGTAACTATTGCTGCACACTCTGCACATGCTAGCCTATGTCTCAGCATATTGTGGGGCTTCTGCCCATGCTCTAGCAGCCCACATACACTTGTTCCAGTACATTTTAGAAGGCGTGGCCCCTGCCCAAGCCCTTCTCATTAGCATCACAGCCCATACAACATGCCTATTTGCAGCACATCAAGTAACTGTCATCAGCCCACTCACACAAGTCCATGCATTCTGCCAGCACCAACCAGCCCAATGATTTGCATAACATATCATCATCACAGCAGCCCAGCATTGCCTTGCACTCAAGCTACCAAGCCCGCACTCAAGCTACCAAAGCAACCATCAGCCAAGCCACCAATGTCATGCATCATCTCATAGGGTCAGCACCACCTACTGCTGCCCAACATCAATATTCGTCTCTGCCCACCATGGCCTTCCTCTGCCATGGCCTTGGGGCATCATGTGAAGCACGGTGCCTCCACAGGCTGCCCCTCATCATGCTCATCATTTTGAATCCAGCAGGGAGACCGGGCTTGTCCACCTTAAAGAGCAGTTAGGAGCTTCACCAGATAGGCATGAGGAGCCATTGGTGTGTTTAGAAAACACAGAGCCAAGTGACTGGCTTGATGTTGCCCAAGCACTCCAATTCCTCATGCCATCATAATCAGTAACTAAAGCTCCTAACATCGGGCTAGGTTAACCCAAAAAAAGGGGTCAAGTTACATGTCAACCCATTTTTATTTCGGGTCAAAAAACCGAATTCAAATTGTGTATTTTTGGGTCGGGTATGGTTAGAAAATTTTGACCCGTTTTACCATATTTGCATAACCCAACCATCTCGTAAATTTCTATGCCATGTCTATGAATTCAAGAAATAAATGAAAACCATTAACCATATCAAATAATAAACAATAGAAAATTCAACCCAAAAGAGACCTACCTTTCCACATTTCCAATTCAAATATATGTGCTAACAGCCCACAAGGGAACGAAGACAAGTAGCCCATTCAACAGGTGCAAACAAAATGCAGAAAAGAAGCATTGGCGGCTCTAAGAATTTTTTTTTGAGGGCGGTCATTAAGAAACTTAAATTATACAAAATTTAATAAAAAGAAAACTTCATATATTGACGAAAAAAAACCACACGCAAACACATAAAGTCTTACAATTTCCTTCTACGAATATTCGTATTTTGAAATTGTTACATGATAGTCTAATTATCAATATTGCAAACTACATCTCTTTCAAAATTTTAGTTAAATAAAATTTTTCTTGGACTTTTTGTTTTTGTTTGTAAGGATCTAATATATTGTTAAGGAGACCAAAGTTTAAGGACAAAGATTTGTTACAAACTTAGCTGTAGCCTTTTTTTTTTTTTATAGAATTTTTAACACACACACATGAGGAGAGGAGAGAAGGTTTTTTAAAGAAACTTACCTTAGTTGTAGCCTAAAACTACAGCTCTCACTAAACAAATTATCATTGCTACATATTTTGAAAATTTAATAGTTGAATTGCATGTTCTTTATATTCTTAAAACATATGTCAAATTTCATGTTAATTGGATGTTATTTACTATTCAATTTATAAACGTATTTTATATGTATAATTTTATACTACAAAAACTCAAAATTTAAACATTTAATTGATGACTATTGATCTTTGATATTCTTGAAATTTTGCAAGTGAGGAGAAGATAAGAAGAAAATGTGATTAAATGATGAATTTGTTAAAATTCACATTCAATAAAAATAAAAAAATTATATGGAGTTATAGCCTTAGTCTACAACCAAGTTTATTGCCAAAGTTTGTCCAAAATTTAATTACGTTGGGCCTAAAAAATATTTAGGGCAATCACAATGTTTTTTAAGGATAAAAAAAATCATAAATTTTTAAAATTTATACATAATTTTTTTTTTCCAAGCTAGGGTGGTCCCCTGACCTCCCTAGACTTTATGTGGAGCCGCCCCTGAAGAGTAGGCATACACAACTTAGCCAACATATGCAAGTGATCCATATGCACCTCAACTTGCAAAACCAGAATTTTTATTTATGGTTTGACATAACTAGACTTGAAATGCTTGTACAACTTAAAATACAAAGAATAGTTGCAAAGACATCAAATGGAAAATTAAAGTATACTATACCTTTTACTTCGTTTAGGAGTTTATAAAAGATTGAAACAAGAAAATAAATTATTGAAACGAGTAAATAATGAAATTTAAGTAATTTTGTTCTAGAACTTAGAAATAACATAAAAGAATCAAATAGTTTTTTACTATGTTTGGTTGCTCATACAGTGGTAAACCAATGAGGTGGTCATTAATGACTACGTGTAGGAGTTAGGACTCATTGGCTTTGGGTCATCCGTGTTTTCATTGTTTTTATTTGCTAAAATGGATCTCCTGGGGTTTAGTAGTGTTTTTTTCCCCACAGATGATTGAGTATTATTTATTGATACGATCATTTACCTATTCTCTCATCTTGTTTCCCTCCTTTTACTGGAAAATTCTTAGGTACTCCCAGAGCACGGAGAAATGGTGTTCCCTCCTCTCACATTTATGGTAGACCCCACTATGAATTTAACGAGTGAACCCCACCATAAATATGAAAGAGGGGAGCACGCACCATTCTCCGTGCTCCGGGAGTACCTAAGAATTACTCCCATTTACCCTCTATTTACTAAGTGAGTCATTATGTATAGTCATTAATTAGTCACTATTAGTGCTGTATAGAATTGCTACTGCTCTCTCTCCAATTAAATCTTTGGAATTGATTGAGAATTTCCGGCCACATTTCTTTTTGGAGAACCGTAGCCACCTTTACCTGAATGTAAATTCTCCATTCTCCAATTCATTGATTTTTTTTTCCCCATTTATGATACATTAGCAAAATAGTTTAGTAATTGAATGTAGTTTTCACTTTGGAGATCCATAACCCCCTTTTTATTTTCTTTTTTTCTTCTTTTTTTTTTTTTTTTGGATATTTTTGCCAAGGAAGTTAATACTATACCGGAGGTTATACCGGTTTGGACAGCGGTACGATATATTTCGGGTACCGGTCAATACCGGTGTACCGTATTGGCAAAATAGTAAATTGGCAAAAGAAAGTTAGTTATTGTTTTTTTTACTGTCAAAAATACCCCTACCTAAAACTTAAAAATGGGGTTAAAATAGTAAATTGACAAAAATAATAAATTCCTACTTCTACGTTGAAATGTCTTCCTGCTTCTAATAAACTCCTACTTCTACTTAATAGCTTAAAAAAACTCCCCACGTATTTATCTTCTCCACATTTTCTGAATAGAATTTCTCATAAAAAAGAAACATGTACAATATAATAAATATAATAAAATAATATAAAAATAATACACAAAATCATTTTGTTAACAGATGGCACGCATAAATAAGATTCTAATACTAAAGTAGTGTAGTTGAAATTTGAAATTCAAAAGTTATTACTTTTACAGCACAGTTACTTCACGTGAGTTGTCCGTGGCACACAAACAATAGTCACAAAAATTAAAAGGCCCAAAATAAAAAGAAATGAAAGGGGAAGGGAAGGGAAGATAGTTAAATCTCAAATTGAAGATGAAGAAGAAGAAGAAGAAGATGAAAAAACAAGCGGGCAGATGAGACGACCGGAAATGTAGTGACAACGGCAGAGATCGTGATTTATTTGTCATTAACTTATTTTTTATATTTTTCTTTCTTTTCTTTTTTTTGAATCTTTTGTACCGGCCGATTTTATTTTCCGGCCGATTATGTCCGGTATTCGCCGGTATATCCGGTTAAGTTTGTATTTTGAGCGGTACAAATTTTTTTGTTTTGTGCAGGGGGATGATTATCTTTTGAATGAGAACGGGCTTGCAAAGCCCAATAATCCTAACCATTGGAAGGGAAAGAATGGGTTATACTGCGTTGGGCTACTTCAAAGAGGGTTTTATGGAGCTAGCACTGAAGCCCAAAACATAGCCAATGATATTAAGTCTATTATTTAATGTCCTCCAACAAGGAATGAAAATAGAGGACACAAGAAAAAACGGCTACTGTGATATATTCTTGTTTTGTTTGTTGCTTTCGTAGAGCATTAGTGCTGTGAGAAAGCAATGCAAAGCAAGTGAAACTTTTACAAGCACTTTTAAGAATAAAGGAGGACAATAGAAAAGTCTTAAATATTCATAAGCTAGCTTACGTGATCAATCTTGACCCCCTTTATTTGTTATTGCTTTGTGTTTGGACACTAAATTTGTTATGACTGCATCTTTTTAGAAACTTTTTATGGGAAAAGAAAAGACAATTTACTTTTTTGACCCTTTTTATATTTTTTATGAAAGTGGTATCAAAATTTTTCTAAAATGGTTTATTAACAAATGCCTTAAAGGCATCCGTTAATCAAACTCTTAAATGAAACTTTAGTCAACATCATGACTTTTGAATGTGATACCCATCGAGATTACACAATCGATGAAACAAACCCCTTTTCATGCTTTATGATACTAATCTAATGCAAGTAATTGCAATACAAAAATAAGAGTTGAGCAAAAGCATAAAACTTGAATCAGAAAAACATCTTATTTCCTTTTACATTGAATAATTAATCATTGAACACTATTGTAAATCATTACATCACTGCTTTCTTGGAAAAATGGCAGTAATTTCATACAGACTATGTTCTCCCTAATCGATATAATAAGGAAAATTGTTACAATCAAAGCTAATTAACACCCCCAACCCCAAAAAAAAATAAAAATAAAAAATAGAAAAAACAAAACATGTAAGCAGGAAAAAAGAGAATATGCTCGAGTAACCAATTTGGAGGCTGCTGAGAAAAATGAGATTGACCTTTCAACTTACAGTAACTATGCCCAGAGGAGTGCATCGATGCCAATTTGCAAATTTGAAACTGGGCTGTCACCAAAATCCTGATCTATTGCTTGGTTGTCTCCCAATGAATCCACATATGGCTCCAACAGATCGGAAGATCTTTCTGACGGAATCCCATAACCTTTGAGAATACTAGAGGAAGCAGCACTAGCTGTTTCCCTTTCCAAAACAGCAACATAATTGTCTTCAAATTCAAAAACTAGATATTTATCCTTGCATGCTGCTTAAGGGCAGAGACAACCATAAGAAATTAGAGTTAAAAAAAAAAAAAAAAGACAGGAAACAAATGAGGGATGTTGCCGCTTACAATCAACAAGATGTGCTAGGTGACGGATGTTTTTTATTCGAGTTCCATTGAATTTCAAAACCTGCAATTTTTTTGTCTTAGTATACATATGCACGAACTGACATTGCCTGTCAAAGTTGTAAGTGGTAATTGGTAACTTACTTGCTGATTGCTCATATCCTCATATCCAATGTTCACTTCATTTGCCAAGACCTATCAATGTAGACAAAGGTAAGCAAAAATGAACTAAAACACCAGGTCCACAACTGAAATTCCCGAGAAGAATAGCAGTTCAATACAATGCAATTGGATATAATTCTTCCCAAGTAAAACGAAGAAATAGCCAGGATACAGAACCTATGCTTGTCCCTTAAACCAATAAAAGAAGCAAAGCATAAAGAAGCATTAAGTTCTACTTGTACAATGTTGGATATAATTCAACATTGTTTCAATAATCCTGCCTATATTTGGAGAAGAAAGAAAGCATGAAGCTAACCTGTGATAAGACCACAATCTGCTCCCCTTTGAACTTTGCCAAGGAATAATGTGCCTTTGCCAGCAGTTTCAACTAACCACAAGAAAGAACAACTGATTAAACTTCAAACCAATGTTATGCGACTCTGGTCATAAAATATTAGTTGACAGTATAATTGTGGTTAGAAGTGTCCTCTATAAACAACTTACCCCTATAGAGTCTTCACACTCCTCACTGTAGATAAATAAATCCCAAAAAAAGCATTAGTTTGTTCTTAGAATTAATAGTCTTCCAAAAATAAAACATGCAGCCATGAAAAGGGAAAATGTATCTACAAATAGATTTTTGTGATGCCAGGAATGAAAACTAACATACTCTATCAGGGGTTCCGAGAGTGGGGTAAACACAAAACCGGCAATTATTAGATAAGAAGGCTGATCTCCATCAATATGATAGGGAACCTATGTAAGGGCATAAGAAACCCAAATTAATTAGCATCACAACATGAAACTTACAAAAGTGACATAAATGCACTCCATCATTACATACATATGAACTTTCTGATGCATACCAAATGAACTCGTGGATTCAAAGCCACTTGCACTTTCATAAAGTTTCCTGCTCTAATAATGTCAAGCAAATCTGAACGAGAGAATCCTTATTCACAATAACAAATATTATTAGGATGGCCTGAAAATGTCACAGCACTAAAATATGGATATGGAGAAACAACTGCAGGAAAGAATCACTATGAATGTCATGGGCATGAAGAGACTGAAAAAAGGACAAGTACTAGGCTGAGTATAATTCCTCAGTAGAGATTTAGGGCCCTTTACTTTTGGCTAATGAGGTAGCGAAATGCAATGCGCTCATTTGTTCTGAATGGCACTGTTCCTTCACATCCTACTTGAACATCATCGAAGCTTACAATCACGTCCCCCTGGAAAAGAGAAAGTACAATTGAAGTTCCTAACATATGAAGACTCACATTGTTTGGTACACTATAGAGAGGAGGCCAAATCAGAAAAACTTATATTAAATTAATTTTTTCTACTATTGGTAGGTGAGTTGGTTTTGTCGGGTACATAAAATTATGAAAAATTTCGAGAATGTTTGATAAAACAAACATATCTAAAAACAAGGATAATGCAGGAAAGATGCCCATGAATAAGAGGGAAATATGAGATGGATTATAAAATTCTAGTGCAAGGTGGACCAGACTAAATTAAAATGCCTCTTTATGATTATGCTTTGACACTAGAGCTAGCTTAGGAGCCTCTTTCATGTAACACTGTTTTCCCATTGACTTCTCTCCTAATAATGTAGCTTTTGATTTCACATAGCCCTTTACCCCTTTCCCTGTAACAGCTTTCAGACTATCCAGAAAAATAAGATCAATATGATCAAAGATCTAATAAGCTGTATAAATTAAGAAGCACTAATGAACCAGCAGTCTTTTTGAAGTGACTGCTTTAGAATGTAGAAGTGCAACTAAAGTGCAGCTAGTTCCGGAAGCTGCATATGACAAGCTTACCTCCTTTAAGACACTATGTGCATCAGAAGTAGGTTCAATTCTCCGTACCATTACACCCTGCAAAAGCCAGATATCAAGAGGAACTGTGTGAGAAAACTAAACTAATTAGTAGATATAGAGCTACCAAGTTCACATGAGGATAAAAATAAGAATTAGTATTGTGTTTGTGTTTGTGTCATATGTATCATGTGAAAAAAGTAGTTAATTTAATATTCAAACCAAACCTGAAAATTAAATACTAGACAAGGCAATTCATGCATTACATAATCTATACACTTTTTTAGAAGTAAATAACATTACATGATCCATACACAACCGAAACAACTACATATGAACACCTCAACTCTACTCTTTCATGTCAACAAAATTGCATAGAAAATCCCATTCATCACCTTGGCCATTTGCAATTCTTTGACCACAATGTTTATCAAATCCATTAATTATATATTGGATCTTTTTAACAGACATCAACCTCTTCCTTTCCTCCTGTTTTGACATCCTCATTGGCATTTTCACTTTTTTTCTTAGCCTCCACTCTTTCCTTCACATATTCAACTCCTTCCAAAATTGAGTGGTTCTGCTCCTTCCCAAAATTCCTTACTTTCTACTGAAAGCAGAGCTACGTCACAATCAACACCCCTTGCTAAAACCTGTACATAAGATCATTATGTATCAAGGTGAACAACTGAGGAAGCACTCAGTAAATTCCCAACAGTTATGCGATTGAAAATATCTTTTTATTTCGTTTGCCAATGTGACAAGCAAATCACTTGAAGTTACAAAAGTTCAAGCACATTTAAGTCCCTCAAAAATCACTAATAAAAAACATAGATCAAGCAACTTAGGACCAAAGTACAATAAGCACCATACCATCTTAAACAGAAAAACTCAAATCAAGCAACTCAGAAGCACTTAGGTTGAAATTTGTGAATTAAAAAGATTGAGCCAATACCTGTGTATCATGTTCAACACAATAATGTGCATTTGTCAGAAGTTTCCCATCCCCGATCATAAAAGCACTGCATCGAAATCGTTCTGATCCGGCGATCTGTGTGGCGGCGGTGGAGGTTCGGCGTGAAGGAAGCAGAGGTGAATGGCGTGAGCTTTTGTCTGAGGTGAATGGCGTGTTTGTCTGTTGTCCACGTGGCAGGAGTCTATTGGCTGGCGTAAAACGAGCTAAGAAAAATGGCGCTCCGATTGTTGAAGTCTACCCGAATCCGTTTTCCACCACCACCACCACCCCATCCCCTTCTTTCTGCTCCCCACCTCCTCCTCACTACCCGTCCCATCCCAACTCCTTCCCACCTCCTCCTCAGCCGGGCTTTCTCAAGCCCTTGGGAAAACTCAGGCGCCAAGATGGCTAACGTCATAGCCATCTTGGCGCCTGAGTTTTCCCCAGGGCTTGAGAAAGCCCGGGTGAGGAGGAGGTGGCGAAGAGTTGGGATGGGACGGGTAGTGAGGAGGAGGTGGGGAGCATAAAGAAGGGGATGGGGTGGTGGTGGTGGTGGAAAACGGGTTGGGTAGACTTCAACAATCGGAGCGCCATTTTTCTTAGATCTGAGCTTTTTTTTTTTTTTTGAATATAACAGTGATGGGTTTAAGGGGTGGGGTTTTAGGGGGATTTATAGGATAGTAGAGAGGAGGGGGGTGGTTAGGGAATGCTCTTCGCCGCCGGTGAAAAAGCCTTTGAACAGCCCGTGAGGCTCTTTTTCTGGGTCAAGGAAAAAGGCGGAGGATGAAGAACAGTGAAGAGTGTCTGGGTTTTAGTTTTATTTGTTTTTTTGTTTTTGTTTTTGGGCATATATATATATATATAAATATATATTAGGGTTTTTAATCTTCTGACACGGGAAATGCAGCGAGGGACCTGGGAAAGGAAGGGTAATATTGTTGGGTTTTTTGTTGGGTTTTGTTGGTTTCTGCTCTGTGTAGCTGTGTTTCAATTAAGCGACTGTGTATTTGGGCTTTGTTTTCTTCCATTTTCGGATGATTGAATGAAAACTGTTTCCAATCAAAAAATATATATATAATACAGACTATTCTTATAAAGCATCCTCATATTGTAGATGTTATATTCAAATGTAAAAAATTCATGGTTTAAAAATGTGGACCCATTAACATTTCTCTCTTTTTTTCTTGGCCAAAGACCCATAAATTAACACCAAGCTAGTAATGAAATCCCAAATCAAACGCAAACTATAGTTGGATATATCATTGAGCTACAAAACCTATTTGTTATTATAAAATCAATTTGTAATGTCCATATTTTCTTATAAAGTTTCCCCAAAAGTGTAAAATTCATGGTTTTGAAGTGTGGAGCTATTAACATTTCCTTATAAATTCTTTTGGAGCCAAAAGGGTTGTGAAATGTATTTTTAATACTATGTTTCTTTCTCAATTCCACTCCCAAAAATGTTTGTTACTCTCTAAAAAAATAAAAAATAAAAACTCCGAAATTGTCAGTAGCAACAAGAAACCATATTGTTATATAAAACATTTCACCGTTTGGGGTTTTCCAACACAATCATATATCCATCCATGGCTTAAAAAATCAAAACAATAAACATTAAAATTTTATTCTTATTAGAATCAAATTTCATAAAAAGCAATAGTACAATACAATAACCATGAGCCCCATATTACATTATGTGTACGGTTCTGCAGTGCAGCCATTGCCGATACTGATAGTGACACAATATATTATTATCCTTGACCCAAATAAGTATGAATTGGCATTTTATCAAATTATAAAAAAAATAGAATAAAAAAAATAATAATAAGGGCACAATAGGAATAAGGCTAATCATTTACCCTTGGCCCAGCTGGACCTCCCCCCATAGAGGTGTTCTTGTTGTATGACAATCTGTACAGCTTTTCTTGAGCTCTTCAACCCCACCTAACAGTGTGCTATTCATGTCCTCTGACTCTGAACTCTGTTACAAAGGAATAAGGTTATGTAATCAAGTCAGAACAATAAGATAGAATAGTGTACATTTAAACAAGAAACGAACTCAACCCCTTATAGAGCAAGAGATCATATACTCACTTTTGTCTTTGATTCCATGATTGATCACTACCACCTATTCTAATTAAGAAGCTGAACAAAACCCAGTAATAATGGCCAAGTTTGGTTGGTTGTCTAGCTAGCGAGAAAAATGGTTGGTGTAGTAAAGTTGGTTGGTTGTCTAGCTAGCTGATCGTATACTCTCTCTCTCTCTCTCGCATGCAAAGTTGGCATTACAAACTACAGCGAGTTGGTCTTGGTGGTGAATTCCATAAGCCAATGAAAACAAGCTCCTTCGTGTCTCATTGTGTCCAACTTATTTGATTAGCATTTTTTTTATAGAAATAAACTAACTACTAAACACACACTTTAATTGATTAGCATTTAGATTAGTATGTGTCATGTTTATATATTGTTGTAACTATTAATTTATAAAATAATAATAATCATCAATTTATATATATATATATATATATATATATATATTAAGCATAGATTTTATGCGTGAGAGTATGGAGTTTATTGAATTAGTCAATGAAATAAATTGATATATTATTAATTATTTATAATTGTGTATTAATTTTTATTAAAGGGATTTATATGATTACTTTTATAAATTTTATATAAGAAACTATTTTTATTTAGAATAATGTGGGGTCCAATGATTTGAGGCCCTGGCCCATTTATTCATTGAGGTCCAAGGCCTGAGCCGAGGAGGGTTATAGCCTAGAATAGGTAATACAAGTATAAAATAGTCCTGGGACACAGCCGAGGACGAATCAGTCCTCGGCACGTCCGAGGTCCCCCTGGAAGGAAGGACAAAAACGGAACAGAAACAGTCTGGAAAAAATCTAAAAATATCTATGTTAATAGGGAAGGACACCCTGGATAGTTGAACGACCAGGGAAAGCCGCCCTTACTGCCATTTAATACTCTGCACCTGACAGAGCCATACTCTCCAGCTTTTACAACCACCCCCAACCACTTTGGGTATGGGCTGATGGGACAAGTATCAGTCTTGGAATGTCAATCCTACACGTGGACGAAGGATAAGGAACACATGCTAGTATAAAAGGAAAAATAAGCAATCCAGAGAGGGGGCTGGGAAGAACGGCTAAAAATCAGAGCCTCCCAGCCCGCCTCCAGGAGAAAGACTCCCAGTGTTGGGCCTTTTTACGTGCGAACCCAACACTGTTACGGTTCGTTACAAATCGAGTCCTTACAATTGGCGCCGTCTGTGGGGAAGGCTTGTGTGTTGGTACGGGCGGTAGGTCGAGAAAGTCCCTTTCTCATTTTCAACAACCGATTGTAGCCTTCTAGCATAAAGTTTCACTAGGGGCTATGTTTCTTTGCTAGGGGCTACGCTTTGAAGCGTCAGCCGCATAGATGTTTCTAGGGGCTTGGCCGAGGAACTAATTCCCCCAAAACCAAGGTCTCACGCCATAGCCGAGGGATTAATTTCCCCAACTACTAGGTATTGCATGGTCTTCGGACTCAAACCTATGGGGAAACCAACCACCCAAGGAGAATTTTAAATTACTCAATCCTCGGACCAAACACTAGAAAAAGGTTAAGGCTACGAAAGTCATTAGGAAGATGGCAAAACGCCTTATTATTCAACAACCTATAGGTGCTGTTCATTTTGGGTATCCTCGGGTGATTATTTCCTACACGGCATCAGGCATTCCGCCATCACCTCGTTTAAGTTTGGGGCATACCACCCATTTTTCAGGTCGGTCTTTTTGTATACAATACCTCCAATACGTTTATAATAGTATTTTTTATCTTTAGTAAGGATTTTCAGCCCTAAGTATCGTTTTCTCGGGTCGGCATTATTGCACCAGATAACTTTAAATAAACCCATCATAATATACTTTTCTTTTTCCTGGTAAGGATTTCTGCCTTAAAGTATCATTTATTCAAATCGGTGTTCTTACGCCGACCAACTTCGATAAGCACAGAGCGAGCTCCTTTTATTAGTGGGGGTTTCGGTCCTAGGCATCGGTCAAAGTGTAAAAATAAAAAGAATTCACAAGATAGTATGTCTATTCACGATGTAACCATTTCAGAAATAAAGAGATAGAACATGTGAAATAAAGCAATAAAGACTTTTATTAATATAAAGAGGTATTACAACGTACAAAGAAGGACTTAAACAAGCCTATACAGAAGGTGGATTACAAAAAAAAAAAAAAAAAAAAAACAACAACAACAACAATATGACAAATAAATAGTCAGATGTCTTTTTAAACTCGTCTCCGAAGTCCTTCCAAACTCTGCCCCAGTAGCGCCCATATTGAGAGGAGGACCTTCTTCTTCAGAAGAAGGAGGAGATGAAGAGAAAGAAGGAGGAGAAGAAGAGAAAGAAGGAAAAGTGCTAGGATGGATCTGGCGGTGGAAAGAAGAAGAAAGAGAGGCAAAAGGAGGCACCAGTGAAGGAAGAGAGGAAGAAGCAGGGATACTTTGTCCCTGCGTCAGTCCTGACTCTTAATACGCTGGTGCCATGTTAGCTATGCTCGTAAGAGAGCGGCTGGTACTGATAATGGGTGATCCCAGCTCAGTCGCGCCAAAAGTTTGACGCGACGAGCCCCTGCTTCGGATTTTGGCTGAAAGGAGGGTAAGAAGGATCTTGAGTCGCTGCCATCCCTGCCCTGACCGAGCCATTTTGAGCTTCACAAGAACATGGTATTTCTGGGAAGGGTATGGTTCTTTCATTACTTACTCCTATCTCGAATGTATCACAAGTTAAGATGCAACTAGCGGATAAAGTAAACTCTGGAGGAAGCTGAGGGTTTCCGATTTTAGAAGGATTAAAAGGGTCTCTGTACAAGAGAAATAACCTCTTGCCTTCCTTCTTATATGAAGGGCAGAATGGAAGGTATTTAATCCGTCCAGATTTCCAAGAAAATCTGTTAACGAGAAAATACCCGTTCCACTTCCCTATACCGACAATAACCGTCGAATTAAAATGGCCTCGTAAAGGGAAATCATTAAAGGTGCGTTTTGGATAATCAAACGGCAGGAACGCATCATGAATGAATTCAAAAGGAATGTCTCGTAGCTCGGAATGTTTCCTGGGTAGATGAAGAGACACCAACATTAATAAAGGATAGAGTTAAACGAGCCGTGATAAAGGCTTAGCATCACCAAAACCCTCCTCTCCAACCAAGAGGTCGGACAGCAGGGTTTTGAGGGGCTATTGTGGGGTCCAATGATTTGAGGCCCTGACCCATTTATTCATTGGGGCCCAAGGCCCGAGCCGAGGAGGGTTATAGCCTAAGATAGGTAATACAAGTACAAAATAGTCCTGGGACACAGCCGAGGACAAATCAGTCCGAGGAATGTCTGAGGTCCCCCTGGAAGGAAGGACAAAAACGGAATAGAAACAGTCTGGAAAAAATCTAAAAATATCTATGTCAATAGGGAAGGACACCCTAGATAGTTGAACGACCAGGGAAAGCTGCCCTTACTGCCATTTAATACTCTGCACCTGATAGAGCCATACTCTCCAGCTTTTACAACCACCCCCAACCACTCTGGGTATGGGCTGATGGGACAAGTATCAGTCTTGGAATGTCGATCCTACACGTGGATGAAGGATAAGGAACACAGGCTAGTATAAAAGGAAAAATAAGCAATCCAGAGAGGGGGCTGGGAAGAACGGCCAAAAATCAGAGCCTCCCAGCCCGCCTCCAGGAGAAAGACTCCCAGGACGAACACGATCTAAACCATATAGGAACACCACGAAAAGACCCGCCGTCTGGTGACTAAGGCCTAACCTTTCAAACCCACGCTCTATAAATGATATTGTTTGAGCCTTTTTACGTGCGAACCCAACACTGTTACGGTTCGTTACAAATCGAGTCCTTACAAATAATTATAATAATAACAATAATATTTAATTTGGAATATGCCACTCTTCTTTGTGTTATATATTAAGAAGATTATTCTATTCAATTAAAATGATTGCTAATAGGATAAATACATTTATTTTTATATTAATTATTTATCAATAATGAAATTTTGATGTCAATTTACTAAGATTTATATGAGAAACAATTGATTTAAAATATGATATTCTTGGTCAAATTTATTTACTTTCACAACAGATGAAACAAAGTCCAACAAAAAAGAAGAAAAAAATTTAATACTAACAAACATTAAGAATGTACCATTAAGAATGATATTTGAATTTTTATTAATCAAAATGACGTTTGCATTTTTTTTTTTTTCAAAATAACATTTGCACTTTTGAGTAGACATAGAACATGCATATCTTTTATTAGTAAATATATTATGCAATTTTCAAATTTGTAAATACATACAATATGATCAAATCACTATACTACTTTAATTTTTTTCAATTTTTACTATAAAAATAGAACACTAAATATTTTGATTTTTTTACAAAAAAAAAAAATTAAAATATTAGAGAAAACTAATAATAAAATGCACCACACATCGTTTGTGAATTTGGCTAGTAATAATAATAATAATAATAATAACTTTACTAAAAAAAATACCTAACTCCAAACAAAAATATGATCATATATCTTAATTAAAAATTTGAAGTAAATACTAATGTTTTTAAAATGACTTTCTTTATTTAAAATTTATCCACCTTATTTTAGGAATTTAACTATAAATTAAGTTACTAATAATGTTTTGCTATGATCATACACCCATAAATTTAAATGTCATAACTACCCATTGATTATATATAAAACAAGTTTGGGTTTTAACCTCCACTTTCAAAATGGAAACATTTAATCCGCGAGTTTAGTTCTCCCAATGCTGATCTCAAGATTATGGAAGTGAGTTCTGATGTCAAAAAACGTCATTTTTTCAATGTCTCACAAGAAGAAGGATTTGAAGCTGCTCATTTGGCAAAATGTTTTCTACTTGGTACTACTAATAAAGTGATTGTGGAGACTATGAACGTGGTTAAGTTATAGGCTCCTCATACTCGTTAATGCTTTCCCAATATATATATATATATATATATATATATATATATATATTATTTCAATTTTGGGCAAACTTCTCTTTACTGTTTTTGCAATTCTTTTATTAATGTTTGTCTAAACAATTATAAGTCTTGCCAAAAGAAAGAGGCATTTGTTTTGGTATGAAGAATGCTTATGTTTTCTCTTTCCTCTTTTCCGATTTTATACGTTAATATTATCTAATAAAATTTACTATCGATTCCCCCGTTTAAAAAAAAAAAAAAAAAAAACTTGAGTTTTAAGGATCTGTGGGGATATCGCTTATTATTGAAAACTAAAAACATTGTAGCAAAATAATTTTTAAATGTGTGAATAGTGCTGTGGAACCCAGTCTTAAAGTTAAATTTGCATTTTTCTCAAGTTGCAGGTCCCATGAACAGTGCCTATGGACCCACAGAAATGAAATACAGACGCATTGGATAGCACAAAATGCGCTATCTTGTGCTATCCAAACTCACACTAAATTGAATATGGTGCATAAAAAAGTAAATTGAAATACGTTTATCACATAGATGTTTGAACTTTGAATCGCATTTGCATCTCATATAGTATTGCATTTAAGCTAAACTACATTCACATGTTAAAAACTTCTCTCTCCTCGGCTCTCAATAGTCTTTGGAAAGTAGAAGCTCCTAACTTTTCCCTCAACCATATATCTTTTTCCTTTCCACTTTTTCTCTTTTATTTCTTCCTAGTCTTAATCTTCACTGTCTTTAATATGGACACGGCTTTGGAGGAACTATGGAAGAAATTTAATCTTTCTAAAGATGAAAAAGGTGTTTTGTCAGTAAACTCTCAGGATGTTGCCCAATCTAAAGAACAAGCTTAATTCAGCCTCTTGTTCAGGTTGCTAACCAACAGAGATTTTAATAAGGAGGCATTCAAGACCGCCCTTCAACAGTTGTGGAGAGGTCCTCATCATGTAACTATCAAAGAAGTGGGGAACAATTTGTTTTTGGCAATCTTGGTCACCAAGGAACATATGAATGATATTTTAGACAAGAGTCTGTGGTCTTTTGATAAGAGACTCGTTCTATTGAAACGGTTCAATGGTGATGTTAGCCCAGACAAAGTTTCCTTTCAATGTTCCTCCATTTGGATTCGGGTTTTCAATATCCCAATCAAAAGTATGAACTCAACTGTTGGTAATTATATTGCCAATGAGATTGGAATTCCTATTTTGGTTGATGCTCCTAAGAGTGGCCTTGCTTGGGGTCCTTTTCTTCGTATTAGAGTGGATATAGATATTACAAAACCTTTAATGAGGGGAAAGATGATCCATATTGAAGGTATGGAAAAAGGGTGTGTGTATTTCAAATATGAGAGGCTCCCTATTTATTGTTATAGGTGTGGAATTTTGGGACATCAAGAGCGTGAGTGTCAACATGCCAGGAAATGGTGTATTTCTTCAGATGATGATGACTATCAATTTGGTCCTTGGCTTTGTGTTGTGGGTTCTAAGGCCAATAGGGGGAAAATCTTTCACAATCAGTCCAAACCCAGAGAAGCTGAGGGTGAAGAATCTAAGGAATTTGATGGGGATGACAGCGATAAGGAGCTTGTTCCATTTTCCCGTCGATTGCAAAGCTCACCGCCTACCATAGAGTTCTCCACAGAAATAGAGAGCAGTCTGTTGGATGAATTTGCAAGATTCTCGGTTAGCCAAGTAATCTTAGAATCTCAGAATCCATTTTTGAATTCAAATGTTGAGCAAAACACTCGTCCACCGAATCTCGAAAAATCCACATCCCACTCTTTTTCAAATTCCAATTTGACAGAGAATCCACAACAGAATTTTTCAGATATATCCCATGCCACAATGGGATTAGTTTCAGAAAACCTTATCCCCACTTCTAAGGAAAGTAATTCATCCAAAAACCCCTCAACACACCCGTACCATAGCCCACAACACTTAGGTGCTAATGAAATATTTTTTGGATCTGATTCAAGTTCAAAAAATTCGAAGGAGATGGGATTTAAAAATTCAAATGGGGATTTTTCAAACTGTGATATTGAAATGGAGTTATCTCCAAATATTACTGAGGATTCTTTGGGTCATATTAAAACAAGTCTTCGATCTTGGAAACAATTGCTTCAAAATTCAAATCATATTTCATCCTCTGAAGATAACAAGAAGTCTTTGCTGCACTCCCATATCAAACAATCCAACTCTGAATCATCTTCATCGGAATCTCCAATTCACAAAAAACCTAGCAATAGAAAGTGACCAACTGGTCTTTAGGGGTACTATCCCTCCCTGTCATCCTCCATGAAAATCCTAAGCCTTAATTGCCGTGGGCTTGGGATCCCAGAGGCAATACAGGAGCTTCATTGCTTAGATAGTGAAAAAGATCCCAAACTTCTCTTTCTCTCTGAAACTAAGCTGGATAGGGATGGTTTTAGGTGATTAATGAGAAAACTAGACAGAACATGCTCTTTAAAGGTTGCTTGGATCCTTGAAGACATTTCAATTATTAGAGATAGTTTTGTTTTTATTTCTTTTGTTAATACTCTTTTACGATATAATCATGATGCACTAGTTTTAGCTAATGCTGCAAAAGAGAAAGAGGAGACCATTGTTTGGTTAGAAGAATGCCCATCTTTTCTCTTCCCCATTGTACAAAATGATTTACATTAATAAAGTCTATTATCATTTTTGCTCCCAAAAAAAAAAAAAAAAAGTATTGCATTTAGTGCCAATTTGGTACAGTGATTTGAAATTGTATTATTATTATTATTTATAGATTGGACATAATTTCAACTTATAACTCCATGATAATTGTGAAATTGTATTTTTTGAAATACACCATTTTAAAATATTGCATTTTTTTAGATATAATTATTTCAAATAATTTTCAAAAACTGAAAAATAAACAATACAAAATGTCACAACTCAATAGGCAGGATATGGTTGCTATAAACAAAACCGTTCTACAATTTTTTCTAATACAATATGACGTAGCGTGTATTCTAAATGAGTCTTTAACTCTTGATTTATAGGCCACGATTGTCACCAACATGAGCAGCGTGCGTTAGTTTGTCTATCTGCTACTCAGATGCCAAACTCTGATCCTCTGCCATGTTTGATTGTTGTTTGATGAAGAAGATCAAACTTTGGTTACGTATATATATACGACTTTACTCTTTTCCTAATCCTTTAAGGGATAGGAAATATATTTATGGGCTGTTAAGACCAACATACATTAGTGCTAGTTTTTTTTGGGCCTATGAAATTGATTATACTATTTGCTAGTGGCTGATATAGAATGGCCCTAGCACTGTAGCCTTGAATGTCTTCTGGTTCAGCTGCTTCTCGGGGTCCAGTTCTTAATTTTTAAAATTTTTTAAGAAGATAAATTTTGTTTCAGAATTTGGAAACTTAAAGGGTCTAAAATTTCAATTCAACTATATTATACTAACCACTCATTTTTCTCATTTTTATTTAACATGAAATTCCACTCACACTTATATACCCAACATTTTGTTCGTCTCCCCAATTATGTGTCTATATATATATATAATTTAAGTTTTTTTAAAAATTAAATTTAATATATAAAACATATTTATACTATTTTTAAACATATTCTACTAATAATATTAGAGCAAATACTTTTGGATTACTTTGTTTCTTATTCTTTGTAGACCATAAATGTGGGGAATGGAAAATACATTTTTTTGGAACAAATTGAATCCTAAAATGAAAATGAAGTTGGTAACAAATTTCATAAATTGTATATTAAATTCTAGAAACTAATGAAAATTTGCTTCGTTTCACAAGAAAATAGAAGAAAAGTGAATTAAATTGTACTATAAAAAAGTCTTAGCCTTGTTGTTGAAAATTAACTAAAAAAATCATAAATTAATTTTAGGTTTAAAAGTGAAGAAGAATTTTTTTCCTTTTAGTTGTTATTGTTTTTTGAAAAACTCAATTTGAATTGGTTAGGGTTTAAGTACCCACAGGACCAAGAGCCGGGGATGTAAAGTGAGATGTGGGTTGGATATGGGGTCGGATATCGGGTTTAGGGCAAGAATATAACAAGAAAAGTGATTGTGGAATTGAAAATTTCATATTGAATGTAATTTGAATTTGGAGTAAAAATATGGGTTAATAATTTAAATCATCTTGTAAAACATTAGCAATTATCTTTGATTCGGTGAACACATTGGATGTGATATATAATTGCAATTGCAGATTCTATAACCGTATGATTGTATCTGTTACTAATTTCAGTGGTAATTGCATCTAAAATTTATCTTCGTAAATGTTAATTTTTGTTTTGAAATTTGGGAATTTTTGGACTTAAAAATTCAATCAAGCATTTACAATGGAAAAGTGATCAAAGTAGTTTTTCTTTTAGCTTGAATCTATTGGAATTTGGAGGAAGAATTTGGGATGGTTATTAAAATTTCTCTCATCTTTTGCAATATTGATATTGTAAACTATAAATAGTGGTAAATATGTTAGCAATTACCCTAGTTAGCAAAAACATTACCTTAGCTGTGTGAGGTTGATTGCTATTAGGGTTGTGGTCTATCATGTTGTCAAATTTGTGGGTATACATTTAGTCTATTTCGATATTGAAACCAAAAGTGTAATTGGGGATGTGATAACTATTTTTGTAACAAATTTGATTCGTAATTGGATCTAGCAACATAGAACAAGCTCCGTTAATAAGATCTTCAGGTTATTCGAGAAGTGGAGTTTGATTAGTTTAAGATGTTGGATTAAATATATTAGTACTATTTTTTAGAGTTTTTACAAAGAAGGGAACTAATTTATTTCTCTTCTAAACGATTGAAACTATTTTATTTTATTTTTTTAATAGAAATAGTTTCAATCTTTGACATTCACTCTTGATAATTGTATTTTATCATTAGACTAATATACCAATTAGTTTTTGGTGCAGACAGATCTCTTATTTGACTACAAGAGACTTTAACAGTTGAATTAACTAAAACCATAGTTATTTTACTTCTTTTTTGTCTAATTTTCCTAAAAGAAATCTTGTTTGGAATGGGGACAACTTTTTTTATTTTCTGTCTCAATTTTAATGTTAACTTTGCATCGGAACATTAACCTGATCATGCTCTTAAAACAGGTAAAGTGTGAAATCCTTAGGAGTTATGACTGATTTTATGTCTTCAGTAAAAACGCAATGAAGAAAAAAGGAAGTAGATGCCCAAAAAATAAAAAGGAACATAAGGAAGATGATTAATTCATTGGAAATTTCCCAAAAGCAAAACTCTCTAACAGGTTTCTAAATAAATAAATAGCCCAGGTAGCTCATAAGTAAAATGCAATGCAACACAGAATCGTGCTTACTCAGTTCCCGCCACTCGAGTACTAAGATGAGTGACATTGTCTGGAAAAAGCTTTGCCAGCCCAAAATCACCTATTTTAGGATCAAAGTTCTGCCAAGAAGTATGTTGCTAGCCTTAATATCCCTGTGGACAACGTGTGGTTCGGCTTCCTCATGAAGAAACACAAGACCAGACGCTGTACCCAGGCATATAGCAGCTCTCATTGGCCAATCCAGATCAACATGCTTGCTTTTTGAACCTGAAATAATATTCCTGGACATTAGCACACCATGGTGAGAGACAAAACCTTACCATCAGAAATAAATTTTAAAGGATCAATTGGACAAATCCAGTAAGTTAATCAAGGTCTTTTACAAAAATAAAGAGATCAAACATTACAACAAGATTTAAAAAAAAAAAAAAGATTTTCAAATCCAATGATTTGGTTTAATTGATTTACTCTGTCCTTCCATAGCAATATCCACCCCAATCCACCTAACCTAAGTAATGCTTTACACAAGCATATAAGACAGCCAAACTATCAGAAAATGGTATTAGCTGAGAAGGACTCAACCGTTCAGGCTGACTAGTTACCTCACAATTTAACAATAGCATAATACACAGAATTCAAAAAAAATTTAAATTCATCCAACTGAAAAATTAATTGATTCCATATAAAACTCCAATAATCTGATTATTACCAAGCAAAGCACTTGCAAGACTATTGTTTTCCAGATATTCGTACACCAATATCCGATGATTTCCCTCAAGGGATGAGTCACACATGATCAGCCCCTCATAATTAATAAATAAATAAACAAAGATGTTGAAAATAAAAACATGGAACTTCTTGGGTACAATACGATAGCTGTTTTCTTCTCTCTCTTAGCTTGCATCTCTCCCTCTATATTTCTCTATCATTTTCTAGGCAACCAAACAGACTTCTCTACTCAATTAATATCTGTTTTTTACGGTTTTCGTTTTGATTTCCTCACAAAGATCATCGCCATCAAATTGATTTCACCAAGTTGTTACTATATTTGACGAATTGTTTATATACCTAATGGATTTGATAGATGCGGATTTGATGAGAGGTTAGGGCTTCTTGATCTGAAACCATCCCTAGTTCCTTGTGCTCTACTATTTCATTTTTTTTTTCAACCACTGCTTCGTCAATTAGGGTTTCCTCCATCATTGCCTAATTTTTTCACATTTTTGTTTCTTTTTATTGCTCATATACTCCAGATCAAAGCATGTCTTTTTATTTCATTTTATGAATTTGGTTATTTGATTGATTTGCTATTTTTCAATTTTGCATATAGTTTTGTTTTGAAATTGTGGATAAAGATATTGTTTCGTTTTTACTTCATTTCAGATTAATTTACTGGAAATGGCATTCATTTTATGCTCGTGATTTGTTGAATGGGTAATAATGGTTAATTTGGGAGCGTGGTTATTGATTTAGCTTTCCTATTCTAGAGCTATGAAAATTTTTTGTAAAGTGCCTGGTTTCTAGTGGCCAATTCAGCTCTTTAAAGTGTTTTGCTAGCTATTTTTCTCTCTAATGGATTGGTCTTGTGCTGGAATTTGTTTGTTACAAGTTGATTTTAAAAAATTACTTGTGTGAGTTGTATCTAGTGGTGCAGATGTTTTGCTTATGTGGGATTTTGTAAATATCAATCAGTATGAGTTGTATAGATATGAAAACTAAGGAACGACATTGGGAGAGTTACTAGAACCACATAGATACATTAAAATATAGGACTGGTTTACTTGTTTAGATATAAAATTATATTATATATTAGGTATATATGCTCACATATTTATTTGGTTTTGGCAATTGGCATTAAGAGTGCAGGATCATTGTCACCAGGTCTATACGTTTTTATTATTATTTTTTTTAACTAAATCAGCATTTCTTTGATTTGAATTTTGAACATATTCTAATTCGTATTAATGGATCATTCTATTGATAGGTATGTGGAGGAGTGGGAGAAGATTGTGTGGAGGATGGGACAGTGAATTGACTACAAGGATGAGTATAGGCCCATGGACTTGATCTTCATGGAGAGTGTGTGGTGGGTCTTTGCGAAGCCTTTGAGAAAGTGCCTTGTTTATAAGGATTTCAAGGTCTGTATTTTTGTGAATCGGTTAATGAAACTTGTTTGTTATTATTATAAGTTCTTTTTTCAGTGAATTGGGTAGTGAATTGATACATGTCCTTTGTTGGTTAAAGAATTATTTTATGATTTTGATTTTGAATTTCATTCTAAGTTCCTTTCAATGTGATATGATGGTTTCACTTTGTTGCTGATAGTTCATTTTAATGGCTGCTAAAAAGTTTTAGCACAAGAAGAAATGATTTTTTTTTTTTTTTTTTTTGAGTGAACTATGTATTCAACTCAAATGCATCTAAGGTTGTTAGGTAGAGATTTATGTTGGCAGTCCCTGATACTTGAAGGTCATAATATCCTATTTTGTCTCATACGCCAATGAAATCTAGTAAATGACATCTTTTCCCTTGTATGAGCAAGGTGAAGGTCACAATTTTGGATTCAAAACCCATCATTTGTATGTATTGTGTTCACTAACTGACAAAAATATAATTTTTCATTCTTTATATAATTTTTCAAGCTTTCTTACATTTTCTAGGGTCTAAACAAGATATTTTGATTTGAATTTTTTTAAGATTATAATTATATTGGTTTTTGAAGATATTTTGTATTATAAAGATTTGTATTCATATGCAGAGAACTATTGCTCTCCTATCTTATAATCCAAGGGGAGAAGTATTGCTCTCCTACCTTAAAATTGTGGATGGTAGAATTAATTAATGTAGGTGTTTATTGATTATCAATGCCATTTTTAATGTATATTGATTTTTGGATTTCTTTGGTCATGTTATTTTGATTACGACAGTGATCCAGAGGACAGATTCACACCTAGACCTGTACTACCAAGGTTTGCATCTAGCTCTTTTGACTTACAATTTGATCTAAGATACTCTTAAGTCTCTTAACATAGTCAATTGAGAGTTTTTATTTTGGTTTTTTACTTACCTTTTCATCAGAATAAAATGCTTACATCTTATTTTTGTTTACAATGGGACACCGGAGGAAGTTCTAGAGATGAATGATCATGGTCAAGGTGCTCATTGGAAACAATAAAATGCGTACATCTTATTTTTTTTCTTTTCCACTCTTTTGTCACTCTTAATATGGTGACTAAGAGCATGATTGGACTTTCATTCCATATGAGGATTTTCCTTTGTTGATTTAGACAGTAATAATAATGTGTTCTAGCTCTTCATTTGCAAATGTTAGTGTTCATGGAGATATCAGCATGACATTTGGCATAATCATTTGTTCATAAATGGTTACAATATTGACGTTTTTCAGTGCGTTTTGGCAAGATTGATGGGAAAGTATTGTCATATTTTATTACTTTTTTATTATTATTGCATGTGTGTGTGCTATGCTGACTTGTTTAAGATTATCTTATTGAAAGTGCAGTCGTTCATTTCCAATTATATTTTTTTCCAAATTCAATTACAAAGGATCAGATTAAATTGATAGACTTTTCTGACAATTGTGTTGTATGCAGATGCTCTCTTATATGGGGGAGAACGGAATTGAAGTTCTGGAGTACGGTGCAGTGGGCTCAAATGCAATATGAGGATTAGGATGATAAGAGTTTAAAGAGATGGAAGGAACAGCTTCTTGGGAGTGTGGACTTCAATTTTGTTGGAGGTAATCATTTTGTCTTTTCCTAATTGTTTATTTGTGAATTTTGTTTGGTTGTGAAGAAAATGGAGGGCAAAAAATACAAATTTGGAATCTTTCACTGTTTTGAATTCCAAATTCTGCCTCTACTTTTCTTTTTCATGGAATCAGAAGTCATAACTTATGTTATGCTCTAAGATAGCTAAAATTAGCCACAAAGAAAAGTGGAAAATAAAATTTTCCAATATTAATTTTATGGCCTTCGAATTAAACGAAATGTACTGACTTTCAAAACAATTTTGCTTCCAAATTTTGCTAGCTCTTACTTTAAATCTTGGCTGTTTGATGGTCTAACTTCAAGTTTTAAAATAAGTTTTAAAAATGAAGTATCTTTGGTGTTAATCCATGTTATATACCAATGCAATAATTTGCTTCTACGGGTACTTAATTTGGCCCCTCTTTTTTCTACTATTAATTACCTCATATTGCTAATCTAATTGGTGCAGAGGATCTTGCCCATCTACTTTTAACTTCTAACCATCTATTACTGTTGTGTTACCTATTCTATATAAAATAGTAAGAGAAGTTGCTAAGTGGCAGTGCACTTTGTTTGACTGTTTTCATATTGCTTTAAATGAAGCACTGAAGAAGAAAGTTGAGAGGCTGAAGATTGCAACTGGAGAAATAATGATACATGCTGGGGAAAAGCTCTAAAAAAGTGAGAAAAAAGGCCATGGCTTCTGCTTCTACATTGTGCTGTGATGGAGAGGAGAGAATTTCTTATCAAATACAATGGATAAGGTAATTAAATGAATGTACGTGTGGTTGGTGTGTGGAGTCTCGGCTTTTGTTATGCTAGTTTGGTTGGGGAGTAATTTTGGTTTTAGGCCTAGGATCTATTGGGAAGTAATGACTAAGGACAAGGATTCGTTACTGTAAATTTAAGAGTGTAAGGGCTGTTTGTAGACAGAGTAGTTGAGTTGTAAACAGAGTAGTTGAGTTGTGTTGATTTGTTTCACTGTGTTATAAGTGTAGTTGATTTGTAATTTAATTTGGAATTACACAATTGTGTTTACATTTATATTTTTAATAATTTTATTAAATTTTGATTAATGTGAAAGTGTGCATCCATTTTTTTTTTAAAAATAAAATACTTATTTCAATGGTTATAAACTGTTGAAACTCATCTCAAGAATCAAGATACCTTTTACCAATGATTGGGTGCCTGTGGATAAAAGTAATAAGCATACTTTAATCTATATTTATGTGTGTATATTTCAATGGTTTATAATAATATTTTGACCTTTATTAACCGTTAATAAATGTGTAACACTTTTTTCAACGGTTATATAGGCTGTAGAAAAATGTGCTCGACACAGTTTTTAATAACGGTTCTCTACAGTCATTTCAACCGTTGAAAATAATTTTTTTGATGATTTTTAGTACTTTTTTTGATGGTTTCAACCATTGAAAATAACCAAATTTCTTGTAGTGAACATATGATTCATACATGTACAAGGAGATTTTACAATGTAAATTTTTCTCAAAATTCCTAAATAGTACAGCTACAACTCCTTCACTTAATTTGTGGGAACAAAGATGTATGAGATTTTGTAAAAGAAACAAAGGTAGATTGCTGCTTGGTGCTTTTGGTGCTTTTGCTGCTTGTGTTACTCTCTCTTATGTGAGAATACAAAGAGTACCATACACAGGACGAATCCAACTTGTTTCCAATGATGAAGCGGAGGAAAGGAGGGCAGACGAGCACTGGAAGTCTGGAACATATTAATGCGTTGCAGCAAAGATGAAGTACTCCCTTTATCAGACCCTAGGAATATTCGGGCACAATCCGTAGCTGCAAATGTCATTAGAGCATTGAATGTCGGGTTAAGACTTGAAAAGGATTGCAAGGTAAATGTGCATTCATGTGAGAATCCAGATTTTAGAGACTGTAGGGCACGTCACGAGTGGGAAGGAGATAATGGAGATGAAGATCATGTTAACCGCTTTGAAGAAAAGAGCATTCCTTTTAAGGAGGATCATAAACTCTCGATATGGAAACCTAGTACCAAACATTTGGATGGAAAAGATTGAGAAGTTTATGTGCTGGATTTAGGCAGAACAGGAGAAAATTCAATTAATTCCAGAAGTTATGGAAACCTATTTGATTGGGCATATTGTGGGTCGACATATAGCAAGAATTTATGTAAGGTTTCGCTGGAATCTCTTATGTTTTGGCCATTTATTAACTATGGCGCCGTTTTCGGCTTTAATGCCTTTGGTGTAGTGCAGTTGGGCTGCTTTGCAAAAATGGTATAATTTTCTTCTTGTCGATGTTTGATACTATGCGCTTAAGTCAATTCATTTTTGAGAGTATGTTTAAGTTATTAGTAGTTCCTTTTTGAGATTATGTTTAAGTTATTCTAGTAGTTTGCAGTAGTTTATTTGTTTTGTCCTTAGCAGTAATTGTTTTATAAATCCATATCCAAACCCAATGCTACTAATAGAATTTTTGAGTGGGGCTACTCCCTTAAGGGATTGAATTTTTTTGAGTTTATATTTGGATTTGTGAATCTGAGTGTATGTGTATACATATATTCTTTTTGTCTTTCTTTTTAGTATTGGTCAAACAAAGCCAAAAGTAGTCGAAATTTCTTTTTGTGGTGTCCATAATTGTTTTGAAAATCCAAATTCTGCTACCTTGATTATTTCCTACACATTTACAGTTATATAAAGGTTTAGTTTTATGTTTTTCATGTCAAATTATAATAATGTTACATTTTGTTTCAATCATAGGAACGAAAGAGAAGCAAATCGTATTGGATTAATATTAATGGCAACCGCTGGATATGATCCTCTAATGGCATATGAAGCATTCGATAAGATGGGCCAATCTTATGATGATAACGTAGTTATAAGGTTCAAAGATATGGAAGAAGCGTATAACTTGTACTAGTGAAATCTTCCACAAATTTGCAAAGCAAGGAGGATGCTTCCAAAGTGGAAATCTTAATGCTTGTTTGCTTTCAAAAAACACTAATTGCATGGAGAGGATAAATGCTCTATCGTGTAATTCATTCTTATTTAGAAGTATAAGTACAATCATCAATCTGATTAATTTTGATTTTACGAAGGAAATTTTTTATAGTCTTTTATTTTATATTGAATATTTGAGCCATTAAATTTTGTAATAGAATCAATTGCTCATTTTTTGGCTCCTACTATGTATATATGTCAAGGGTCTTACAACTATCACGATCTATTTGAGGACAAATACTGATCATTGTTGTCAAAGGGCAAGGCAGACTCAAAGTGGTATGCATTGAGAAGGTATATAAAACCATTCCCTTCAGTGCTCATCGCACAACTGGACAAATACAAAATAAAGTTTTTTACATATATAGCAACATGCTCTTTATGCTTTTTGGGCATATATTTTTGCCTATACACTACATCACAAACGACCACAAAATCACACCCACGTACAATCTGATATCTAGACAGATTGGATAGTTTTGTCTAGAAGCTGAAGTAAGTGAACCTGTTTTAAGTGAGATATATATACATGTAGGTCAGTTGACCCAACCCAATTTGGTGAGGATTTTGTTATGTCCAACCCAAGTTTGCTCTAAGCCCAACGCAAAACTAAGTCCATCCCACTCCTTTTTCACACTAACCCTGATTTCCAAACTTATTTTTTACACTCATAATACTTAAACCCAAGTTAATTTCCGACCCTCTCAGGCCTAATATGAATGCAATACCTGGAAAATCACGTTGTTAACTTTTTTAATTTTAATTTTATAAGAAAAAACCTTTAAGAAAACAAAAGATCGGGCTTGGTTCTGGTCTGGGTATCCATGGGTAAAAATTCAAATAGTAATTAAGTACAAATGATTAATGGGTATTAGGATCAAAGTATTTTTGATTAATGTTTTGGGTGAAGTATACCCAACCCAAACTTGGTTCAACATCCCTAAATTCCAGGTATGGGATAATGGCACAATCCAACCATGTCACAAATTTCCATGCCATGTATATGAATTAAAGAAATAAATTAAAACCATTGACCCTATCAAATAATAAACAATAGAACTTTCATCCCTAAAGAGACTTACCTTTCCATGTTTCCAATTCAAATATGTGCTAAAAGGCCACAAGGGAATAAAGACAAGTAGCACATTCAATCGATGCAAACAGAATAAGGAAGGGAAGGCATACACAACTTGGCCAACATATGCAAGTAATCCATGTGCACTTCAACTTGCAAAATGGAAACTCCAAAAGGACAGTGCAAACAAGGAAATCCACCAAAGTTTTTATTTACAATTTGACATAACTAGACTCGAAATGCTTGTACAACTTAAAATACCAAGAACAGTTACAAAGACATCAAATGGAAAAAATTACAGTATACTATACCTTATACTTTTTAGGAGTTTATAAAGGAATGAAATGATAAATGATTGAAATGAGGAAATAGTTCATTCTTTATTTAGGAGTATAAATGCTCTATCATATAATTCATTCTTTATTTAGATGTATAAGTACAATTAATCATCAATCTAATTAATTTTGATTTTACAAAGGAAATTTTTTATAGTCTTTTATTTTATATTGAATATTTGAGCCATTAAATTTTGTAATAGAATTAATTGCTCATTTTCTAGCGTCTACTATGTATATATGTCAAGGGTCTTACAACTATCATGATCTATTTGAGGACAAACATTGATCATAATTGTCAAAGGGCAAGGCAGGCGCCAACACTAGTATGCGTTGAGCAGGTCTATAAAACCATGCCCTTCGGTGCTAATCGGACAAGAAGTAAAAAATAGAGTTTTTTACATATATAGCAACATGCACTTTATACTTTTTGTGCATATATTTTTGCCTATACACTACATTACAAATGACCACAAAATCACACCTACATACAATCTGATATCTCCACAAATTGGATAGTTTTGTCTAGAAGCTGAAGTAAGTGAACTTGTTTAAAGTAAGATATATATATGTGTGTGTGTGTGTGTGTGGGTCAGTTGACCCAACCTAATTTGGTGAGGATTTTGTTATATCCAACCCAAGTTTGCTCTAAGCCCAACCCAAAACTAAGTCCATCCCAATCCTTTTGCACACTAACCCTAATTTCCAAACTTATCTCTTACACTCACAAAATTCAAACCCAAGTTAATTTCCAATCCTCTCAACCCCAATATGAATGCAATACCTAGAAAATCACATTGTTAACTTTTTTAATTTTAATTTTATAAGAAAAAACCTTTATGAAAAAAAAAGGTCAGGCTTGGTTTTGGTCTAGGCATCCATGGGTAAAAATTCAAATAGTAATTAAGTACAAATGCTTAGTGGGTATTAGGATCCAAGTATTCCTGATTGATGTTTTGGGTGAAGTATACCCAACCTAAACTCAGTTCAACATCCCTAAATCCAGGTATGGGATAATGGCACAACCCAATCATGACACAAATTTCCATGCCATGTATATGAATTCAAGAAATAAATTAAAACCATTGACCCTATCAAATTATAAACAATAGAACTTTCATCCCTAAAGAGACTTACCTTTCCATGTTTCCAATTCAAATATGTGCTAAAAGGCCACAAGGGAATAAAGACAAGTAGCACATTCAATCGATGCAAACAGAATAAGGAAGGCATACACAACTTGGCCAACATATGCGAGTAATCCATGTGCACTTCAACTTGCAAAATGGAAACTCCAAAAGGACAGTGCAAACAAGGAAATCCACCAGAGTTTTTATTTACAATTTGACATAACTAGACTCGAAATGCTTGTACAACTTAAAATACCAAGAACAGTTACAAAGACATCAAATGGAAAAAATTAAAGTATACTATACCTTATATTTTTTAGGAGTTTATAAAGGAATGAAATGATAAATGATTGAAATGAGGAAATAGTTCATTCTTTATTTAGAAGTATAAATGCTCTATCATATAATTCATTCTTTATTTAGATGTATAAGTACAATTAATCATCAATCTAATTAATTTTGATTTTACAAAGGAAATTTTTTATAGTCTTTTATTTTATATTGAATATTTGAGCCATTAAATTTTGTAATAGAATCAATTGCTCATTTTCTAGCATCTACTATGTATATATGTCAAGGGTCTTACAACTATCATGATCTATTTGAGGACAAACATTGATCACAGTTGTCAAAGGGCAAGGCAGGCGCCAACACTAGTATGCATTGAGAAGGTCTATAAAACCATGCCCTTCGGTGCTAATCGGACAAGAAGTAAAAAATAGAGTTTTTTACATATATAGCAACATGCACTTTATACTTTTTGTGCATATATATTTGCCTATACACTACATTACAAATGACCACAAAATCACACCCACATACAATCTGATATCTACACAAATTGGATAGTTTTGTCTAGAAGTTGAAGTAAGTGAACTTGTTTAAAGTGAGATATATATATATATGTGTGTGTGTGTGTGTGTGTGTGTGTGTGTGTGTGTGTGGGTCAGTTGACCCAACCTAATTTGGTGAGGATTTTGTTATATCCAACCCAAGTTTGCTCTAAGCGCAACCCAAAACTAAGTCCATCCCAATCCTTTTGCACACTAACCCTAATTTCCAAACTTATCTCTTACACTCACAAAATTCAAACCCAAGTTAATTTTCAATCCTCTCAGCCCCAAAATGAATGCAATACCTAGAAAATCACATTGTTAACTTTTTTAATTTTAATTTTATAAGAAAAAACCTTTATGAAAAAAAGGGTCAGGCTTGGTTCTGGTTTAGGCATCCATGGGTAAAAATTCAAATAGTAATTAAGTACAAATGCTTAGTGGGTATTAGGATCCAAGTATTCTTGATTGATGTTTTGGGTGAAGTATACCCAACCTAAACTCAGTTCAACATCCCTAAATCCAGGTATGGGATAATGGCATAACCCAACCATGACACAAATTTCCATGCCATGTATATGAATTCAAGAAATAAATTAAAAACCGTTGACCCTATCAAATAATAAACAATAGAACTTTCATCCCTAAAGAGACTTACCTTTCCATGTTTCCAATTCAAATATGTGCTAAAAGCCCACAAGGGAATGAAGACAAGTAGCACATTCAACCGATGCAAATAGAATAAAGAAGGGAAGGCAAACACAACTTAGCCAACATATGCGAGTACTCCATGTGCACTTCTACTTGCAAAATGGAAACACCAAAAGGACTATGCAAACAAGGAAAACCACTAGAGTTTTTATTTACAGTTTGACATAACTAGACTCGAAATGCTTTTACAACTTAAAATACCAAGAACAATTGCAAAGACATCAAATGGGAAAAATTAAAGTATACTATACCTTATACTTCATTTAGGAGTTTATGAAGGAATGAAATGATAAACGATTGAAGTGAGGAAATAGTGTAATGTAAGTAATTTTGTTTTAAAACTTGGACGTAACATAAAGGAAACAAATGGCTTTTTGTTGGAGCTAGGACTCATTGGTTTTGGGTCATCTGGGTTTTCATTGTGCTTTGTTCCTAAAACGAATCACTTGGGATTTAACAATATTTTTGTCTATTTATATGATCATTTCCCTATTCTTTCATCTTATTTCCCTCTTTTTACCCTATTTTTATTGAGTGAGTCATTATGCATGGTCACTACTAGTGCTATAGAGAATTGGTACTCTCTCTCCCCAATTCAATCTCTGGAATTGATAGAGTTTTAGGCTACATTTCATTTTGGAGATCCATAGCCACCTTTACCCGGACATAAATTTTCCATTTTCCAATTCATTATTATTATTATTATTATTTTGTTTGTAATATATGATACATTAGCAAAATAGTTTAATAATTGAATGTAGTTTACACTTTGAGATTTTGATGGCTTTGTGTATGTTTTAAATTGATTAGTAAAGTTGTGATTTATATGTATGTATGTACACACATGTCTCTGTATGCAATTGATGTGATTAAGATCTAACAGTAGAATTCATAAACTCCATCGTCATAAAGTAAAACCTAATGAACAATGGAATGGGTGTGGCAGTAGGCCCAGTACTTTTTACTTTTTCAATCTGAGATTATATCTCTGCTCATCCTCTCAAATGCTCAGACCCTCCCCCCCTCCCTCTCTAGGCTCTAAGCACTAGGCTTCTAGCTTCTCTTATTGTTTTTGGAATTAGCTTCCGGCGCACCGTGTGTTTATTTAACATTAGATTTAACGTGTGATGGTATTGTGTTAATCAATGGAAAGGAACATACTATTAAAAGAAAAAAAAATTCTAGTAAATTTAGACCTAGATTGATTTTAATCAATTATTATATTCTAAAAAAATTGATAAATTAATAAAGTAGTTAATCAATCACTGCTAGGAACAACTGAAATGATCAAGTTAAAATAATTGGTGTCATTTATGTAAATTCAAGAAATTGGGAAATTAAAAAGGAAAAGATAATAGTAATGACTACTTGTCTAATAAGAGCTTTCATGTTAGTGCTGCATCTGCTTGAAATAGCATGGCACGTGGAGCAACAGACTAATATATATATATATATATATACACACACACACACACACACAAAATAACACATCTTCCAAGAGTTAAAAAAAAAAAACCTTTCCAGTACTACAGCTACTAGCAAAAACCTTTTTGAAAATCGCTATACGATTGGCTCATTGTTCCCACCAATCCCATAACCTAGCATATAACTTTTGTCCTAACCCTGACTATGTATGACTATAATGAGAATATTTTTTATGACTATAATGAGTATATTTAAGGGCATTCTCATTAGGTGTGCCAAATGCCAATATTTGTTATGACTATAATGAGTATATTTAAGGGCATTCTCATTAGGTGTGCCAAATGCCAATAGCATTTGGCACATCAAATACTACTGTTTAAACTTCATGAGGTGTTTTATATGTTCTATAATTTTAGAACATGCTACAGTACCGTCCCAAATATGAGACGATACAGACACAAATGCCATTTCCGGAAAATAGTTTTTTATTCAACATTTTCTCTCTCCTCTCAATATTTAATTCAATGTTTTCTCTCTCTTCTCACTGTTTTCTCTCTCTCCGACCCATGTTCTCTCCCTCTTTCTTCTTCAGATCAACTCCCTCACCCTCAAAACAATAGTACGGCGGCCTCATCGATCAAGCCGTCGATCACAGATCACCCTCCCTCACCGTCTCATCGTTCTATGTACGCCATCGTTCAATGGTACGCCATCGTTTTGCATCTCTGTTTGGCATTCTCATCGCCGATCTCGGGTTTGTGGGTTTGTGCCGATGGATGATGTGGGTTTGTGCCGGTGGATGATGTTGGTTTGGGATGTGGGTTTGTTTGGTTTGGTAAATGTGGGTTTTTGCTGATCTCTCTGGTTGTGTTTTTGTTTTGTTTTGTTTTGTTTTTTTGAGGTGGCGTTGGTGGATGTGAGTTTGTGCCAATGGTGGCTGTCGGTGTTGTTGCGGCAGTGGTTGTTGGTGGCTGTTGTTGCAACAGTAGGGGTTGTGCCGTTGTTGTTGATGATGAGGATGAGGATGAGGATGATAGGGAGTAATTAATATATTATTTTAACGTGTAGTAAGTATTATTTTAATGTGTTGTAAATATTATTTTAATGTATAGAATTGAAGTATAAAACATCTGATAAATGGCATGTTGTAAAATGATGTGCTTAAATGATAAAGTAGGATTTTAGGATGTCAAAATGACATTTTTTATGAGAGAGCTGATAGGAATACTCTTAGCTTCCAAGTGTTGGAACCTAGAAGTTATATTATAATATCACGAGAAAGTTTATGCCAGAATTAAAAAATTACGATTAGATGACCAAGCATTAACATTAGTAAGGGACATGATCGAGAACCATTGCATGGACAATTAACAAATTTGTAAGTATTCCATTCCCATTTGATAGTGTCCACAAGAGGTGTAATTATTACACCTATCAAAAAAAGAGGTGTAATTATTACACCATTAAAGTTTTGTTAATCCCATGAAACTCTTTTGACATATTAAAGTACCCACAATATTAATTACACCACTAAAATAGCAGAATGTTAATTCTTATCAATTAAAAGTGTTGACTAAAACTAAAACTAAAACAATTAACTATAGTTAATATGTTTGGTTGGGTTATCCTAACCCTATCCCTAACCCTACAATCCCTATAAATCCTCTAAAACCCCACCCCTAAAACCCATCACTGTTTATTAAAAAAAAAAAGCTTTGTCTCGTGCTATGAAAATGGCGCTCCGTTTCTTGATCAAGTCTACCCCAACCCCAACCCCAACTCGTTCTCCTCCTCTTAAGCCTCCACCCGTTCCATTCCATCCCATCCCATTTACTCCAACCCACCTCCTCCTAACTACCTGTCCCATCCCATCTACTCCTCCCCACCTCCTCCTCACTACCTGGACTTTCTCAAGCCTTGGGGAAAACTCACCCACCAAGGTGGTTGTTGCTAATTTCATCAAAAAAATTAAAAACCATGTCTCCGATTTGCTCTCTTGGATTAACCTCTAGGCTTTTCCACCAGCGGTCAAGGTGGTCCTTCACACCATATTGAAGGGCATGCTCTTTGCATCTGGTGAAAAAGGCTTTGAGTTGCTTGTGAGGGTCTTCTTCTGGCTCAAGGAGAAGCTCGTGACGTGGTGGAAGGGCAACAAGAAGGCGGAGGATGAAGATGAAGAGTGAAGACTGAAGTTGGTGTTTGGGTTTTTGTTTTTGTTTTATTTTTGTTTTTTTGGTTTTGAGCCTTCTATGTTGAAATAGTAGCAACTCCCATATATTGTTGCAATAACCTGACCAAAATTATTTTCATTGTAATAGATAATTGTTTCATATTTTTTCATTATTATAGATTGTAAAATAATTGGTATTAGATTATTGTAATAATATATTCGTTGCCATTTCATGTTTGTTATTGCAATAGATTGTAAAATAATTGATATTTAGTTATTGCAATGATATATTTATTGCAATAGATTAAAAAATCATTTTAACTTTTTCTTAGGTTAAATTTATTACATTTTTTTTTGTTGAATAAGCTAAATTTATTACAGTTAATAAATGCTTTTAAGACAACAATATTTACATCACTTTATTGAAAATAAAAAAAAATTAACCTATTCAGAAGGAGACCCTCACGAGCAGCTTAAAGCATTTTTCACCAGCGGCAAAAAGCATGCCCTTGCATATGGTGTGTCTTTCAGATTGAATACGTTGGAAAGGAAGAATTTGGGTTAATGATTAAATTTGATCTCATCTTTTGCATTGTAAACTGAAATCTTTGTAAATATGTTAGAAAAAAAGATATATATACATATATATATATATATATATATTTATATATATATATATATATATCAGAAAATACGGGAAGGATTTTATCAAATTTTAATTCTTATCAATTAAAAGTGCCGACTAAAACAAAAACAAAAACAGTTAACTACAGTTAATATAATTGGTTAGGTTATCCGAACCCTATCCCTAACCCTACAATCCTTATAAATCCCCTAAAACCCCACCCCTAAAACCCATCACTGTTTATTAAAATAAAAAAAAAATAAAAAAAATAAAAAAACTCAGTCTCTAGCTAAGAAAATGGCGCTCCCTTTCTTGATCAAGTCTACCTAACCCCCACCCCAACCCGAACCCGTTCTCCTCCTCTCAAGCTTCCACCGGCTCCATTCCGTCCCATCCCATTTACTCCTTCCCACCTCCTCCTCACTACCCGTCCCATCCCATCTACTCCTCCCCACCTCCTCCTGACCTGGGCTTTCTCAAGCCCTAGGGAAAACTCACCTGCGAAGGTGGTTGTCGCTAAGTTCATCAAAAAAATCAAAAACAATGTCTCCGACTAGCTCTCTTGGGTTTTTGTTTTGTTTTTGTTTTTTTTTTTTTGAGCCTTCTATGTTGAAATAGTAGCAACTCCCATATATTGTTGCAATAACTTGACCAAAATTATTTTCATTGTAATAGATAATTGTTTCATATTTTTTCATTATTATAGATTGTAAAATAATTGGTATTATATTATTGTAATAATATATTCGTTGCAATTTCATGTTTGTTATTGCAATAGATTCTAAAATAATTGATATTTAGTTATTGCAATGATATATTTATTGCAATAGATTCTAAAATAATTGATATTTAGTTATTGCAATGATATATTTATTGCAATAGATTAAAAAATCATTTTAACTTTTTCTTAGGTTAAATTTATTACATTTTTTTTTTTTTGCTGAATAGGCTAAATTTATTACAGTTAATAAATGTTTTTAAGACAACAATATTGACATCGCTTTATTGAAAATAAAAAAAATTTAACCTATTCAAAAGGAGACCCTCACGAGCAGCTTAAAACATTTTTCACCAGTGGCAAAAAGCATGCCCTTGCATATGGTGTGTCTTTTAGATTGAATACGTTGGAAAGGAAGAATCTGGGTTAATGACTAAATTTGATCTCATCTTTTACATTGTAAACTGAAATCTTGGTAAATATGTTAGCAAAAAAAAAAAAAAAAAAATATATATATATATATATATATCAGAAAATACGGGAAGGATTATATCAGAATTTTAATTCTTATCAATTAAAAGTGTCGACTAAAACTAAAACTAAACAGTTAACTATAGTTAATATATTTGGTTAGGTTATCCTAACCCTATCCCTAACCCTACAATCCCTATATATCCCCTAAAACCCCACCCCTAAAACCCATCACTGTTTATTAAAAAAAAAAAAAAGCTCAATCTCTAGCTAAGAAAATGGCTCTCTGTTTCTTGATCAAGTCTACCCCAACCCCAACCCCAACCACAACCCGTTCTCCTCCTCTCAAGCCTCCACATGCTCCATTCCATCCCATCCCATTTACTCCTCCCCACCTCCTCTTCACTACCCGTCCAATCCCATCTACTCTTCCCCACCTCCTCCCCACTACCCGAGCTTTCTCAAGCCCTGGGGAAAACTCACTCGCCAAGGTGGTTGTCGCTAAGTTCATCAAAAAAATTAAAAATCATGTCTTCGATTTGCTCTCTTGGGTTAACCACCAGGCTTTTCCACCAGCGGTCAAGGTGGTCCTTCACACCATATTGAAGGGCATGCTCTTTACCGCTGGTGAAAAAGGCTTTGAGTTGCTCGTGAGGGTCTTCTTCTGGCTCAAGGAAAAGCTTGTGACGTGGTGGAAGGGGAACAAGAAGGCGGAGGATGAAGATGAAGAGTGAAGACTGAAGCTGGTGTCTGGGTTTTTGTTTTTGTTTTGTTTTTTTTTTTTTGGTTTTGAGCCTTCTATGTTGAAATAGTAGCAACTCCCATATATTGTTGCAATAACTTGACCAAAATTATTTTCATTGTAATAGATAATTGTTTCATATTTTTTCATTATTATAGATTGTAAAATAATTGGTATTAGATTATTGTAATAATATATTCGTTGCAATTTCATGTTTGTTATTGCAATAGATTGTAAAATAATTGATATTTAGTTATTGCAATGATATATTTATTGCAATAGATTAAAAAATCATTTTAACTTTTTCTTAGGTTAAATTTATTACTTTTTTTTTTTTTGAATGAGCTAAATTTATTACAGTTAATAAATGCTTTTAAGACAACAATATTGACATCACTTTATTGAAAATACAAAAAATTTAACCTATTCAGAAGGAGACCCTCACGAGCAGCTTAAAGCATTTTTCACCAGCGGCAAAAAGCATGCCCTTGCATATGGCGTGTCTTTCAGATTGAATACATTGGAAAGGAAGAATCTGGGTTAATGACTAAATTTGATCTCATCTTTTGCATTGTAAACTGAAATTTTGGTAAATATGTAAGCAAAAAAAGATATATATATATATATATCAAAAAATACAGGAAGGATTATATTAGAATTTTAATTCTTATCAATTAAAAGTGTCGACTAAAACTAAAACTAAAATAGTTAACTACAGATAATATATTTGGTTAGGTTATCCTAACCCTATCCCTAGCCCTACAATCCCTATAAATCCCCAAAAACCCCACCCCTAAAACCCATCACTGTTTATTAAGAAAAAAAAGCTCAGTCTTTAGCTAAGAAAATGGTGCTTCGTTTCTTGATCAAGTCTACCTGAACCCCAACCCCAACCTGTTCTCCTCCTCTCAAGCCTCCACCCACTCCATTTTGTCCCATCCCATTTACTCCTCCCCACCTCCTCTTCACTACCTGTCCCATCCCATCTACTCCTCCCCACCTCCTTCTCACTACCCGGGCTTTCTCAAGCCCTGGGGAAAACTCACCCACTAAGGTGGTATTCGCTAAGTTCATAAAAAAAAAAATAAAAACAATGTCTCCGATTTGCTCTCCTAGGTTAACCTCCAGGCTTTTCCACCAGCGGTCAAGGTGGTCCTTCACACCATATTGAAGGGCATGCTCTTTGCCGCTGGTGAAAAAGGCTTTGAGCTGCTCGTGAGGGTCTTCTTCTGGCTCAAGGAGAAGCTCGTGACGTGGTGGAAGGGCAACAAGAAGGTGGAGGATGAAGATGAAGAGTGAAGAGTGAAGCTGGTGTCTGGGTTTTTGTTTTTGTTTTGTTTTGTTTTTTTGGTTTTGAGCCTTCTATGTTGAAATAGTAGCAACTCCCATATATTGTTGCAATAACTTGACCAAAATTATTTTCATTGTAATAGATAATTGTTTCATATTTTTTCATTATTATAGATTGTAAAATAATTGGTATTAGATTATTGTAATAATATATTCGTTGCAATTTCATATTTGTTATTGCAATAGATTGTAAAATATTTGATATTTAGTTATTGCAATGATATATTTATTGCAATAGATTAAAAAATCATTTTAACTTTTTCTTAGGTTAAATTTATTACATTTTTTTTTTGGTGCTGAATAGGCTAAATTTATTACAGTTAATAAATGCTTTTACGACAACAATATTTACATCACTTTATTGAAAATACAAAAAATTTAACCTATTCAGAAGGAGACTCTCACGAGCAGCTTAAAGCATTTTTCACCAGCGGCAAAAAGCATGCCCTTGCATATGGTGTGTCTTTCAGATTGAATACGTTGGAAAGGAAGAATCTGGGTTAATGACTAAATTTGATCTTATCTTTTGCATTGTAAACTGAAATCTTGGTAAATATGTTAGCAAAAAAAGATATATATAAGTATATATATATATATATATCAGAAAATACGGGATGGATTATATCAGAATTTTAATTCTTATCAATTAAAAGTGTCGACTAAAACTAAAACTAAAACAGTTAACTACAATTAATATATTTGGTTAGGTTATCCTAACCCTACTATCCCTATAAATCCCCTAAAACCCCACCCCTAAAACCCATCACTGTTTATTAAAAAAAAAAACTCAGTCTCTAGATAAGAAAATGGCACTCCGTTTCTTGATGAAGTCTACCCCAACCCCAACCCCAACCCGTTCTCCTCCTCTCAAGCCTCCACCCGCTCCATTCCGTCCCATCCCATTTACTCCTCCCCACCTCCTCTTCACTACCTGTCCCATCCCATCTATTCCTTCCCACCTCCTTCTCACTACTCGGGCTTTCTCAAGCCCTGGGGAAAACTCACCTGCCAAGGTGGTTGTTGCTAAGTTCATCAAAAAAATTAAAAACCATGTCTCCGATTTGCTCTCCTGGGTCAACCTCTAGGCTTTTCCACCTACGGTCAAGGTGGTCCTTCACACCATATTGAAGGGCATGCTCTTTGCCACTAGTGAAAAAGGCTTTGAGCTGCTCGTGAGGGTCTTCTTCTGGCTCGAGAAGAAGCTCGCGACGTGGCGGAAAGGCAACAAGAAGTTGGAGGATGAAGATGAAGAGTGAAGAGTGAAGCTGGTGTCTGGGTTTTTGTTTTTGTTTTGTTTTGTTTTGTTTTTTTGTTTTTTTGGTTTTTTGGTTTTGAGCCTTCTATGTTGAAATAGTAGCAACTCCCATATATTGTTGCAATAACTTGACCAAAATTATTTTCATTGTAATAGATAATTGTTTCATATTTTTTCATTATTATAGATTGTAAAATAATTGGTATTAGATTATTGTAATAATATATTCGTTGCAATTTCATGTTTGTTATTGCAATAGATTCTAAAATAATTGATATTTAGTTATTGCAATGATATATTTATTGCAATAGATTAAAAAATCATTTTAACTTTTTCTTAGGTTAAATTTATTACATTTTTTTTTTTTTTTGCTGAATAGGCTAAATTTATTACAGTTAATAAATGCTTTTAAGACAACAATATTGACATCACTTTATTGAAAATGCAAAAAATTTAACCTATTCAGAAGGAGACCCTCACGAGCAGCTTAAAGCATTTTTCACCAGCGTCAAAAAGTATGCCCTTGCATATTGTGTGAACGACCTCCTTGACCGTTAGTCGAAAAGACTATAGGTTAAACTAGGAGAGCAAATCGGAGACACGTTTGTTAATTTTTTTAATGAACATCTTGGCGGGTGAGGTGTTTTCCCCAGGGCTTGAGAAAGCCCGGGTAGTGAGGAGGAGGTGGGGAGGAGAAGATGGGATGGGATGGAATGGAGCAGGTGGAGCAAGCCATGGCTTGAGAGGAGGAGCAGTAGTGGTGGTGGTGGTGGTGGTAGGAGCAGAAAGAAGGGGATGGGGTGGTGGTGGTGGTGGAAAACGGGTTGGGGTTGGGGCTCGGGTAGTAAAGCCTTTTAGATTGGACTTGTGCAAGAAACGGATTGCCATTTTTCTTAGCTAGAGACTCTGAGCTTTTTTTTTTTAATAAACAGTGATGTGTTTTGATGGGTTTTTAGGGGATTTATAGGGATAGTATACGTAGGGGGTTAGGGATAGGGTTAGGATAACCTAACCAAACATATCTTTTAACTGTAGTTAATTGTGCTTGTCCATCAAGTTAGGACAACCTGTCTTCTTCTTCTTCTTTTTATTTTTATTTATTTTTATTTTTTATTTATTTTATTTTATTTTTAGTTATAATATGAAAGGGAGAATTTAAACCCTAATACTATGGACACACTAAAAAAATGACAATTAATTAAGACAAAACATTATGCTATGTTAGTTTTAGTTTTAGTCGACACTTTTAATTGATAAGAATTAAGATTCTGCTATTTGAGAAATTATAAAGTCTTCTGGTGGACCACGTCACTTGTCCATTATTTTACTATAAAACTTCCACTTGTTTAAAATTGTTAAGTCAATAATTAATTTCTGTTTAATAATTTTTTCTAACTAACAATTTTAAACAAGTGGAAATTTTTTAGTGGAATGGCGGACCACATCACTTCTCCACCATGTAAATCTTATAATTTCTCTTGCTATTTTAGTGGTGTAATTAATATTGTGGGCACTTTAATATGCCATAAGAGTTTCATGCGATTAACAAAACTTTAATGGTGTAATAATTACACTTCTTGTGGACACTGTCTAACGGGAATGGAATACTTACAATTTTTTTTTTTTTAAAGATAATTACAACATGCTGCTAACCCCGCAGGTCGAATCCTTCCCCCTTAGACCCCTAGTCACTTACAAATTTGTTAATTGTCCATGCAATGGTTCTCAATCATGTCCCTTACTATTGTGAATGCTTGGTCATCTAATCCTAATTTTTTAATACTGACATAAACATTCTTGTGATATTATAATATAACTTCCAAGTTCCAACACTTGGAAACTAACAAATATTCTCATTATAGTAATAACAAATATTTCCATTATAGTCATACATAGTCAGGGTTAGGACAAAAGTTATATGCTAGGTTTTGGGATTGGTGGGAACAATGAGCCAATCGTATAGCGAGTCTCAAAAAGGTTTTTGCTAGTAGCAGTAGTACTGGAAAGGTTTTTGCTTGGAAAGTTTTTATTTTTATTTTTTTTACTCTTGGAAGATGTGTTATTTTGTGTGTGTGTGTATATATATATATATATATATTATTCTGTTGCTCCACGTGCCATGCTATTTCAGGCACAAGCAGCACTAACATGAAAGCTCTTATTAGACTAGTCATTACTATTATCTTTTCCTTTTTAATTTCCCAATTTCTTGAATTTACATAAATGACACAAATTATTTTAACTTGATCATTTCAGTTGTTCCTAGCAGTGATTGATTAACTACTTTATTAATTTATAAATTTTTTTAGAATATAATAATTGATTAAAATCAATCTAGGTCTAAATTTGCTAGATTGTTTTTTTTTTCTTTTAATAGTATGTTCCTTTCCATTGATTAACACAATACCATCACACATTAAATCTGATGTTAAATAAACACACGGTGCACCGGAAGCTAATTCCAAAAACAATGAGAGAAGCTAGAAGCCTAGTGCCTAGTGCCTAGTGCTTAGAGCCTAGAGAGGGAGGGGGGGAGGGTCTGAGCATATGAGAGGACGAGCAGAGAATGTCTGAGCACATCTTTGCAGAGATATAATCTCGGATTGAAAAAGTAAAAAGTATTGGGCCTACTGCCACACCCATTCCATTGTTCATTAGGTTTTACTTTATAATGATGGAGTTTATGAATTCTACTGTTAGATCTTAATCACATCAATTACATACAGAGACATGTGTGTACATATGTACATATAAATCACAACTTTACTAATCAATTTAAAACACACACAAAGCCATCAAAATCTCAAAGTGAAAACTACATTCAATTACTAAACTATTTTGCTAATGTATCATATATGACCAAAAAAAATAATAATAATAAATAAAATAATGAATTGGAAAATGGAAAATTTACGTCTGGGTAATGGTGGCTATGGATCTCCAAAATGAAATGTGGCCTAAAACTCTATCAATTCCAGAGATTGAATTGGAGAGAGAGAGTACCGATTCTCTATAGCACTAGTAGTGACCGTGCATAATGACTCACTCAGTAAAAATAGGGTAAAAAGAGGGAAATAAGATGAGAGAATAGGAAAATGATCTTATAAATAGACAAAAATATTGTTAAATCCCAAGTGATTTGTTTTAGCAACAAAACACAATGAAAACCCAGATGACTCAAAACCAATGAGTCCTAGCTCCAACAAAAAGCCATTTGTTTCTTTTATGTTACTTCCAAGTTCTAAAACAAAATTACTTACATTTCACTATTTCCTGATTTCAATCATTTATCATTTCATTCCTTTCTAAACTCCTAAATGAAGTATAAGGTATAGTATACTTTAATTTTTCCCATTTGATGTCTTTGCAATTGTTCTTGGTATTTTAAGTTGTAAAAGCATTACGAGTCTATTTATGTCAAATTGTAAATAAAAACTCTAGTGGATTTCCTTGTTTGCACAGTCCTTTTGGAGTTTCCATTTTGCAAGTTGAAGTGCACATGGATTACTTGCATATGTTGACTAAGTTGTGTATGCCTTCCCTTCTTTGTACAATCCGACATATATGTGTTCAGAATGAACGTCAAAAGTGCACATGAGAGAGGATATAAATATGTTCTTTTAACTCCACTTAATTAGAAATGTTTTTATAGATGCTCGATAGCTTCTCGATCCATCGAGTCCCTTTTGCTGTGGACACCTCTCGATAGCTTCTTGATAGCTGCTCGATAGCTATTTCTCGCTTTTTAATTCTTGATAGCTCTCGACACCTCTTGATCCATCGAGAAACTGGGTTTTCTATATATAGGGTCCATGCGGCATTTCTCTCATTTCTCCTCAATCTCTCTCGACAGAAAACTTCTCTCCCTCTTCCCAAACACCTCTCTCTCACTCCAAATCTCTTCCCCACTCTCTCTTCGGTCTCAAGGTCACTTCCTTTCTCTGGTATGATGCTTTCTCATTCCTTTATCATGCATTTCATCTTTTGTGACCTAACTTTTGGGGTTTGTTGAAAAATTTGGGGTTTTTCAAGTTTAATGTGGCTTTTGCAAAAATTTTGGGATGGGTTTTTGTTCAAATGATTTAAAATCATCATGCATTGCATCTCATGTGCATTTTAATTATATTTTCATGCATTATAGATGAGTGCTATATATGTTGAATTGCTATATGCTGTTAGGTTTGGATTAGGTTGAGAGAAAGAGAGTGAAAAATGAAATTTGAATCATGCCTCACCTTTAAATAAAAATCATAGCTCGATGGATCGAAGTTTCTATTGAGGATCTGTTAAGCTTTAAATCTCAATGGATCAAGAATCTATCGAGAATCTATCGAGCAGATAGAGAGCAAAGAAATTTGGCTCGATGGATTGAGAAAGCTGTCGAGCTTCTGTCGAGATGAAACCCAGAATTCTCGTTAGATCGAGAAACTGTTGAACTTTTATCAAGAAGCGACCCAAAAATCTCGATATATCGAAGATCTGTCTACATTTCATTGAGAAGGCAGAGAGCATAGGAAAAATTCCTCGATGGATCGAAGATCTGTTGAGGTTTCTATCGAGGCTAAATAAAGAAGCTCGATAGAAATGGAATCTATAGAGGATCTGTCAAGCTTGAAGAAAAAGGAGTTTTTCAAGGAGGAAAAACACAGGGAGACAATAGCAACAAGCAAGCAACACAACCAAAGATCTAATCAACATGTTAAGCTCTCATAAAAAGTTGATTGATTGTTATTGTTAGCTAATCTAGGCTTTGAGATTTGGTTTTGGTGTGTTTGATGTGAGGAAAATCTTCTATGTGTCCGGAAAATTTGAATGTAAGCTCTCTCAATTAAGTGAATTTGTATGATTGCTGCTATTAGTTAATCTAAGCTTTGATGATTTGGTTTCAAAACCGGAAAATTTGAATGTGAGCTCTGTCAATTAAGTGAATTTTAAGATATTGAAATTACTAGATCCAAAAAGTTGCTTGATTGCTCATATTAGCCAATTTAAGCTTTGAGATTTTGTTTCGGCAATATCGGAATTGTAGATGTGGTTAGAAAATATTCACGTTTATGTGTAGGAAAAAGGAAAATAGAAATTTTGAATGTGAGCTCTCTCAATTAAGTGAATTTTAAGATATTGAAATATCGAAAAACGATGCTTGATTGCTACAATTAGTTTATCTAAGCTTCGATGATTTGGTTTCAGTATTTTTGATTTAAGTATGTTTAATTTAAGTTTCCAGATTTTGTTTTGGCTGTATCAGAATTGTGGACGTGGTTAGAAAATATTGACGGTTATTTGTACGAAAAGGAAAATAGAAAATTTGATTGTGAGCTCTCTCAATTAAGTGAATGTTTTGATATTGAAATGATTAGATTAAAAAAAAGGTTCTTGATTGCTAATATTGGCTAATTTAAGCTTCGAGATTTGGTTTTGGCAATATCAAAATTGATGTGATTACAAAAAATATAGTCTAATTTTTGTGTAGGAGAGAGGATTGAATTTGCGCTTATGTAAAAATTAGAGTGAGAAAATTTGGTTGAGGTACAAAAATCTCGCTGTGTTTAAGGAGATTCAAGCTCTTAGTAGTTAGTAAAGCTAACAAACCAATATCAATTGGAATTAAAATGCGCCAACAAATGGTATTATATCTGTGTTGCAACTTGGATTAAATAGCTCAAATTACTCCAACATGGTCGTGCATTTGCTATATATTTTCTTAAGAATGAACTTGTTGTATAGAATTTTATGACCAAATTTTGTCCCTTAATTTCTTGTAAACCTTTTTAGGATGAATGCAGTTGGCACAATATTTTTAAGGTTTGGTAGAACCATTTTGTATTAGAAAATATTTGGGGATTGAAATTTGCACCATTCATACTGCCTACCCTTATTATTGTTGCTATTTGCAAAGACTTGTTTTAACATATTCTTTTGTGTGGGCTCTCCACAGAATAATGTTTCTCGTGAAGCAAAAACAATGAACTTGGTTGATCATCCTAATGTCCTTAAATCACACTGCTCGTTTGTCAGTGGCCATAATCTGTGGGTTGTCATGCCGTTCATGGCTGGGGGATCTTGTCTTCACATACTGAAGGCTGCATATCCTGATGGTTTTGAAGAGCTAGTTATCGCCACCATTTTACGAGAAGTATTGAAGGGTTTAGACTATCTTCATCATCATGGCCATATACATAGAGATGTAAAAGTGAGTATTGATCCTTCATCACGATTCAGTTACTTGTTTCACATATTTGGGCTGACTACTATCCATCTTTGTATAATTTTGCATGCCTAGAATTTTTATTAGGCCTCCTTTTTTGGAAGCTCAACTATTGTTTCATTGTTCTGAACCTAAAATGTTTTTGCTGATATGATCTATCTTATCCATAGTTTTTTATCACTAATATCTAATATTAAGTTCCTACAAATTGTTTTTAACCAATGAGCTATATAGCTCAATTGGAACTTCCTCCAATAATAATGGGATGGAGGGTGAAGTCATGGGTTCAAGATCAACTAGGTGTGTGTGTAATTTACCAATCAAAAAACATAAGGTGATTTTCTTTTACTAGAATTTGCACAGTATTATAGCTTAACCCTAATTATCTTGACATGAGCTATCAAACAATGGAGGGTAAGGTTTTGCTTCTTAGTTCAATATGTTGGAGGCAAGGCAGGTTTTAACCAATTCATACATGCCTGCTCTGACATATACTAATATGTTTGGTAGTTTTAATTTTGGATGATGCCTGATAGTGGGCTATAAATATAAATAATTTAAATTTAGACCCCTTAGATGCCAAGATTTCCAATCATGTTAATAAAACATGTAGCTTTTCCTGCCAGAGTCGTTGATCCCAGCTAGCTTAGAATGCAAATAGAATGGTAACACAGTGGTATGCGACCAAACTTATAGAAAGAGGATAAGGCCAAGAAGTATACTTTTGGTGAATTAATGGATGAGGAAGTTGTGACTCTTTATGGGATTTTAAGTTCTTGTGCCCAGACAGAGATTTTGAGTTATTTGGTATTGCATGTTGCTACTTCCTTTAATTCCTGGTGGTGTGTAATAATAAACTCAGTGAACGATTCATGGACCCACCAAGACTAAGGCCCAGTCCGTAGAACGTTTATGTCTGAATCTTCTCCTTGGGAGTTCTAATCCTAGTTGTCCAATTCACTTACGTCATCACGGTCCAAGGCTGATCCTGCAACTCGGGCAGCTTCTGCTTCTTCCCAAAATCCTTAAGACTCAATGCTTGTGTCCCTGTGTCCATATAGGACCCTTGGTCCACCAAGAATTTGTGCAAATCCATTGACTTTTACTCTTCTGTCTTCAAAGATTTTGTCTCCAAAGCATTTCTCTCTCCTAATTCCAAGGCTCTTTGCCTTGAAACCCTAGTCAACGAGGATGTACTTGCATTAAGAGAGATCGGCGTAATCGACTCCTTCGGAATCTCCAAGAGACTGTCTCTGCCGATGATCATCTCTGGCAAGGCACATCGCCAACCGTTCGATGATAACGTCTTCGATTTCGAGTTTTCTGGTATTGGCATCCTAGACCACTAGAACTGGCCAGTCAGTTTTGCTTCGGAGATCACCCGGACTCTTAGACCGAGAGGCTTCCTCTTTGTCCTCACTGTTAGGTTCTAAAGTTTAGGATTTTATGTATTTAGAATTCTAATTTGTATTGTTGGCAAACCATGATCAAAACAATGTGTTTAGAAGTGTTTAAAACTAGCTCAAAGTTGTATATCAATGTAAAGTTGGAATCGAGTGTAAAGCAGGAAGCATTGTGGCTTTCGGCCTGGCTCGATCGATCGAAGCTTAGGCTAGATCGATCGAAGCTCGGGCAGATCGCTTTTCTGCAAAATTTTCCAACTTAGCCCTAGTTGTTTTAAAACGTTTTTAGGGTTTCTTATTTGTCCTAAGTATAAAAGGCAAACCCTAGCCACGTTTTAGTGTTGCTCATATTGCGGTTTGTGTAAATCTCTTGTGAGATCTGGAGGAGCTTTCCTTTACACAAACTTAGGGTTTTCAAGGAGGAGATATTTTCTACACCTTGATGATCAAAATAGTTGCTGCCATTAAAGCTTAAAGAATACACAAGCGGGGGTGCTTGTAGCTGGTGGGAATCCAAGAAATAAGGAGTCCGTGGATTCGGAGCTTGCACGTGGTCGTGTCAGTAAGTTCTACTGGTTGGTAGCATTAAGAAGTCAAGCGGGGGTGCTTGTAAGTCCTTTTGTATGAACTTCGATTCTTTCAAGATAGTGGATTCAAGTTTACCTTGAGGATAGGTAGGTCAAATCCTCTCCAGGTTTTAACCGGTTTGGTTTCCTGGGTGATCATATCGTGTGTTATTTATTTTCCGCTGCTTTGCATGATTTGATCTTTATTATTGTGATAACCTAGACTTGTTTAATTGGACTAAGTAACAACTTGGCTAATTACCTAGGTTTAATCAATTGTTTAAGGGGTCTAAAAACTGTCAAGTGGTATCAGAGCGGGTAGCTCTTTTGTTGTTGATCCTTTGATCACTGAGCTGATCCTTGACCCCTGTTGTCATGGAACACGGACACTCTCTAGTTATTCCTCCTCACTTTGATGGGAATAATTATGCTTACTGGAAAGTAAGGATGAAAGCTTTCCTGAAATCCATTGATGAGAGGGTGTGGAACTCCGTTGAATACGGATGGGAGAAGCCCACTACTCCTGTTAGTGAGTGGGAAACTTCTCAGAAAGAAGCAGCTTCGTTTAATAGTAAGGCTATGAATGCGATTTTTAATGCTGTTTCTATGGAGGAATTTAAGAGAATCTCGAATGTTGAGATCGCTCATACTGCTTGGAATATCCTCCAGACTGTGCATGAAGGCACAAAGGCTGTCAAAATAAATAAATTGCAGCAATTGACTTCTAAATTTGAAAGCATTAGGATGTCTGATGATGAATCTTTTGATGAATTCTATGCTAAACTGAATGATATTGTTAATTCTGCTTTTAACTTGGGTGAAATCTATGATCAACCTAAAATTGTTAGGAAGATTCTTAGATCTTTGACTGAGGACTTTAGACCCAAGGTACTGCCATTACTGAAAGCAAGGATGTAGACTCCATCCCTGTTGATGAGCTTGTAGGATCTCTTCAATCCTATGAGTTAGATCTACCCAAAACTACCAAATCCAAATCAATGGCTCTTAAGTCAGTTGATGATGTTGATAGTGGTGGATTTGATGATGAGCTCTCTGCTACAGAGATTGCCTATCTTGCCAAGAACTTTAGAAACTTTCTCAGGAATAACAATAGAAAGGCAAGAGGCACAAACACTGCTGAACCTAGAAATTTTAGGAAGCATGATCCCACTAAGGTTAATAACAATGATAAACCTAGAGAAAGAGTAGGTCAATCTTCCAATAATTCTTTGGGCTCTCAATGTTTTGGATGTCAAGGGTATGGACACATGAAATCTGAATGTCCAACCTATTTGAAGTCTATGGGTAAGGTTATGACTGTAACCCTTAGTGATGGTGAAGTTTCTGATCATGAGTCCGATTGTGATGAGGATGGAAACTTCATTGCTTTCACTGCTACTGCTGTAGTCGATGAGAAGCATATCTGTTGAAGAGAACCCTTCTGATGGGGAACTCTCTGAAGATGCAGATCTTCAAGAGGCCTATAACAAACTTTGCAAAGTTGCTGCAAAGGATGCTATGAATGTGAACTTGGCCTAAAGAAAATTGAATCTCTTGAGCTTGAAAAGAAAAATTTGCTTGTTAAATTGTTTGATGCTAATGACCTTTTGAACAATGTGAAAACTGAAAACATGCTTTTGCTTGATAAAGTCAAATCTTTGGAACTTGATTTATCTGTTGCTAGATCTGCTAGTTCTAAACTTGATCAAATGCTGAGTGTTCAAAAGTCATCTTCTGACAAAATTGGTTTAGGTTATGTTGATAGCATCTGTGTGTCCGCTCCCCATTCCACTAAGTTTGTTCCTTCATCTTCTTCTTCTGAACCTTCTGTGAGTGAGATAGTGAGTGAGACTGTCAAACCCTCTGTGAGTGAGGTTGCTAAACCCTTAGAAGGTTCATCATCTAGGAAGATTAGGGTTGATCTGAAAGAATCTAAGCCTAAGAAGCCTACCCTATCTAAGGACAAGACACATGATAAACCTGCATGGTTTGTCACTTTTGTGGAAAGACTAGACACATACGTCCAAATTGCTACAAGCTGCAAGCTGCTAAGAGAGCAAACAAACCAAAAGTACCTGTGCCTCAAGCACTTGATCCTATGGTACTTATTGGTGATTTGGTAAAGGCTTTAAACCTTTATTCCAATCCTGGAGTTGGTAATCATTCTCAAGTGAATAAGAACTCCAATGCTCGTGGTGCATCTAAAAAGTTTTGGATGCAAAAGACTCGACCTAACTGAGTCTTTCTGACATGGTCCTTGTGCTTCATTGCTCGACCCTTTGTGACCATTGTTCTTTGGTTGTGTTTTTTTTTGTCTCTAGGATTTGCATATCATAACATTCATGCATTTCATTCTAGGAGTTTTTTATTTTTATTAAAATAAAATATAAAAAAAAAAGGGAAAAAGGAAGCACATTTTGTTTTTGCACCATTCTTCTTGGTTTTTAAAGAACAAGGTTGGTCAATTTATTTTCACATAACATGTCTTTTGTACCTTGTTTAGCTTTAATGAGCTTATTTATTGCACTATACTAGTTGAAGATTTGTAGTGCATGTTGTGTGGGAAAGATGTGTATAGTTTTTGATTACTATGTCTTAATCTTGAAGTCACATGTTTTTAAATGTTGGACTTGAACTTTTAGAGAAATGCATAAATAACCATCTCACCACTGTTCACTAGCCAATCATGAACACCTTAGTGCATATCATAAGATTTTGTGCTTGAGAAAGTGTAGCACATGCACAAAAAGAACATAAGATGAAGCCTCGGTAAAAGTGCTTAATTCTTAAAATCTAATTGGTGTGTACTATTAGACTTGATGTCAAACTCACATAAACTTAAAATTGGAATGTATATTATGAGGCGTAGGTTTCTAGATACAAAATAGTGTGAGGGACATGAATTAGTAACAAATATGTGGAAATGGGTCATTGAAACAATTATAAACTCTGCCTAGGACATAACAGTCTCCAATTTGACAAGAAATTCAAGCATAATTCAAAATAAGCATTGCAAACAACCATATATTAACAAGTATTCTGCTATAATTTTTCATGTATAATAGTTGGGATAAATGTTATAACTTTTTATATGGTGCTAGAATATCCATTCATACATAATAAAGTTAGGGATACAACATTTTCATCTCAAATTCTAGGTGTCGAAACGCAGAGAAAAAATTATATTAGTAATGAATTCAAATAAAAATCAATATTAAAGTACCACAAAAAGTTATTGTATGTTTTGGGAGTATACTCTCTCATATGGGAGTGGGTCAAGGGAGGGAGAATACTCCCGAAATATGTGATAATAACTTAATTACCATTTTAATTTTGTTGTGAAAAATATTATAAGTATATAAACTCCTGTTGAATAAATAAAAAAAGAAAAAGAAAAATACAAGCACAAACATCTGAAACACACAAGCACAAACACAAGTCAGTTAGTAGTAGTTCAATTATTGCTTCATATATTCCAGCTTTCTTCCACATGGATTGGTACTTGGAATGCAAGTTTCCGACCCACATTTTCCACTTCACATGTGGACTTTGCCAACCTTTGAACTGAACCTTCATAGGCAAATTCTCAAGCTCAGAAATGGTGGGTTCAGCAGAGAGAAAAGGTGAAGGAAGTTCATCAATGGAGACCACAGAGGGTTTAAGAAAATGGGCTATTCTGAGGGTTGGATTTCCACCAGTTGGTGACAACATGAGCTCCTCTCTCTCCTCAAAGATGGCATCTTCTGGTTCAACCATCTTGGGGTTTCGAGGTCTTTCCCAAGTTTCCTTTCAGTAAGGACTAACTCGAAGGAAGATAAAATTTTGGTGTGTTCTATATTCTATATATATTATATATTAACTACTTTCTATTCTGCTCAATACATGTCCTTGCTTAGATCAATGGTAAAATTATACGAAGGAAAGAACTTTACCATCACTCTTCAAAGTTAATGATTGTGATTGTAAAGAGACTACGGTATAAATTAAGAAAGTTGGTAATATTCTATATCACTAAAAACCATGTTTGGTTCTTTGGAAAATAACAAAAAGAAAAGGGCTTTATCGCCACTTTGATGATCAAGAACTTTGAGGGATTCTCATGGAAGATGATGGATGGCTACCAGGCACCAGCTCATATTATCATTTTTTCCCTCTTCAGACCCTATCCTCTGCTTGGATCTCGAGAAAAAAAAAAAGAATAGAAAATGAAAGCACAATCCTTTCAACCTCTTTCCTGAAAGTGGAAGTCCTTAACTTTTGCCGTGAGCTAATGGTTGCTAAATTGGTCTGTTTTAAAAACTGTTGAACCTAGCTAATTTTAGCCTAAACATCAAAGGTGTTAACTGTATTTTAGCCTTAAAATTAATTAAGAATGTAATATGCTGCTTTTGCGGTTATATACTCAAATGTTAACATCATCTTCTCCATTGCGGCTAGAAATTTGTCAAGGTTGTAGCCTCTAAATGCCCCATTATATCCTAAAATGTAGAAGATTAAAAAGGAAAAAAAAACAAAACGTTATGTACAGTCCACAACACTGATAGGGCACATAGCTTAATAGGACAAGACTGCACAATGCACATAGCACTGCACAGTCTACTCATAGCACTGCATAGTCTGCCCATAGGCCACAACACATCACAAGGCCATAAGCTAAGCTCATAGTTCACACTTCTGACTTCACCGCTGGCCCGCACACACCACATAACTATACATTAATTAATAAGTTATCACATTAGGATGAGTTTAGTATTTCAAGAAACAAATATTCAAGTTTAGTATTGAAGTCATGCAAATCTGATTTAAAAATTTTACAAACAAACCAAATGTTTATCTTCGTTATCCTTGACACACTAATATTCATGCAAGAATGCCATCCAATTGAACAACATATGATTCACAACTACATATTGCATAAAGCTGCTAACAGCATAGTATTAGCCCTTACTACACCTCACTAGCATAACAGATCCTACAAGTATGGTCAATCACAAGCCAGATGTGACATCATTGTCCTTTCTTCTTACATGAGATATGAGACCAAAATATTTATTAAAAAACAGAAATACCAAGATATCAAGAAGAGTTTCAAATTCAAAATCTGATTTTGTGTATGGGGAATACATGGTGCATTTATTATGGGTGGGAGATGAGAACACATAAATACTCCATCGTAATGGAAATACATTTCCATATATATTTATCATCACTAAATTGGGATGTATAACTCTGAACCATGTTAACCAAAATTTTCATCCTGTGTCGGATATAACTACCTGACTGTGGCTTAATTACTATGTCTTGCCTCGGCATGCATTCGCTGCTTGCTCACATTTGTCAATTATGGAACTTAGATTAAAAGAAAAAAGAGATCATTGATTGTTGATTATTGGAATTGGATATAAAGGTGGATTAAGTTCCAGTAAAGACTTACAAATGTTTCCTCCAAGTGATTCCTGTGATTCTTATGTTTGCTTAGGTAAATAAAGAAACATTTTCCTTACACTGATGAGAACCAAAGTATGTTTTGTTTGTTGAAATTCTAGGATGTTTGTTCTTTTAAGCTTACTTGTTATCGAACCAACAGGTTGAGCATTTTGGCAAAGGCCCAGACGCGGCAAGCAGCTAAAACTGGGGTACAAATGCGTTTTGAGAAGGAACGTGAGAAGCTTGGCACAAAAGTGGAATCACGGGTTCAGCAGACAGAAGTAAATAGAATGCTTATCCTCAAGGCTTACAGGCAAAGAAGAGCCACACTAAAGGAGAGGTCATCTCAGTCATTATTGCGAAGGATGGCCCGGGATAGCAAGTATAAGGAGCGTGTACGTGCTGCAATTCAACAGAAGCGTGCAGCTGCCGAGACAAAGCGACTGGATTTGCTGGAAGCAGAGAAAAAGAGGGCACGTGCTCAGATGTTGCAAGTGCGACGGGTGGCTAAATCTATCTCTCACCAACGTGAAGTTGAGAGAAGGAGAATGAGGGACCAGTTGGAAGATCGACTTCAGAGGGTATGCATGTTGCCTGAAGTTATATTATATTATATTTACCTACTTTTTCTTGATGTGGCCTTCATGGGGCTTGATTATCTTATTATTTCTCATAATTTGTTTTGATTAGTATTGTTTCTCATAAATTATTATGATACTAAGCCCAAAAAGGCTTAAGCCTTTTGGGTGACCTAAAACCCAAAATGATTAAGCTCAATTAGTATATGGTCAATTATATTATATAAACTACTAATTATTTTTATCATTATTCAATGTGGGACTTCCTTCTCAAGTGTGAAGAAGTCAAGTGTAGCATTGTTCTGTTAGATTACTCAAGTGTTGGCTTCCTTCTCCGAGTTTCTTTACATAATCTTTGTCGCTTTTACTTATTCCCTCTCAAACCTTATTTTGTTTTAACTTATCAACAATCAGGATCTGTTTGGGATTCGCTTATTTTGCTGAAATTGAAAATTTTTTGCTGAAAATACTATAGATAAAGGCAAAAATTAGTTGAAATAGTATAGTAAGACCCATAAATAGTATCAAAAAGTGTAATGAGACCTCTCTCTCTCTCTCTCTCTCTCTCTCTCAATAGTGGAAAGTGATGATTTTAGTAATTGTGTAAATTGGCATTATGTTTTCTTTTCAATCCCATTGAGGTCTAACATCTTTGTTTACTGGCAATGTTAGAATTTAGATACATCTTGGATATTAAGAATGATTAATGTAATTTATGAAAGATATATCATTGAATGAGTATGTAATTAACTATATTTGTGTAACTAATTGTATTGGAGTGTACTTATATCAGTTATATATTTTCTAAATATGATCTCAAGCTCTTGATTTGATTTTAAGTAATTCTGTTAGTGTATCAACCGAATTATAGGAACTGTACAACCTTCATTTTGTGGACTAACAATTGGTCGTTTTAGATCACTAAAATCTTGAGCAATCTTAACTAGATCAAACCCACTATTTGCGAGTTGATTTATAAGCTTAGGACAGGAGGTGCTAGAAGATTCATAATGCCTACCAACCTCTGGAGAAACAAATTAAATAAATATATCAAATAGGATGAAATAGAGTAGGACACAAAAATACACTATTAAAAAAATTTGAGTGACTCAAACTTATTATGGTACACACTACTACCCACCTTTTGGAGCCAAAGGTTCTATATATAGATAAAGCTGGAGCTTGTTGCATGTTCAAATCATGTCTGAAAGTAAAACATAAAGAAAAATGAAAATGAAAACAAAAACAAACAAACAATAAAAAGATTGTAGCTTCATTTAATTTTTATTATTTGAAGAGGATTAGCTTTACATACATGGATGATGCAGTATATGAAACATTTAGTTTCCTTTGCAATGATTCTGACACATCTGTCGCAATTGCTTCCTATTAATTAAGTCACATTTAAAAAAAAAAAAAAAATCATCATATTAACATCGCGAAACATCCAGGCCAAATTATGTACAAAAGTAGGGAATCAAATTCAAAATAACATCAAAGAATTCAAATAAATAAATAATTAAAAATTGAAAATTAAAAATTAAAAAAAAAAACCATTTCTACTGTGAAAGCATCAACAAACCCTAATATCACATAGATTTGCTCAGTTGTAGTGGATAATAAACAGATTTAATTACATGACATGATTTCAAAAAAAAAAAAAAAAAGATAAATAAAACAAAAGAATTATACAGTATACACAAGGGGTGCTACCCCCAACATGGGAAAACATAGGGCAAAAGAAGAGAACAACAAAAGAATAAAAACTAATGGATTTCAACACTTTTTTTTTTGAAGATGCAACACTACTAAACTCATCAGAAGATTCAAGACTTCATGTTTTTGAAACTAGACAGCCGGACTACTGAAAATAATAAACAAGTTTACATTACATGATTCCCAAAAAAAAAAAAAAAAAAAAAAAAGCCTAAAACAGAACAATTATACTAACACTAATACTAACCCTAACAGATCAAACAATTAATCACCTTTTAAAGTCATACAATTTTTATAACCGTAACTCAGCAAAAACACCATAATAATAGAACCAAACAATTTTAACGTCTGTTTAGACTCACTTGGCCACAAAGAAAGCCTTTATTCTTCCTCATAAACCCAATTTGGTTTCCTATCTCCCACATTACATATCTACCTCACATAACTATGATTGATTCCCAATATTAGTAGCCCACCACCAGCACCGCCCTTCATCCTTCCATGTCGGCATCTCCACCCACCCACTTGGGTCCCCATCTAACAATTCCATTTTCAGGATTCCTATAGTAATTCTTTTACTAATAAATGGCACATTACACACGTTTTTTTTTTTTTTTGATGAACTACAATACATATTAACACGTTGACAAAAAAAGAGTCTATCCAAATTATAAACAAAATTTTGAAATAAATACAAACACAGAGGATACGTATCACCATTATCTATCTATCTATCTATCTGTAATATAAGCCTACCTCTTCATTGTTCGAACTCCTAATCGTGCCAATTGTTTTTCTGACGAAGAAAAGGGGGAGACTACAGAAAGAGGAGGTGTTGAGTGAATGGAGGTGAACTATTTCTTCTTCTTCTTCACAATATATATATATATATATATATATTATTTTGGGATATTTGCAGAAATAGGGTTTTGAATATTTGTGACTTTAGAAGGTGCTTAATTGTTTGATCTTTTAGGGTTATTAGGGTGGGTTACCTTTATATGAATAATGTTCAGTTCTATGATTTTTCTTTTGTTTTTGGAAATTATGCTATGCAATGCAACTTTGTTTATTATTCTCTAAGTTTGTGTCTAATTTAAAAAATATCAATAAAAAGTGTTGTAATCTGTTAGATTTTACTCTTTTGTAGTTCTCTAGTTTTGCTCATTTAAAATTTAATTAATTATAAAAAAATAATAAATAACAAAAACAAAAAGCCAAAAACCCTAATTAATAAGAAAACATCACAGCAGCTCCAGCGGCCACTTCTTGCATCTAAGTGAAAATTTTCTCCTCCATTTTCTTAGGTGTTTTCTCAGCTACCAAACAAGACAAAATCTAAACAACTCTCTCTCTTTGACTCTGCCCTGTAAAACACACACAAAACCTCACTCACTCATGTAGAAAGAAGAAGATCATAGAACAAAAATTGGGGGAAACATTGTTCGGCTATGATTTGGATTCATGGTGTTAAAAGCAACATTGGAGGGATCCAAGAATATGTGCTATGATTCGGACTCCATGGTATCAAAATTGTGGATCTCATCCACTCAAATATGTCTTGCAAATCTGTAATTACTCTATATTTTCCTTAAATTTTTACTAATCCTATGTTTGGATGCCAAGAAAAGTTAGGAGAAAGGAAAAAATAGCTAGCTTAGGTTCAGTTTGGCGTTTGTGCATTTGCTATTTTGCTCTGTTTTAGGGCACAATTTGTTTTGAGGGAAAAATTTTTCTGGGGGAAATTTGAATTAGTTTTGGATTGATAAATCTATATGATTTGCAGTTTTGCACATTTAAGGTCAAGGTGGATAGAGATTTGAGAATGATTCCTCAATTCTTATAATTTAATTAATATTATGGATGAGAAAAATTTTCACGGGTAAGAGAATTTCTCATTGATTTGATGAATATGAATTTTATAATGGGTTAAATGGGTGGGTTTCAGACTATAAAGCACGGGTGCGTTTCTGGATTCTGGTGCAGGTGCGAGTGCGAAACTTGACAATTTTTGAAAAAGTATATATGGTGCAGGTGCGGCGAGGTGTGGCAATTAAAAAATTATTAAAAATATTTTTATTTTATTTTCTATATATATTTACTATTAAAATATTCTTAAAAAAACACATTACTATGCCTTGATTCACAAAACAAAGAAAGAAGAAGGCAAGAAACACAAAACAAAAAAAAAAAACACAAAAGATGCAACAAATATTCAAAATAAAATTGAAGAAGGACAGATTTGGGGTGTTTGGGCATCATTCAAAGTTGATTTTGGCTGTTCCGGCATGATTCAAGGCTGATTTCGGCCTGTTTAGACCATTTCAGTCGTCGGTCGATTTGACCCGATTCGACCGATACGGCCCTATTCTGGCCGAAATATGCCCGGTTCGGCGCGAATCAAGCCATGTCGTCGCGAATCCGAGAAAAAAAAAAAAAAAAACTCAGACACAGCATCGATAGCGAGCAGCCACGTCGTACTCCGGTGCGGCACCCTCCCAGCCGCGTCTGTGCTTCATAGGTTTCAGATTAAATGAGTTGGGTAGATAATGGTTATTAAAAAAAAATTTAAATGGGTCATTAATGGATAAGTGGATAATTATATACCCTACTCTTTTATGGCCCAACCCAAATCATACCCAACCCACCCAATTGCCACCCCTATCTGCAACTAAGCAAATTTATGTGATATTTGGGTTTGTTGATGCTTTCACAATAGAAGGGCCTTTTTTTTTAACTTGAATTCTGTGATGTTTTCTTGAATTTGATTGTCTATTATTGTACATAATTGGATGTTTCATATGATTACCAGAATTATAATTATTATAATTTTTTATGTCAACTTATTTTCTGAGGAATTTTTTTTTTTTTTTTTTTTTAATGTGACTTAATCAATAGGAAACAACAATTGCAACAGCTGTATCAGAATCATTGCAAAGGAAGCAAAATGTTTCATCTCCTGCATCATCCATGTATGTAAAGTTCCTCTTCAAGTTATAAAAATTCAATGAACTTACAATTTATGTATGTAAACTTACAATTTTTTATTTTTTCACTTTCAGACAGCAACTGCAGCAACAATCACAAGATACATCTATAGAACCTATGGCTCCAAAAGGTAGGAAGTGTGTGCCATAATAAGTTTGAGCCACCCAACTCAAATTTAATGTTATTTGTGTCCTACTCTATTCATCCTTTCTTGATATGTTTATTTAATTTTTTTCTCCAAAGGTTGCTAGGTATTATGCATCTTCTGATCTAGTGTCCACATGCTGTGCTGGTCTAATACGCAAAATTGCAAATAGTGGACTTGATCAAGATAAGTTTGCTCAAGACTTTTGTGATAAAACGACCGACTGTTAGTCCACAAAATGATGGTTGTACAGTTCCTATAATTCGGTTGATACATTATGAGGTGAGTTCACCACTTTCCGACTTATTGTTTGCTCAAAATATTTTTGTCTTGCTATTCTTGGCCATGGTGATATTACCTTTTTGCGATTTTAAACACTGTTATTAGTTATTACCATTAAAAGAATTGTTGGTTGGTAGGTATATGACATCCCCTCCATCCATTGTAGCAAAATTCAACGCCTCTTTCCTTTTAGATTAGAGATGAATTCTGATCACTCCTAGATTGGACTTGCTTTTTAGTTGATTGACTGGTGGCATTCCTTTGTGTGTGTGTGCGCGTGTGTGTGAGATTTATAACGTTCCTTGAACGCATTTGGCTGATCCTGATAAATATTTTGTGTTAATATGTTGATAATCATGGTTGACCATGTACTTGATCCCTCTATCATGAGTATGTTTGTGATTATATTGTTGAGGAAACAGATTTTTTGTTTGAAGCAGGCCATGTTGTTCCTCATTATTTGTGGTTATTAGTGAAAGAAATTCACATGGCAGGAAGTTTACTTTTCACCACTAGTTCTATTGATGCTTTTTTTTTTTAAACCTTTAGATAGAAATGTCAGCTCACATGTTGGGCCTAGTTTAGTTGTGTTGCAGTTTTCTTTGGCTTTTGTAAGTTTTTTATAATTCAAATTCATAAATCTAACCTCCTCCTTTTTTGTTGTCTCAGGATAGTAGCTACGCTTTAAAGTGGATTTTATTTGTCAACGGTATGACTGTTAAGATTTAAGGTTCTCTTTACTTCCAAGAGTTATGATTTGAGCTCCAACTTCTTCATTTGGTTTTAACATGAGGGTTTAGAGGATTTTTAGTTCCTTGGGAATCCATTGGCCCCATTAACAACCACCCTTCCCTCCTATTCTCACGTATCTAAAATAAAAAGTTTCATATGATTTTACTCTCGTCCTTGTGTATTTCCTTTTTCCCTTTTGTACACCATGTTACTTTTGGAGATTTTATGTTTTGAGTTGTTGTAGGCTTGTACAGTTTAAACAGGAATCAGAGAACCCATCTTTTATCACTATTTCCTTTTCATTGTTTGCACTATATTTGTTTATGTATATTCTTGAGGATTTGATTGTTTCCAATGTAATGGTGATAATACTGTTTTGACTCTGATGTTGCTTGGATTAATTGCAGAAGAGATGAATGACCCTTGTACAATGCTAGCTGAAGATATAGAAGCAGATGAGGAGGAGCGTCGTGCATAAATGGATGTTATAATTATGTTGATGATGAGGATGATAATGAAGAATGTTATGAGATAGATGAAAATTATGTTGAAGATGCTGATGAAGATATGGAAGGAGACAACCCTGAAAATTTGGAAGAAGAAGACAATTATATAGATTTCTCCAAAAAGTATGATGATTATGCAGATGAATACGAGCCAGATAAAAGTGACTTCCAATACTTGGGTTGAAATATTGTTTCTTATAATTGGTGAGAGGTGTCAAACATGTCCTTGAATTTCTAACAATTTAGTATTGATGCACTGCATTGATTTTACTTATGGAATATGTTAAATTTTCTTATTCTAGATCAAGAATTTAATGGCGCCAGAAATAACCTTCTTTTTCCCTCCCTGCAAAGGTAGTGTAAGGGAGAGATTAAGGAATTGATATGATTAGGGCTGTCCACACCCACCCGTGACCCTCAAAACCCATCCGACCCGGAGCTACCCGAACCGAAACCGTCCGACCCGAGGAGAGAGGTGGTCGACGACGGGTCTCAGAGGTTCAAAACCGATGCCGACGGGTCGGATGGCGGATCTCCTTCTCCAAAAACCGAGCCACCCGATCCGACAGGCTAAAGGCCAAATCTGCCTCCAATCCGACGAAAACATACTAATTTTCGCTCAGATCTCCTCATTTTTGCTCATATCCGGCTACAGTTTACTGGGTTTCGCTCAAATACAGCACAAATCTGGTGCATTTTTCTCAAATCCAACGAAAATCTGGTAATTTTTTGCTAAGATCCGGTGGGTTTTCCTCAAATCCGACGAAGATATGGTGTTATTTTGCTCAGATCGAGTGGTTTTGCTCAAATCCGGTGAAGATCCGGCTAAAAAACACGTAGTTGCCGTCAATTTGAACCTCTGGCAGCATATTTTCAACTTCGACTGACCCGACCGCCGACCAACCGGGTCCGATCCGACTTCACCTGTGGGTTTTCGCGGTCGGCGGCGGGTCTTCTCGTCGGAAACCCGATGTCATCGGGTCGGTCGCGGGTTGGGCATAAACCCGACCCGGACCGACCTGTGGACACCCCTATATATGATTGGCCCCAGATAATTGAAAGAAATATGAAAGAGGGTTTTTTTTTTTTTTTTTTAATGATTAAGTTAAGTTGTTTTGTACTATTTTACAGACACAGGCTGTGGATTTAGAGGGAAAGAGTCATAAAAAAGAGACTAGACGTTCTGCAAAGCTTTTGTTAGTCTTTATACTGTTGTGTGGTTATTTATTTATTTATTGAACTGATGTGGTTATGGAATATTCATTTATTGGAACAAGATCATTTTCAGTGCCTCATGTTAACTTGTCAATAAAATTAGTTTTAGAATTTTTCTAACAATCTCTTCGCGTATATATTATCTCCATTCTTAATTTTGAAAATCGAATAAAAACTATGTAACAAGAGAGATAAAGACGATTTTATTGTAAATAAATTATGAAGAAATCTTATCAAAATGGCATCATTGATTGTTAACCCAGAGTCCCAGACCGATTTAGGAGGGCACCTTGGAACATACTTTTTACTCCATTTTGGGGTTTTGGTTACAATAGTTCACGTACTTACTTTTGGGCCGGGTCATATTTCTTATTAACTTTGCACATGATTTAGAGGCATCAGTTTGCTTAGTAATGAATAGTAATAGTTACACATTCTTTATTATGCAGTGATTACACATTCACGGCGTGTAATAAAAATTTTTATTAGTTTGCATTTTAAAATTTGGATTTGAATTTTATATTAATAAATTTTGAATTTTTACATGCCTTAATTTCAAATCCATTTATTTTAGAAGTTATTTCAAATCCTAGCATTTTAAACATTTAAAATACTTTGTAAATTTGTCAAATCCAAATCCTTGACCTTTTTTAAACTATCCAAACAAACTATTTGAATTTTAATCACCAAAATCCAAATTTAAATGCCCAAATCATGTCATCCAAACGCACTAAAAAGGTGCTTCAGGTCTACGAAAATCTGCATGTTTTGGATCTATGTAAATCAGTTTAAGGTGTTGGCACCTTATCATTGCTTTTTGTAACATCATTTTTTTTTTCTTTTCTTTTTCGTAGAACCTGAAATATGTATCACAATTTATTGAAGAAAATAAATAAGTATGGTAGTTGTCTTGATGTGATTTACATATGGAATGAACTCTCCAAAACACTTTGCAAGCTGATACCTCTAAATCATGTGTGAAGTTAATAAGAAATGTGATACAAAAGTGAGTACGTAAACTAATAACCAAAACCCTAAAAGGGCCAATAGCTTTTAGTGAAAAGCATGTTCAAAGGTGCTCCTAAATCGGTCTGGCACTCTGGGTAAACAATCATGTCATTTTGGTAAGATCTCTACATAATTTATTTACAATAAAATCATCTTTATCTCTCTTATTACATAGTTTTTTTTTTTTTTTTTAACCATATAAACACATGTGCTTAGAGGATCTTCTCTTTCTTTTTCTTTTTTTCTTTTTTTTTGATAAAGGTTAATAACTTGCCTCTAGTATAATTTAGAAATATTTATTTTTCAAACAAATAAAAAGAATAAACTTTAGATATAAACAGTAACTGTAATTTTTTTTTTTTTGAAAGTGAAAGGAAAAAAAAAATCCCAAATTTTAGGAATTCTCTTTTTGAATTCAAAATAAAATTTCTTATTTGACATTTATGACTCTATTTCTAAATGAAAATATCCTTCATTAATGAGGGTATTTTTGAACCATATAAAAATCCAGTTAAAAGAGAGGAATCCTCTTATATATATAATAGCCTCTAAACACGGGCGTTACGCGTTCTCAAATGCTTTTCTATTTTTTTGAGTAAAGGTTAATAATTTGTATTTATTATAATTTAGAAATATATAATTTTTCAAATAAATAAAAAGGTTAAACTTTGAGATAAGGAAAAATAAGATGAACGTGAAGGAAAAGAAAGCTAAATTTTAGAGTTATCTTAGTTTTTTGTTTTTTAAAATTATTGTGTTTTACTATAAAAATGCTAAATTTTAGAGAATAAAAAGATGAACATGAAGGGAAAAAAATCCTAAATTTTAGAAGTTCTATTTTTTAATTCAAAATGAGATTTGTTATTTGACATTTATAACCTTATTTCGAAGAGAAATTACATTTCATTAATAAAGGTATTTTTGAATCATATAAAAGTCCAGTTCAAATAAAGGAATCCTCTTATATATATACTAGCCTCTGAGCACACCCTCAAGCGCGTGCTCAGAGGCTCTTCTATTTTTTTGGGTAAAAGTTAATAATTTACATCTATTATAATTTAGAATTTTTTTTTTAAATTTTTCAAACAAATAAAAATGCTAAACTTTAGAAATAAGCAGTAAATATAATTTCTTTTTTGAACATGAAAGGAAAAAATTTCTAAATTTTAGGAATTCTCTTTTTAAATTCAAAATGAAATTTGTTATTTGAAATTTATGACTCTATTTCTAAATTAAGTTACCTTTCACTAATGAGAGTATTTTTGAACCACATAAAAGTACAATTAAAAGAGGAAAATCCTCTTATATACAGTATAGACTAGCCTCATTACATGCGCTTTACGCCTGCAATGAGGCTTTTTTTTTTTTCCTAGTGTCATAATTTTTTTAAAATTTTTTGGATAAGTTTGTTTTGAAAACATGGAATAGTACGAGAGTGTCCAATTTTGTTGGTATTTTAAATAGAGTTGGAGATATATTTTTACTAGATTATCCTCAAGTTTTTTCCTTTTTTTTTTATTTTTTTTATTTTTTTTTATACAAGATAGAATTTTCACTCTAGCCTAATCTAAGTGTATATGTAATATGCGTATGAAACTCCCTCCTGGAGACTTAAACCCTGACCCTTACCCCCCACACCCCACAAGCACTTATACTTGTGAAGTGACCACCGCACCAAGGGTGTGCAGTGGTCAAGTTTTTTCTTATTAAACGTAAAGTTTAAGGGTATTTCTGAACCAAATAAATGTCCAGTTCAAAGAGATGAATCCTATTATAGATAGTATAGACTAGCCTCTAAGCATGCACGTGAGCTCTTCTATTTTTTTAAGTAAAGGTTAATACTTTGTATTTATTATAATTTAGAAAAAAAAAATCAAACAAATAAAAATGATAAACTTTAGTGATAAATAGTAGTTGTAATTTCTTTTTTGAACGTGAAGGAAAAAATCCTAAATTTTAGGAGTTCTCTTTTTTAATTCAAAATGAAATTTGTATTTGACATTTATGACTCTATTTCTAAATGAAGTTACCATCCATTAATGTGGATATTTTTAAACCACATGAAAGTCCAATTGAAAGAAGAGAATCCTTTTATATATAATATAGAATAGTATAGATATATATTAAAAATTTCTAAAAATAATTTTACAAACAAATTAACTTAAAGTACTGAAAATGATCTTGTTCCAATAAAATAAATATTTCATAACTACATATCAATTCATTTTTTTTTTTTTAAAGGCAAAAATGCAAAACTGACCCTCTAATTTTTAGTTTTTGTCATTTCAGTCCTCTAACTTTCAGTTTTGTCATTTCAGTCTTCTAAGTTTTAATTTTGATCAATGTAGTATTCTATTAGGTCTCAGTTACTTTTGCCGTTAAGTTTGACCCCTTTTTTTGAAAAAATAATTTTCGTAATTAAAAGAAAATAAAAAATAAAAAGCTGAAAAAAGAAAACATGGAAGGTCCGCCCCTTCAGTTTCCATCCTTAGCCTCTGCCCCCCCCCCCGGTTCTCTACTCTCTCTATAGCATACCGAAAATACCCGTGACCAAAACCGAGTAAACTTTAACCCTAATAAAACTTAACCCGGCTCTCATTAAACCCACGGCAAAATAATATCCTCACTCCTTAGCCAAAAAGCCCTAAACAGATTCCGCAGCTTCTCAAATCCAGCCTCTCACATCGGCCACCACCAACGGGGTTTTTTCTGGCCGAACTGTAGATGGTTTTGGGCTGGGTCTGGGTTAGGGTTAGGCAAAAAAACTGAGTTGGTTTTTGTTTTTGGTCGGGTCTAGGTTTTGTTTTTAAGATGGGTTGGTTAGGATCATCTTCACAAGCTAAAGAAGGTGGGTAACTCAAATGGAGCTGTATTAGGTTACCTTCTGTAAGCATGGGTCGATGGGCTTGGTGGTACTGTGCCAGATCGTGATCGTCAATGGGATTGCAGCTCTCTTTGGTGTGAATTTGCTTCAGGGTTTGTTTGTGTGTTATGGGTTGGTTTGTTGAAATTTTGAGATTTGGTGGTTGTTTGCTTTAAAGCATATGCATATATGATGGTGGATTTGAGAGAGAGACTGATCTTGAGAGAGAGATTGAGATTTTTCCGTTTTCCGGTTTTGATTTTAGGGGAAGGGGAACAACGTCGTTCCACTTACATTTTTTTTTTACAAATTTTTTTTTTTCCTTTTAATTACGAAAATTATTAAAAAAGAAAAGAAAAAAAAAAGGCCAAACTTAACTGAGGAGTAATTGATACCTAACAGAATACTACATTGACAAAACTTGAAACTTAGAGGATTGAAATGACAAAACTCAAAGTTAGAGGATTGAAATGACAAAAGCTAAAAGTTAGAGAGTCAGTTTTGCATTTTTGCCAAAAAAAAACTACATATCAATTTTTTTGTGTATGTGTCACTCTAACTCTTCATTTTCTATTTACTTATCTAGGCGAAACAAACCCAAATCCCAATCCTAAGGTTTTGAACTTTGAAGGGGTAGGGACTTTATATAGAGCATTTTTGTAGCAATCTGAGGCCTGTGGGGTCATAGGCCTGTGGGGTCATGAGGGGTCAATAGGTATGTCACATATGTATGCCGTCAATGCTACCAACTCTAGCTTGTTCTCTTTCATTTTCTTAGAATTAAAGCGTTTGAACCTAATATTTCTTGATTTAATGTTTATATACATATTTTCCCCTAATTTATCATGGTTTATCGAAATTTAATAGATTTATAAGAGTATGGTTTGATATGATTTTATTAAAATGTTACTTGAAATGCGAAAAAAGAAATTTTGAATTGATTTCTTTTGATAATTCAATTAATATAAGTGGGGGAGGGGATTCAAAATTTCAAATATTGGTTCTTCTCATAAAATAAATTAGACAATATCATTTTTTTTATTATAAAACTTTTGATAATTTGGAGCACTCATATTAGTGCTTGTATAATAAAAAAGGTACAACAAGCCAACCAAGTCTAAAATTCACCCACATCAAACCATGCAAAGTTGTGTAAAAAATGATATTGTTGTTTATGGAAAAAGAGAAACAATTAACAAAATTAATATTAAATATATATATATATATATATATATAATGAAAACTAGTGTAAAATTGATAATTCGATGTGACGTCAAGTGTTTTGAAAAGTAAGTATATTAAATATAATATATAAAAGATAAATAGACAAAAAAAAAAAATTACACAACCATTAGACCATATTTTGCCAAAATCTTGTAAAATAAGACGTTTTGAAATCAGGTTTCTTGGCTGATGATTAAGATTTTAGGGTTCTTTAAATTAATGCTTCAATTGTATAATTGGTACCATTAATTATAAGAACTGGCATCCATGTTCTAATTATGGGTGTGGATTGATTTAAAGTATTTTTGTCGGTGAGAAATCAATCAGCTTGTCCAAAAAGATCAAGATGATAGTTGCGCTTTTGTTAACCACGGTTTGGGAAAACAATGAATTTTGCCTTTTCACCTCTGCTTTAGACTCAAGTGTAAGTGTGTGACCACTTCGGGGCACATAAAGAAAACCTTTTTGTTCCTCATAAACCCAATTTGGTTTCCTTATCCCCTACACTACATATCTTCCTCACGTAACTATGATTGATCCCAATTATTACTTAGTAGCCCACAACCATCGCTGGCGCCGCCGGCCTTCATCCTTCCATGTCAGCATCTCCACCCACCCACTCGGGTCCCCATCTAACAATTCCATTCTCAGGATTCATATAGTAACTCTTTCACTAATAAATTGCACATTACACAAGTTTTGATTTTTTTCCCTTAAATTTTCAAATTTTTTATTATAATTTGGATCAACTCATTTTTTGTCAATGTGTTAATGTGTCCTGCTTCACTATCTATTAAGTGTTAGATCAATCAAATCAACTATAGGTATAAATCAAAATAATCCAAGTTTAGAGTTTATAAAATCAAAACAAATACAAACGTAGAAGATATCACCACTGCTATTAGTAGCTTAATGGCTTGGGCCTTAGACCAACAAAATTCCATTATTCTAAACATTTTGGGTTTGAGTTACCCATCCCCTACTAGTGTCGTATTAGCATTCCTTATACTTCATCAATGGGGTCTTAAGTTGGAAGTGTAGCATAGTAAGAAAGCCACATTAGCCACCCGTTCAAACATATATAGCTTCTATGAACCAGATCAAAAGTTTAAACTTTTAGCATATAAAATCAAAATTACACCAATGCATAGAGGGCTTAATCTTCAATTATTTGTAATTCTTTTCCCAAGGTAACTCTGTAAGTTAAGTAACTATTCCTTGCCCTATACACAATATATATTCTTTTCCACTTCCTCCTCCAAGAAACTAAAAAATTCCAGAAACTCTCTCACTTCAATCTCACTACATGCCACCATATAAAACTGCTGAAACATTGCACTTTTTCTTAACAATTCTTCATCTCATTCAACTCCAAAAACAATGGTTTATTTTGCTATAGTTGATCAACATTCATCACAAAGAAGTACAAGGATTGATTCAACTCAAGGTTCGAAGCCGCGATGGGTTAGGGCCAGTCTCGATCGAAAACACCCAAATCAGTCTCGCAACTCAAAAATCCAATCCCAACTCCAAATCCCAATCCAAAACCAATCCCTCTCTACCAACCAAAACCTCCTCGTCCAAAACCCTAGCCAAACAAAAATAACATTAAATTTGAGTTGGGTGGCTCAAACTTTTTATGGCACACACTATCTACCTTTTGGAGCCATACGTTCCATAGATGAATCTAGTGATTGTTGTTGTTGCTGTCTGAAAGTAAAAAAAAAAATAAAGAAAAAATTAAAATGAAAAAAAAAAATTGTAAGTTCTTTGAATTTTTTATAACTTGAAGAGGAACTTTTCATACATGGATGATGCAAGACATGAAACATTTAGCTTCCTTTGCAATGATTCTGAGACATATTTGGCAATTGTTGTTTCCTATTGATTAAGTCACATTTTGTATATATATAAAAAAGAAAATCATCAAAAAATAAGTTGACATATAATAATTTAAACAATTATCATTCTGGTAATTATATCAACATGATGAAATTGTTGGGTATATTTCAACAATTTACTTTTGTGATTAAACAAAAAAAGAATAATACAAAGATCTAAATATAAGCAATAACACAAATAGATGTGATAGGCAAAAACAATAAATAGATACTGTATATATAAGAAAAAATCTACAAATAATTAAAAAGCCACAAACCAAATGCATGAAAAATGAATGATATAGATTAAGTTTTGTGTTTGACACAATCTCCTTAAAGCAGATTTCACCCCTCACATCATCTATGGTGCTTTGAAACTCGTGGACGTCTGCCTCCCAAGATAAAATGATCTACAATACGGCAAAGAAACTTGCAAGGTCCATACTCTGCGAACTAATCTATGTCTCTTATTCTCTCTTTGACTCAAATGAATACACAAAATATTTTCTCTGGAAGAGTTTATCCAAAACTTATTTTTCATGAATGAGGGATTATGAATATAAACGTTATTGAACAAACACACTGTTTCAGAAATAATTGTTGTATACTAATTTATAGACTCAAAAAATAAAATAATAAAGTATTATTATAAATTGGACAAGATGGCCCAGTCCACACATGCCTAAAGCTTAACCTAATGTCCAACCCAAAACTCATATTCTTTATCATTTCCTATGTAGGACTCAATGATTCTCACCACTTCAATATAATGTTCAAGTGGACTCATTAAAAGTCAATTTGTTATTCTCCATAATATTTTTTTAACAGAAACATTCAAGTGAAATTATGTACAATAGTAGACAAGCAAATTCGAAAAAACATCACAGAATTCAAATATATAAATAAAATGTCATCTACTGTGAAAGCATCAACAAAGCCAAATATCACATAGTTTTGCCTAGTTGCAGAGAATAATAAACAAATTTACATTACATGATTTTTTTTTTTTTTTTTAAATCCTACAACAGAGGAATTATACCTAAGGGTACAAAACTCCAGCATGAGCAAAACTAGAGAACTACAAAAGAATAAAATCTACAGATTACAACACTTATTTTTTTTTTGAAGATGCAACACAACTAAACTCATCAGAAGATTCCAAAATTGATTTTTTGAAATTAAACACATAGACACAATTGAGAATAAATAATAAACAAATTTGCATTAAATAATTTCAAAAGAAAAGAAAAGAAAAAGCCTAAAACTGAACTCTCACCCAAACCTAACCCTATCAAATCAAACAATTTAGCACCTTCTAAAGTCATAAATTTTCAAAAGTCTAATTCTTCAAATATACCAAAATTTAAAAAATTATAATTATAATAATTAGAACAAGAAGTTTGATGAGGTAGGACTTTTTTTTTTTTTTTTTTAGTAAACAGTAATACTTATTAGAGAATATACAAGAAAATAGTAATATTAGTGTTTTAAACCGGGTTTATAATACATTATATAATTATAGTACAACTGCAAAATGACCTAACCTTTGTAGTTGTAAATTGAGGTTGTAAACCGCGGACACTAAACACACATAACCAATGTGAGATAAACATCAATTTTTTTGAGTAAACAGTAATGCTTATTAAAGAACACACACGAAAATAGTAATATTAATGTTTTAAACCGGATTTATAATACATTACATTACTAGAATACAACTACAAAGCCCAGGTGTAGGCCCATTCAAGTTCAATTTGCTCTCTTTTCAAAGTCAATGACACTTTTGTCAAGGGGTTTTCATTGTTTTTAAAGAGTAATTTTTAGGTATTTTCGGAGTATGGAGAATAGTATTTTTTTTCCTCTCATATTCATAGTGGGGTCCACTTATTAAATTCATGGTGGGGTCCACCATAAATGTGAGAGGAGATAGCACTATTTTTTTGTGCTCTAACAATACCTAAGTATTTTCTGTTTTCAAGGAATTTTTTTTTTTTTTTTTTTTATATAGATTGTCAAGCTTCACAAAGATTACAGTTATGGTACATTCTTCTTATAATATTCACTTTTCTCATTGTATGATGAACAATATATAAGAATTCTTTGTTTTTATAATCTTTTTTACTCGTTTTTGGTTAATTTATGTCTAAAACACCAGTCACCAATCCAGTTTTGACAAAATACCATATATATATATACTAAATAAAATTCTAACAAAGAACCTACATGCTCGGCATAGATTATTGATTTGGAGGTGTGTCAAATCTTTTATACACATGTCTCCCTCTCCCTCTCATGTAGTCCTATTGTGTCTTATGATTGTTTCTCATTATTTGCTGCTGTCTCCTCCTGTTCCTGACAATCTAATATAAATTCACTTGAAAGTTTGATACTCTTGCGACATTAAATTCTTGATCCTAGAATTAGCAAGACACGTTCGATAAATAAAATCAATGTAGTGCATCCATATTAAATTGCAAAATGGCTTGTATTCGTCAGCATAATCGTCATACTTTTGGTAGACACCTATAAAATTGTCTTCATCTTCAACTTCATCCAAATTGTCTTCATCCATATCTTCATCAGCATCTTCAACAAAATCTTCAACTACCCCCATAACATTCATCTTCATCATCACAATATCCACCTTCAACTTTTATTACGCAAAGCTCATCCTTATCTCGCATCTTACAAGGGACATACAACTCTTCTGCAATTAATCCAAGCAACATCACAGTCAAAACAGTATTATCAACAATACATTGGAAATAATCAAAATCTCGAGAATATATATACACCCAAAGTAACATTTGTATTAAAATTCGTACCGAAGACAAATAAAATCCACTTTAAAGCATAGCTATTATCCTTTTTTTTAAGGAAAAAGCATAGCTATTATCCTAAGACAACAAAAAAGAAGAAGAAGAAGAAGTTAGATTTATGAATTTGAATTATAAAAAACTTAAAAAAGCCAAAGAACACTGCAACACATAAGTCGATCGAGCGAAAATATCAGGGAAGTACTGAACTCACCTCATAATGTATCAACCGAATTATAGGAACTGTACAACCCTCATTTTGTGGACTAACAATTGGTCGTTTTAGATTATGAAGTTTTGAGCAATCTTATCTAGATCAAGCCCACTACTTGCAAGCTGATTTATAAGCTTAGGACAGGAGGTGATAGAAGATGCATAATGCCTACCAACCTCTGGAGAAACAAATTGAATAATATTAGAAATCAATGGTTAGATGATTAAATTTATTATATCTTAAAAGTTTTTGGGACAATTGTAATTTAACAAATAAATATATCAAATAAAATGAAATAGAGTAAGACACAAAAATATATTATTAAAAAAATTTGAGTGGCTCAAACTTATTATGGCACACACTACTACCCACCTTTTAGAGCCAAAGGTTCTACAAACGAAACTGGAGATTGTTGCATGTTCAACTCATGTCTAAAAGTAAAACATAAAAAAAAAAATGGCAACGAGCCTAGTTTCTTCATGCCCTAACCAGCCCTGCAGGCCCAGACCTGTTACCCGAACCTGGCCCGTTCAATAAACGGGTTTTTTTATGCCCGCCTTGTCGGACCCCATGAACCTCGTTTAGCCATGCTAGATTTGGGCCCAAGTGTGTGTGTGTGTGTGTGTGTGTGTGTGTGTGTGTGTGAGGTTTTTTGGTAATTTAGCATTTAAGCAGGTCGAGTCCAGGTTCGGGCCGAGTATTACCAAAACCTGGACCCGGTTCATGTTTTATTTTAAATACTCAAACTCGATTCTACTATTTATCAGGTTGGGTCAAGTCGGGTAACAAATTTCATCCCTAATTAAAAAAGTACTAGAGGTAAGCAAAAAAAAAAAAAAAAACCAGAAACAGAACAATTATTGTATACTAACACTAACCCTAACCCTAACCCTAATAGATCAAACAATTAATCATGTTTTTAAGTCAAACAATTTTTATAACCCTAACTCAGCAAAAATACCATAATAATAGAACCAAACCAACATAGTTTAAGCTAGTGGAAGTCGGAATATAAAGAAGAAAAAAACTCCAAATAGGCATTTATATAGTATTAAAAAATTATAAATACTCAAAATCGTTGTTTTTAAATACAATAAGATGCAATCAATTACCAACAAAAACAAAATAATGTTTTTTTTAATACTAGGCAGGTTATGATTTTTTTTTTTTTTTTAAGTTAGAGCATTTATAGTGGCGGTGCTAAAAATTTTAGCTTTTAGCACCTCAAAAAGGTACTTTATTTATTTTACCACCTTACTTTACAATACGCCCAATATCAAATATTCTATTTTTTTATCACTTCATTTAAAATAATATAAACAACTCATTAAAATAATAAAGGAATAGAGAATTTGAGTTTTTTAATTGAAGAAAAATATATAATCTTAATAAAATATTGTATTTAATTTTTAATAACTTGCTACAGTCAACTGTTATTTATATCAGTTTATTGTAGTTACAAAAAATATAGCTTTACACTCTCCAATAACACATGATTTTTTGGTTCTTTGGTGGTAAAATATATTCTTTTCCTTTTTTTTTTGCTAAAATACAATCACTATTGTGAATGTTTTTATTGTTTTAGTTAAGTTTTTGGGTTGGATAGTTACTATTTCGATGAGGCTAGCTAGACTTTATTGAGGAAAATGGAGGGTCTAAGGTTTTGAATTGGGACCCAACTACAAAAATAACATACATAAAACTAAAACAAAAAATAAAAAATTGGACCTAATAGAGGCCCAAGCCCCACTTAGGTCCGTCCCTGATTGCTTGGTGAGTCACTTCTAAAAAATGTGAAGCCACAATGTAGATAGCTCCAATGCACCCATGAATGCCCCATGTCATGAGTTATGCAAATTTAAGTGGGCTGGTCGATGATTACAAGTGTGAACCTTTTTATTGTTCATAAAAAAAATAAAAAATAAAAAACTTTTATATTACCATTCTAGTAATCTCGTGGCTTCACAATTTACATCCTCTTTGTTATTCATAAAAAAAATTAATTAATTTCCTTCCATATTTATGGGACCAATCAATCTCTCCCTTATACCACTTACTTCTAGCGACATTTTTTGATTCAATTTCTAGCGACATTAAATTCTTGTTTAGCCTGGGCCTGGTGTATTTCCATATTGACCGTATTTCTAACCCAAAATCTATATCTAAAGTCTACCTCTTCAATGTTCAAACTTCAAAAAGTAGCTATTGTTTTTCTGAGACAGAGAAGGAGAGACTACAGAAAGAGTCGTTGTCGTGCGAATGGAGGTAAACTACTTCTTCTATTTCTTCTTCTTCTTCAGTTTATATATATATATATATATATATATATATATTATTTTCGGATATTTGTGGAATTAGGGTTTCGAAAATTTGTGACTTTAGAAGTTGCATAATTGTTTGATCTTTTAGGGTTATTAGGGTGGGTTAGGTTTGGATGATTAATGCTCAGTTTTATGATTTTTCTTTTGTTTTTTGAAATTATGCAATGCAAATTTGTTTTTTATTCTCAGTTTGTGTAGGACTCTATTTGTCTAATTAAAAAAATATCAAGAAAAAGTGTTGTAATCTGGTAGAGTTTACTCTTTTGTAGTTCTCTAGTTTTGCTCATTCTGGGGTTTTGTACTCTCAGTTATAATTTTTCTGTTTTAGGATTTTTTTTTATAATAAATTCGCTTAATGTAAATTTGTTTATTATTCTCTGCAACTGAGCAAATCTATGTGATATTTGGGTTTGTTGATGCTTTCACAGTAGAAGGGCATTATTTATTTATTTATTTGAATTCTGTGATTTTTTTTTTTAGAATTTGATTGTCTACTATTTTACAGAATTGGATGTTTCATATGATTACCAGAATTATAATTGTTGAAATTGTTTGTGTCAACTTATTTTCTGATGAATTATATATATATATAAATTTAAAAATGTGACTTAATCAATAGGAAACAACAATTGCGGCAGATGTGTCAGACTCATTGCAAAGGAAACTAAATGTTTCATCTCCTGCATCATCCATGTATGTAAAGTTCCTCTCTTCAAGTTATAAAAATTCAATGAACTTACAATTTTTTTTGTTTGTTAGTTTGTTTCTGTTTTCATTTTAATTTTTTCTTTATTTTTTACTTTCAGACAGCAACAGCAACAATCACTAGATACATCTATAGAGCCTATGGCTCCAAAAGGTAGGTAGTGTGTGCCATAATAAGTTTGAGCCACCCAACTCAAATTTAATGTTATTTTTGTGTCCTACCCTATTCATCCTTTCTTGATATGTTTATTTAATTTTTTTCTCCAGAGGTTGCTAGATATTATGCATCTTCTGATCTAGTGTCCAACTACTGTGCTGATCTTATAGACCAAATTGCAAATAGTGGGCTTGATCAAGATAAGGTTGCTCAAGACTTTCGTGATATAAAACGACCAACTGTTAGTCCACAAAATGATGGTTGTACAGTTCCTATAATTCGGTTGATACATTATGAGGTGAGTTCACCACTTCCCGACTTATTGTTTGTTCAAAATATTTTTTTCTTGCTATTCTTGGCCATGGTGATATTACCTTTTTGCGATTTTAAACACTGTTATTAGTTATTACCATTAAAAGAATTGTTGGTTGGTAGGTATATAACATCCCCTCCCTCCATTGTCAACGCCTCTTTCCTTTTAGATTGGAGATGAATTTTGATCATTCCTAGATTGGACTTGCTTTTTAGTTGATCGACTGGTAGCATTCCTTTGTGTGTGTGTGTGAGAGATTTATAACGGTCCTTGAACGCATTTGGCCAATCCTGATAAATATTGTGTTAACATGTTGATAATCATGGTTGACCATGTACTGGATCCCTCTATCATGAGTATGTTTGTGACTATATTGTTGAGGAAACAGATCTTTTGTTTGAAGCAGGCTATGTTGTCCCTCATTATTTGTGGTTATTAGTGAAAGAAATTCACATGGCAGGAAGTTTACTTTTCACCACTAGTTCTCTTGATGCTTTTTTTTAAAACCTTAAGATAGAAATGTCAGCTCACATGTTGGGCCTAGTTTAGTTGTGTTGCAGTTTTCTTTGGCTCTTGTAAGTTTTTTATAACTCAAATTCATAAATCTAACCTCCTCCTTTTTTGTTGTCTCAGGATAATAGCTACGCTTTAAAGTGGATTTTATTTGTCAACGGTATGACTGTTAAGATTTAAGGTTTTCTTTACTTCCAAGAGTTATGATTTGAGCTCCAACTTCTTCATTTGGTTTTAACATGAGGGTTTAGAGGATTTTTAGTTCCTTGGGAATCCATTGGCCCCATTAACAAACACCCTTCCCTCCTATTCTCACATATCTAAAATAAAAAGTTTCATATGATTTTACTCTCGTCCTTGTGTATTTCCTTTTTCCCTTTTGTACACCATGTTACTTTTGGAGATTTTATGTTTTGAGTTGTTGTAGGTTTGTACAGTTTAAACAGGAAGCAGAGAACCCATCTTTTATCACTATTTCCTTTTCATTGTCTGCACTATATTTGTTTATGTATATTCTTGAGAATTTGATTGTTTCCAATATAATGGTGATAATACTGTTTTGACTCTGATGTTGCTTGGATTAATTGCAGAAGAGATGAATGACCCTCGTACAATGCTTTCTGAACCTGGAGATGTAGAAGCAGATGAGGAGGAGCAGCACATAAACGGATGTTATGATTATGTTGATGATGAGGATGATGATGAAGAATGTTATGAGATAGATGAAAATTATGTTGAAGATGCTGATGAAGATTATGTTGAAGATGCTGATGAAGATATGGAAGGAGACAACCCTGAAAATTTGGAAGAAGAAGACAATTATACAGATTTCTCCAAAAAGTATGATGATTATGCTGATGAATACAAGCCAGATAAAAGTGACTTTCAATACTTGGGTTGAAATATTGTTTCTTATAATTGGTGAGAGGTGTCAAACATGTCCTTGAATTTCTAACAATTTAGTATTGTTGCACTGCATTGATTTTACTTATGGAATATGTTTTTCTTATTCTAGATCAAGAATTTAATGGCGCCAGAAATAACCTTCTTTTTCCCTCCCTGCAAAGGTAGCGTAAGGGAGAGATTAAGGAATTGATATGATTGGCCCCAGATAATTGGAACATAGAAAGAAATATGAAAGGGGGTGTTTTTTTTTTTTTTTTTTTTTTTTTTTTTTTTTTTTTTTTTTTTTTTTTTTTTTTTATTTTATGAATAAGTAAGAGTATGTAAAGCTAAAGCCATGAGATTACTAGAATGGTACTATAAAGCTTTTATATATAGTCATGGTATAATACGACAGACATGTGACTTGTTAAAAGTTAAGTTGTTTTGTACTATTTTACGGACACAGGCTGTGGGTTTAGAGGGAAAGAGTCATAAAAAAGAGACTGGACGTTCTACTAAACATGCAAAGCTTCTGCTAGTCTTTATACTGTTGTGGTTATTTATTTATTTATTTATTGAACTGATGTAGTTATAGAATATTCATTTATTGGAACAAGATCATTTTTAGTGCCTCATGTAAACTGTCAATAAAATTAGTTTTAGAATTTTTCTAACAATCTATTCGCGTATATATCATCTCCATTCGTAGTTTTGAAAATCAAATAAAAACTATGTAACAAGAGAGATAAAGATGATTTTATTGTAAATAAATTATGAATAAATCTTATCAAAATGACATCATTGATTGTTAACCCAGAGTCCCAGACCGATTTAGGAGAGCACTTTGGAACATACTTTTTACTCAATTTTGGGGTTTTGGTTACAATAGTTCACGTACTTACTTTTGGATCATATTTCTTATTTACTTTACACATGATTTTAGAGGCATTAGTATGCTAATTAGTAATGAATAATAATAGTCACACATTCTTTATTATGCTGTGATTACACATTCACAGCATGTAATAAAATTTTCTATTAGTTTGCATTTGAAAACTTGGATCTGAATTTTAAATTAATAAATTTGAATTTTTACATGCCTTGATTTAAAATCCATTAATTTTAGGAGTAATTTCAAATCCTAGCATTTTAAACATTTAAAATACTTTGTGGATTTGTCAAATCCAAATCCTTCACCTTTTTTAAACTATCCAAACAAACTATTTGAATTTTAATCACCAAAATCCAAATCTAAATACACAAATCATGTCATCTAAACGCACTAAAAAGGTGCTTCCAAGTCCACGAAAATCTGCATATTTTGGATCGATGTAAATCAGTTTAAGGTGTTGGCACCGTCTCATTGCTTTTTGTAACATCATTTTTTTTTTTCTTTTCTTTTTCGTGGAACCTGAAATATGTGTCACAATTTATTGAAGAAAATAAATAAGTATGGTAGTTGTCTTGATGTGATTTACATACTAAATGATCTCCAAAAAACTTTGCAAGCTGATGCCTCTAAATCATGTGTGAAGTTAATAAGAAATGTGATACAAAAGTGAGTACGTAAACTAATAACCAAAACCCTAAAAGGGCCTATAGCTTTTAGTGAAAAGCATATTCAAAGGTGCTCCTAATTAAACAATCATGTCTTCATAATTTATTTACAATAGAATCATGTCATTTTGGTAAGATTTCTTCATAATTTATTTACAATAGAATCATCTTTATCTCTCTTATTACATAGTTTTTATTTGATTTGCAAAATTAAAAAAAGGAGATGATATATATATACACACACACACCAGCCTCTAAGCACATGCATTGCCCATGCTCAAACGCTCTTTTATTTATTTATTTTTTTTTGTAAAGGTTAATAATTAGCATTTATTAAAATTTGGAAATATATATTTTTATTTTTCAAACAAATAAAAAAGATAAATTTTAGAGATAAACAATAATTGTAATTTTTTTTTAAACATGTGTTTGAAAATGGTGTAGTGATATAGAGAAAAGTTTGAGAAGGAAAAATATGATGAGTCTAAGGGGAAAAAAATGCTAAATTTTAGGAGTTCTCTTAATTTTTTAATTTTTTATTTTTAAATTGGGGGTGTTTTATTTTTATTGGGATGTAAAAAGAATAAAAATACTAAATTTTAGGGAATAACAAGATGAATTTGAAGGAAAAAAAATCCTAATTTACAAATTCTCTTTTTGAATTCAAAATGAAATTTGTTATTTGACATTATGACCCAATCTTTAAGAGAAGTCACCCTTTATTAATGACGGTATTTTTAAACCATATAAAAATTCAGTTCAAAGAGTGGAATCTTTTTATATATATTACTAGCCTCTGAGCATGTGTTTCTATTTTTTGGATAAAGGCTAATAATTTGCCTCTAGTATAATTTAGAAATATATATTTTTTATTTTTCGAACAAAAAAAAATAATAAACTTTAGATATAAGCAGTAATTGTAATTTTTTTTTTGAACGTGAAAGAAAAAAAAATCCTAAAGTTTAGGAATTCTCTTTTTGAATTCAAAATGAAATTTGTTATTTGACATTTATAACTTTATTTCTAAATGAAATTACCCTTCATTAATGAGGATTTTTTTTTGAACCATATAAACGCGTGTGCTAAGAGGATCTTCTTCTTTTTTTGGGTAAAGGTTAATAATTTGCCTCTAGTATAATTTAGAAATATTTAAAAAAAAATAAAAAAATAACAAAAAGAAAAATGCTAAGTAATAATAATAATAATAATAATAATAATAATAATAATAAAGGAAGAAGGAAATTTGAATAACAAAAAGAAAAATGCTTAAATGCTAAATTCACAAATTATTTTACAATTTTTTTTTTACAAACTACTGATACTGTAAGGGCGGTTTTTGGGGCCCAGACCCAGCAAGCAGACGATTCTAGCCCAAAAGACCCTCAACAATGGATTTTTAGAGAGTGGGTCACAGAACTAGGTCCTGACAGAGTAAACGTAATAACTAGTAAGCCATGCAACAATTTAAACGTGGGGATATTTCATTAATTTTCATGGGATAACAGTCCATGGGGCTGTATGAGTGCTTCTTATGCTCTGTTTACAGAATTCTTTTCTCTCTTTCTCCCTTCCTTTCTTTTTCTATCAATTTTCTGATCCCTTTGTCATGGGGGTTTTCTTCTCTTATATAGCCTTCAATTGATAATGGCCTTACACTTGTTAACCATCTGGGCCTCTACTTGAGTGTCTGTCCCATAGGACATCCCCCTTCCTTTTCTGTGAGTTGCACTGGCCAAGATAATACTATTCTCCTGTCCTTTCTACATTAATGCGGCTAGAAAAGTTGCTTCCTTGCATTTAATGCGGCAGCTGTGGTTGCCCCCTGAACGTCTAGCATTTTCCTTCTATTTGGGACGATTTCTCACCGTGTACAGGGCGTGCGTTGGACTCCCATTTGGTGCGTCCGAGGAGGCACCCCTCCTCGGACGCCCCTTAAACAAGCCCGGCCCAACAGGGTTGGGCTGAAAGTCTTCTGGCCACGTCTTCACCTCCTGTTATGGCTGGGCTCTGCACGGGTCCCTAGGCCCACTGTTGACTGATGAATTTTACCCCCACAATAGCCCCTCAAAATTCTGGCTCTTTCTTCTTGGTCCGAGGAGGAAAGGCGGGATTTTGATACCTACTGGACAATTCATTGTGGATTCTTACTTCACCCGTGCGAGGGTGTGCCCTCACGTGCCTCATTAATGCTGAAGGCATTTAATGACCCGAGGGGAATTAACTGCAGCTTTTTGGAGTTTTACGCTCTTTCAATCCAACGGTTGGAGACCAGATCAACGGTGGACAATATTTTATTTGCTCTAGGCGGGAGTGTGTCTGTCCAACTCCCTCTGAGTATATAAGGTTTTGAAGGCGTTCATTCCTCACTTTTGACTAACACTCTAGTACTCAGAACGTCTTAGTGCCTTATCCTTCAGCACGCTCTTACCTTCGCCATCATTCTCTTGAAGATTCCGTCGAGTTTCTTACCCGTAAGTGCGCGCTTCTTTTTCGTTACTCTTCTTTAGGCAAACTGCCTTTGCGTTGTCTAGGATTAGGGGGGATGGGTAGGCTTGAAAAAATGGTAGACTCTCCGGCCGGTATGGCGGGGTTCAGGGCGAAGTATCGTATTCCACCGGAGGTAGGTATAGAGTATTGCCACCAGGAGGAAATTTTGTTCAAGAGGAGAACAGGGGAGGTCGTAATTCCAATGATAGCTTTCGTAGAAAGAGGAATGACGATTCCAATGGGGAGAATAACTAGGGACTACCTACGTGGTCATAGATTGGCCCCCCACCAGTGCACCGCGAACCTGTTCCGGATCTTGGGGTTCACAGACGCCTTAAACGACCAGATGAACCTCGGCCTTTCATGGCACGATGTGGTTCATCTCTATGAATGCCATAAGCTCGGCGACTCATACTACTTAAAGTCCAGGACCGACGAAGTGAGGTTGATATCCTGCCTTCCCAAGTTCAGCAAAGGCTTGAAGGACGACCATTTGATTGTCTCCGGACCATGGCACGATGGCATTCACTGTCCGACTAGGGCAGGAACGCCAGGTGGGGTGTCATAGAACTAGATTCCGTGGAGAGGACCTTAGTTTTGAGCTCTCCCCCCCTTCTCTTTTTTTTTTTTTTTTAATTATTGGTTTGGTTGTATGCCTCCTCGGACTAACGTAACCCTTTTAACGGTCTTTGCAGACAAGGAGCGAACATCCCCTCGGCTGAGCTTGGTCAACGTCCCGGCTCTAAATTACCTCCTAAGATCTGAGATTTTCGTAAGCGAGGACGGACAATTACGGTCGGCTCCTTTGATTTTGGACTTTGTTCCCCTCACTCGATCCTTGGTAGACGCCGGTCAAGCTATAAGGGCTGGCAGTCCAAGATTGGCACGTATTGACGTATCCATACCAGGGTTTCTTGCTTCGACAGACTTACCTCCCGTTCAGCTGCCTACCCAGCGCGCCTTTCCCACAGTGATTGTCCCGGAGGAGGAGGCTGGTTCTTCGCATTCATCCTTAGAAGAACAAATAGACCAGTTTTAATTTACCGAGGAGGGAGAGGTGTCGGCCAGGGTAGTAGAGCTCTCGGACTCCGACACAGATTTAGACCGTGCCTCAGCAGCTCCTGACCCTGGTTTAGTCGTCGCACAAGTTGATACCAGCCAAGAGACTGAGGAAGAAAGAATGGACTTGAAACCAAGGTCTGGCCTCAGGAGCCTTCTATCCAACAGGAACAAGGGGCAATCCTCTAAGGACGTCTTGAAGGAACAAACTGCCCCTAAGGCTCCTACTCCTCCTCTCCTCCCCCCCTCCCACATCGGATGCGGTGCTACAGCCTATGCCCAATTTAAGGCGAAAAAGGCATGTAGAAGAGCCGGAGGAGGGAGAGGTTGGCCGCGAAAAGGCCCGGCCTCAGAAGAAGGGCAAGGAGACGAAGGAGCCCCGAGACAAGAGGACTAGGTCCGTCGATAGCTGAGATGAGGCGGCCATTCGGAGGGAACAACGAACATGGTCGCCACGGCTCGAATTAGACGGCGCTCCGATCTCCTGGGATGCGACCCTGTGGGAATCCCAACGAGGGCAGGCATCATTTTTGGCTGAGGCCTTGCAGCAGCCTCTTCTCTTGCCTCGTGATATGGAGGGTCTCAAAAATACTCGACAACCAGACCTCTTCATGTCATTGAAGAGGGACATGGCAATGGTAAATGGAATCTTCTATCTCGTTCTCATATTATGTAACCTCTTATCGTCAAGTTTTAACAAGGTCTTTATTTTCTTTTGGGCGCAGGTCACTCAACAAATTTATATTGCTGAGGAATGGGCCAAGAAGGCTCGTGAGGACTTGCATAGGGAGGCTCAGTCCCGCTCTGCCGCCGAGAAGATCGCTGGCGATCTCAAATAGGATTTTGATCGCCTGAATAATGAAATAAAGGAGGTGAAGAAAGCTCATGCGAGCGCGGAAGCTGGCCTTAAGAATGCCACAAAGTAAGCTGACGATCTGCGCATACAACTCCGCCAATCTGAGGAAAAACTCACGACGGAGCAGCAGGCGATTTCAACGCTCAAGGCTGAGCTTGCAAGAACCAAGGAGGAGGCCCGTTTGGCCAGGGAGGTTGCCGAGAAGGCTGTGGCGGCCTCATATGATCGTGGAGTCCATGATACTGAGGTCAGGCTGGCCGAGGAAGTGGCCACCGTTTGCAGGGAATACATCACCACGTCCTGGGGTGTAGCCCTAGATCGGGCAGCTGTCCCGGCAGACTCCGATCTCAGGAAGGCTGAGAACATCTTTTTCCCGGAGGACATACGTGAGATTCCTGATGAAGTTGCCCCCAAAGAGCCTCTTCCAATGGACTCCTGGAGCAGGCCGCGCAGGGCAAGTTACCCAACGACAGCCTTTGTATTAGTGAGATCATTGCACAGGCCAAGGAGACTGCCCCGGGGACCCAAGCAGCAGATGATCAACCCGCTCCTACTCAAGGCTCTTAGGAAAGTAGTGTAGGATTCTATTTGTTTTACCTTTTGTATTTTGTTTTGTTTTGCCTTGCTAATGTTTGTAAACAGAACCGCTTTTGGGTTTTAATGATAAACGTTATTTCCCTTCAAATATCATTGTTCTCTTCTCTTTTGTTTTCATCATGAATGGACGTCTATTCCATCACTAACTGTTGAGAACCAAGCATAAGCGAATGAATACGTGAAAAGAACGATAGTTAATAATTAGGTGAAATAGCTGCGAATCTAATTTTCCCCTAAGTCCTCGATCCAAGGAGCCAGGCAGGACTTGGGTTCTGTTTAGCACTTAGTGAGAATCCCTTAATGGTTAATTTCTCCTAAGACTGTGGTCCGAAGAGCCAGGCAGGACTTGGGTTCTGTTTAAAACCTAGTGAGAATGACTAAGCGATTAATTTCCTCCAAGTCTGTGGTCCGAAGAGCCAGGCAGGACTTGGGTTCTGTTTAACACTTAGCGAGAATGGCTTAACGGTTAATTTCCCCCAAGTCCGTGGTCCGAGGAGCCAGGCAGGGCTTGGGTTCTGTTTAACACTTAGCGAGAATGGCTTAACGGTTAATTTCCCCCAAGTCTGTGGTCCGAGGAACCAGGCAGAACTTGGGTTTTGTTTAACACTTAGCGAGAATGGCTTAACAGTTAATTTCCCCCAAGTCTGTGGTCCGAAGAGTTAGGCAGGACTTGGGTTCTGTTTAACACTTAGCGAGAATGGCTTAACGGTTAATTTCCCCCAAGTCTGTGGTCCGAGGAACCAGGCAGGACTTGGGTTCTGTTTAACACTTAGCGAGAATGGTTAACGGTTAATTTCCACCAAGTCCGTGGTCCGAGGAGCCAGGCAGGGCTTGGGTTCTGTTCAACACTTAGTGAGAATGGCTTAACGGTTAATTTCCCCCAAGTCTGTGGTCCGAGGAACCAGGAGGACTTGGGTTCTGTTTAACACTTAGCGAGAATGGCTTAACGGTTAGTCTGTGGTCAGAAGAGCCAGGCAGGACTTGGGTTCTGTTTAACACTTAGCGAGAATGGCTTAACGGTTAATTTCCCCCAAGTCTGTGGTCCGAGGAACTAGGCAGGACTTGGGTTCTGTTTAACACTTAGCGAGAATGGCTTAACGGTTAATTTCCACCAAGTCCGTGGTCCGAGGAGCCAGGCAGGGCTTGGGTTCTGTTTAACACTTAGCGAGAATGGTTTAACGGTTAATTTCCCCCAAGTCTGTGATCCGAGGAACCAGGCAGGACTTGGGTTCTGTTTAACACTTACCGAGAATGGCTTAACGGTTAATTTCCCCCAAGTCTGTGGTTCGAAGAGCCAGGCAGGACTTGGGTTCTGTTTAACACTTAGCGAGAATGGCTTAACGGTTAATTTCCCCCAAGTCTGTGGTCCGAGGAACCAGGTAGGACTTGGGTTCTGTTTAACACTTAGCGAGAATGACTTAACGGTTAATTTCCCCCAAGTCTGTGATCTGAGGAACCAGGCAGGACTTGGGTTCTATTTAACACTTACCGAGAATGGCTTAACGGTTAATTTCCCCCAAGTCTGTGGTTCGAAGAGCCAGGCAGGACTTGGGTTCTGTTTAACACTTAGTGAGAATGGCTTAACGGTTAATTTCCCCCAAGTCTGTGGTCCGAGGAACCAGGCAGGACTTAGGTTCTGTTTAACACTTAGCGAGAATGGCTTAACGGTTAATTTCCCCCAAGTCTGTGGTCCGAAGAGCCAGGTAGGACTTGGGTTCTGTTTAACACTTAGCGAGAATGGCTTAACAGTTAATTTCCCCCAAGTCTGTGGTCTGAAGAGCCAGGCAGGACTTGGGTTCTGTTTAACACTTAGCGAGAATGGCTTAACGGTTAATTTCCCCCAAGTTTGTGGTCCGAAGAGCCAGACAGGACTTGGGTTCTGTTTAACACTTAGCGAGAATGACTTAACGGTTAATTTCCCCCAAGTCTGTGGTCCGAGGAAGTAGGCAGGACTTGGGTTTTGTTTAACACTTAGATTAAGTGTCTGCGCAATAATACGACATCAAGAATTGTATCTTTCATTAATAATAGTACCTTTTCAGGTTGTTTACATTCCAAGGGTGTGGCATTACATGTCCATCCAAGTCTTCCAAAAGGTAGGCTCCTATGCCGGCTACGGAAGTGATACAGTACGGTCCCTCCCAGTTTGGTCCGAGCTTTCCCCATGCAGGGTTCCTCGCGGTGCCCAGGACCTTCCTCAATACCAGATCCCCTAGTGCCAATGGTCTGGTTTTTACCTTGGCGTCGTAACTTTGTTTGAGCTTCTGCTGATAGTAAGCCAAATGGACCATCGCGGCTTCCCTTCTTTCGTCGATGAGGTCCAAGCTCTTTTCCAGAAGTTTGTCGTTGGCATTGGGGCAGAAGGCGGTAGTCCTTTGTGTTGGGAAGTTCACTTCCAGTGGAATGACAGTCTCGGCTCCATAGGTCATTGAAAAAGGGGTTTCCCCTGTGGACCTTCGAAGTGTGGTGCGATATGTCCACAAGACATGGGCTAGCTCCTCAACCCATCTTCCTTTCACGTTGTCTAGTCTCTTTTTCAATCCATTCACAATGGTTTTATTGACGGCTTCTGCTTGTCCATTACCCTGTGGGTAAGCTGGTGTGGAGTACCGGTTAACAATTCCCAGCTCACCGCAGTACCTTCTGAAGGCTTTACTATCAAACTGTAGCCCGTTGTCCGACACTAGGATGTGTGGGGTGCCGAACCTGGTGACAATATTTTTCCAAAGAAACTTCTTGACATCGACGTCCCTAATGTTTGCCAGCGCCTCAGCTTCCACCCATTTGGTGAAGTAGTCAGTGCCGACGAGAAGAAATCTCCTGTTCCCAGTTGCCTTGGGGAAAGGACCAAGTATATCTAGGCCCCATTGTGCAAATGGCCACGGACTGGACAATGGGTTCAGCTCTCCACCAGGCTGGTGTATGTTCGGGGCAAATCTCTGGCATTGGTCGCACTTCTTCACATACGGTTCAGCTCTCCACCAGGCTGGTGTATGTTCGGGGCGAATCTCTGGCATTGGTCGCACTTCTTCACATACTCCAGGGCTTCTTTATGCATGCTCGGCCACCAATAACCCAGCGTTAAGGCCCTGTGAGACAAAGACCTACCCCCCGTGTGACTTCCGCAAACTCCTTCGTGTAACTCTTCCAAGATGAGTTCAGTAGCCTCTGGGTGCACACACAGTAAATACGGCTCCGAGAACGAGCGTCTGTAAAGCTTGGAGTCCTCCGACAACCAGAATCGAGTAGCTTTTCTCCTGATTTTGTCAGCCTCAACCTTATCATCTGGCAATGTGTCGTGCTTTAAGTACAGCACTAGAGGATCCATCCAGCTCGGTCCTGTCCTGATGTTATGCACTCCAATCCCGTTGGCCTTCTCCGTTAATGGACGGATGAGCTCTTCTACCAAAATGACTCGAGGGAGGGGCTGAGCCGAGGAGATAGCCAACGTCGCGAGAGAATCAGCATGAGTGTTCCCACTTCTGGGTACGTGCGTCAAGCGGAAGTGATGAAAATGGGTCTGTAAGTGCTTAACTCGAACCAGATACTCTTGCATTCTTTCGTCCTTTGCCTCCATGTCTCCATTTACCTGCCCCACGATAAGTCTCGAATCCGAGAACATGTCTGCGGATTTCCCCTCCATTTTCCGGGTCATCCACATTCCTTCCAATAGTGCCTCATATTCGGCTTCATTATTCATGGCTGAAAATCCTAGTCTCAATGACTTCTCTATGGTTATCCCTTCAGGTGAGAGCAGGACAAGTCCTACCCCTGAGCCCCTTTAATTCGCTGTGCCATCAATGTATGCTTTCCACCAAGTGTGTCCATACGGAGAAACTGTGCTGATCACCTTCTCATCAGCCCCTAGTAATACCGACACTTCTTTTCCTTCTAGTGTGGGCTCCGCAAATTCTGCCACTAGGTTGGCGAGGACCTGGCCTTTTACAGCGGTGCGATGCATGTATCTAATGTCGAAGGCGCCCAGAATCGTTCCCCATTTTGCAATTCTGCTTGTGTAATCGGCGCAACGCAGGATGGACTTTAAAGGGAGTTGAGTTAACACTACTATAGTGTGTGCTTGAAAGTAGTGGGGAAGCTTTCGTGTGACCTGTACGATGGCCAAGATTGCCTTTTCAAGGGGAAAATAACGGGTTTCTGCCTCCTGCAGTGATTTGCTAACGTAATAGACTAGCCGCTGTGTGCCGTTGTCTTCTCGGATTAGCACCAAGCTTACTGTATGTAGGGCTACTGCGATGTAGGCAAACAAAACCTCGTCGGCATCGGGACTGGACATAATTGGTGGTCGGGCGAAGTATTCCTTTAGCTGTTGGAAAGCTATAGCGCACTCCTCATTCCACTCAAATCCTTTCCACTTGTGTAATAGGAGAAAAAATGGCCTGCATCTGTCTGCTGAGCGCGAAATGAAACGGTTTAAGGCAGCTATCATACCGATAAGCTTCTGGACCTCTTTAGGGTTCCGAGGAGGCTGCAAGCTATGGATGGCTCTTATTTGGTTAGGGTTAACCTCTATGCCTCTGTGAGTCACCATATAACCCAAGAATTTCCCTGATCCCACTCCAAATGAACATTTGGTTGCGTTCAGTCGTAGCTTGTAATTTCTCAGTATTTGAAAAACGTTGCCGAGGTCTTCAATATGGTCAGGAACCAACTTGCTTTTAACCACCATGTCGTCTATGTACACTTCAACGCTTTTACCCATCTGCTGTTCAAACATCCTGGTCATCATCCTTTGATAGGTTGACCCCGCGTTCTTCAGGCCGAAGGGCATCACCTTATAATGATAATTCCCAATTGGGGTGACAAAAGTAGTCTTCTCCTGGTCTTCGGCAGCCAAGGGTATCTGGTGGTAACCCTGAAAGGCGTCTAGAAAACTCATTCTAGGGTGTCCGACGGTTGAATCTACCAACCGGTCTATCCGGGGCATAGGGAAAGGATCCTTTGGGCAAGTATTGTTTAGGTCTGTGAAGTCTACGCAAACCCGCCATTTCCCGCTCTTCTTCCTTACCACTACCATGTTGGCTAACCACTCGGGATAGAAGACCTCTTTGATAGCCCCTGCTTTCTTCAATCTTACGACCTCTTCCCTCACGGCGTCGGTATGTTCTTTCGACGGTCGTCGAGGAGCCTGCCTCTTAGGTGTTATAGCCGGGTTCACATTAAGGTGGTGGCAGATGAAATCTGGGTCGACCCCGGGGGCCTCATAGGGGTCCCAAGCAAACACATCTACATTCTGTCGGAGAAAAGCAATCAGTGTTGACTTCTCCTAGGGCGGTAATTCCAAACCAATTTGAAAAAATCTTTCAGGGTTAGATCCGACAAGTACTTTCTCCAACTCCTCACAGTTCACCTCCATGGCCGGTCCTCCACTACCCGCAGTTGGGACCGAAGTCATTAATTGCTATAAGCCGTTCTCGGCTGAAGTGGAAGGTTCACTATTCGGCCGTCGTGAGATTGCCGACACCATGCATTGTCTAGCCATTCCCTGGTTCCCTATTATTTATTTGATTTGACCTCCTGACGGATACTTCACTTTTTGATACAATGTTGACGGCACAACCCCTAGTGCATGAATCCATGGCCGGGCCACGATAGCCGTGTAGGGGGAGTATGCATCTACGACAATGAAGTTCACTTCTACCACGTCTGAGTCTGTTTGCACAGGCAACCTAATCATGCCCTTCGGGATGACGATTTTTCCTTCAAAGCTGACCAGGGGGGAATCGTATGGCGACAGGTCTTCCTGCTTCAAGTTCAGCCCCTTATACAAATCAGGGTACATTACCTCCACGGCGCTGCCTTGATCAACTAACACCCTTTTCACGTCATAACCTCCTATTTTGAGTGTGACGACCAGGGCATCGTCGTGGGGTTGAATAGTTCCTTGCTTGTCTTCCTCCGTGAACCCGATTAATGGCATGGCACTCACTCTGGCTCTCTTGGATTCCCTGTCGTCTGGCTCAGTTGGGAAACTGCTTACTGACATTACTCTGAAGGGGGCAGAGCCTGTCCTTCCGAGTGCGGCGAGAATGACATTAATTGTGCCAATGGGTGGCCTCAACGTACTTTGCCTGGTTTCATTGTTTGATGGTTCCTGCCATCCTTCAGGGCGATGCAGCAGATGTCTCAGCTTCCTTTCTCGGACGAGCCGATCTAAATGGTTCTTCAGGTTCCTGCAATCATTAGTGGTGTGACCTGGCTCCTGATGGTACGCGCAATATAGGTTCTGATTGCGCTTCAAAGGATCACCAGCCATCTTGTTCGGCCACTGAAAGAAAGGTTCATACTTCACCTTCTCTAGGATTTTGTGAAGCGGTTCTCAGAACACAGCATGGACTGCCTGAGCCCCAGCAGATCCGGGTTGCTCTATATAGTCTCTTCTCGATCTGTTACTGTTGTTAAATCGTTCCGACCTGAAGTCCCTCCTCTCCTGAGGGACGACCTTCGCTTTACCCTTCCCCATCTGCTGGTCCTCCTCGACCCTTTTGTACTTGTCAATTCTGTCCATGAGTTGGCGCACGCTGGTGACTGGCTTTCCAGTGAGGGACTTTCTTAAGCCATGCTCTGTCGGCAAGCCCCTTTTGAACGTACTGATGGCGACGTCATCATAATTCCCTTCTATCTCGTTATACATTTCCCAGTACCTGTCCGAGTAGGCCTTCAGCGTCTCTCCTTCCCGCATGGATAAGGATAGGAGGGAGTCGAGGGGCCGAGGGACTCTAGTGCTGGTGATGAAACGGGAACCAAAAGCCTGCGTCAACTGTTTAAAAGAATCTATGGAATTCGACTGGAGGGCATCAAACCATCTCATCGCCATAGGTCCCAAGCTGGACGGGAATACCTTACACATTAACGCCTCATCCCTGGAGTGAACGGCCATCCTCTGATTGAATTAGCTTACATGCTCTACTGGGTCGGTCCGACCATTGTATATGGCAAACGTTGGTTGATGGAACCGCCGAGGAAGCACTGCCCTCTCTATTCTACGCGTGAACAGCAACTGGGAGATGCGATCCAGGGCCTTGCTCATGGCATCGTTGGCCAGGCCTTAGTAAGATGGGCTTTTGCGGCTGCGTTTGCGAGGCCTCTCTTCTTCGTAGGAAAAGGTCTCGCTCGGAGGGGTTCTTGATCTTTGCCGGTATTCGTTATCCTCGTCACTGCTAGTGCCCGAGCCCGGTGAAGGACGTTTCTGCTGTGCTCGGCGCAGCTTTTTCTTCAAATCATCAATCTCTCGTTGTAGAGCCTTTCGATCGTTTTGCTTATGGGATGTATGATCCTTCCCTTTTGAGCGGCTTTTACTCGTATGAGAGGTGTTCACGCTGCCCTCTCGTTGATTATCTTGGTCCTTTCCTCGTTCGATATTTAAAAAATTGTCCTGCCGTTGAGAATCTGCACGTCCGGTTTGGCACGGGCCTGATCCGTCCATTTCTTACTGTTTCACTTGTCGAGACACAAATTCTTCCCACAGACGACGCCAATTGTAAAGGCGGTTTTTGGGGCCCAGGCCCAGCAAGCAGGCGATTCTGGCCCAAAAGACCCTTAACAATGAATTTGTAGAGAGTGGGTCACAGAACTAGGTCTTGACAGAGTAAACGTAATAACTAGTAAGCCATGCAACAATTTAAACGTGGGGATATTTCATTAATTTTCATGGGATAACAGTCCATGGGGCTGTATGAGTGCTTCTTATGCTCTGTTTATAGAATTCTTTTCTCTCTTTCTCCCTTCCTTTCTTTTTCTATCAATTTTTCGATCCCCTTGTCATGGGGGTTTTCTTCTCTTATATAGCATCCTTCAATTGATAATGGCCTTACACTTGTTAACCATCTGGGCCTCTACTTGAGTGTCTGTCCCATAGGACATCCCCCTTCCTTTTCTGTGAGTTGCACTGGCCAAGATAATACTATTCTCCTGTCCTTTCTACATTAATGCGGCTGGAAAAGTTGCTTCCTTGCATTTAATGCGGCAGCTGTGGTTTCCCCCTGAACGTCTAGCATTTTCCTTCTATTTGGGATGATTTCTCACCGTGTACAGGGCATGCGTTGGACTCCCATTTGGTGCGTCCGAGGAGGCACCCCTCCTTGGACGCCCCTTAAACAAGCCCGGCCCAACAGGGTTGGGCTGAAAGTCTTCTGGCCACGTCTTCACCTCCTGTTATAGCTGGGCTCCGCACGGGTCCCTAGGCCCACTGTTGACTGATGAATTTTACCCCCACAGATACAATGAGTAATTATTAGTAAGAAAAAAATGATGTTAGTGGTAGGCCTTAATACGAACCAGTAAAATTTTTCATATCAACAGTTTGTAAGAAGTCCAATTTTAAAATCAGTAGTTTGTAAGAAGTTCGGTTTGTAAGAATTTTTCATGATTGGTTCTTTGTATCAAAAAATTTTTAATCAATTTTAAAATCTAAAGAAGTCCAAAATGAATTTTAAGAGGAATTAGTTTCACCCTAAATCTTAGGAGAAAACTAAAATAAATAATATTTAAATAGAATAATGAAAATATAATAAAAAGTCATAGGTCCGTATCTAAACTAAGTGGCTGAGCCCACACAACCCGGCCTCAATAGCGGCCTTTCTCTCTCTCCACTTACAAGGAGCCTTGGTTCATATGACACCTTTATAACTTGAAAGACAATAAAATTTTCATTAGCTTCAAACCATAGCACAAACTAGATTAACTGTTTTGATTGGTTTTATACCTGTCTTTCCGGAAAGCACTTAACAAACATGTTTTGTGCACCATATGAAAAACAATAACAAATAATAAATAAGTAAACTGCATTTTGTCATAAGATATGCCAATTACGTAAAAATATAAACCTAACACATGCACAATCAAGGTTTCTAAATTCTGACAATACTTCAAGATTCCATTCTTTTCTCTCTTTTTTTTTTCCTTTTCAAAATCTAATATGTCATACTAAATCAATGATTCTTTTGCAAAATTTTGAGTATCGTGATGGTTGCAAAAAATTATAGGGATACTGTCTTCCAAGAATCAGCTTCTATAAGTCTGGTCTTTTTCAAAGTCATTTGTGAATATAATTCTACTGTTTCTTTGCAATCTAATTATGCATTACCAAAAATGGCTAATCTCACCTTTGATATACTCATAATATAAAATTCTCTGCAATCTAATTATGCATCACTAAACTTTTTATTATTCAAATTCTATACAGTTATAACAAATCCCTATCCATCCACACTAACATATACATCTTTCTTTTGTTCAATATCTTTCTTTTTCTTTTCTTTTTTAACTTATCACAATTCTTATTTCAATCAATAAATTCAAATGTCTCATTAGGTTTCAACTTCTTACGTTTCTCGATTTCATTTTTAAATATTATTCCTCGTTACTTTACCTCATTGTTTAAAAAATAAATAAATAAATACACACGGTTATTTATATATCACTTTGAAGCATTATAACACTAAACCACAAAAACAAACAAATAAATAAATAAATAAAAGCATTATTATACATGCAAAATGCGTGTAATGAGTCTAGTTTGTTGAATAATCAACAAACCTTTTTTTCTTTTTATGGTACACATCTTATGTTCTCATAAAGTGGATATACATCATCTAAGCACCAGAACATGTAAAATAAGATAGATAGCCGTACAGTCTACACAAACCAAAAATGAAACAATAAACTATGAAAAAGAAGAATGAAATTTCATTTGCATTCGTTAGACAATGATTGATACTTTTGAGAGGGCAACCCTTGCTGGTGTGGAATATGTTAGTGTGCTTTATAACTTTGTCCATGAGGATTTAAGCAAGTTATATGCTCAGATTAATTATCTTCTTTTATTTATTTATTTTTATATTGAATCAAAAGGAAAACTATGATGAGCTGGTGCCTAATCAGAAATCCAAAATTTTAATGGAGTGACATAATGGAATGGGTTGAGGGGCATCTTAAAGGTAAAACTATGAGGACTGTTATGCGAAAATTAAAGGACTGTTATTTGTAGATTTGCCCCATGGGCTACTATCTACCATATGTGGAAGTATAAAAAATGCTACCATTCACCAAAGCAAGGTTAACTCAAAGAAAGACATAGGAAATTAATTGGGTGGGAAGTCAATAATAAAGTTTAGTTTAATAGTAAATTTTGTATCTTTGTTAACCAGGATAGTTTACTTTTTATAAGGAATCTTTGACTATGTCATAATTGGGGCTAACTTATTACTCAACATCCATCACTCATAACTCAAACTCATGGTCCATCACTTAATACTCACCAACAACCCAAAACTCAAAATAATTTGTTTGGTTCATCACTCAGATTTTGATATCACTCATTTTTTCCCTTTTTTAGTGGAGCCCACACCTGCTATAGGAACAGAACGGTAACCTCAGCCCATATAAAAAATGTTTAAAAACTCCTTCCTTCTTCTTTAACACATGATGACTCCCATTCATCCCAATTTCGGCAAATACCCATTCTTCCCAAATCTCAACACTCTCCGAATCCAATCCCAAGCTCTCCAATTTCCATCTCTAACCCATGCCATCAAATACCCATCTCCAACACACTGCAGATTCCATATCATATCTCTAATATCCATCTCCCCAAATTCCTATCTCCAGAAAACAAAGAGACCCATCTCGTGAAGTTGTGCCCGGACCCATTGAAAGCAAAGTTCGAAGCTTCTCTTCTCCAGCAAAAGTTGAAGACCATCTCTAGCAAAAATCAAAGATTATTGGTGAGTTTTTGTTTTCGTTTCTCAGTTGTAGTGCTCTGCTTCTCTTGCTCTGTTGGTCTTTATCTTGTTTTCTTTCTCTGCCCCAAAAGGAACGCCGAAATTCATGAATGGGTTCCAAAACTCAAATCTCTACTTGCTTTATTATTTTCCCCACATCTCTTTTTTCCCAATGTATGACTTCATGAATACTGAAAATTGTGTTTTAATTTTGAGTTTGTTTAGCTCTCAGTGACTATGCTCTGAGGTCAGGAATGTGGGTAATTGGTTTCTTGTGTCTATGCTTTGAGGTCAAGAGTGTAGCTATTTGGTTTCTTGTGACTATGCTCTGAGGTCAGGATTGTGGGTATTTGGTTTCACTTGCAAGTATGCTTTGAGTTTGTCTAGATTGTTCTTGTGTGATTCTACCTCTGTGGTATTTGTTTGTTTTTACTATAATTGTTTATTTTGTGCTATGTACAGAGGCTATGGTGTTTGAACTAATGTCAAAAGGAAGTAACTACTACTTCAGCTCTAATGGCCATCTATGCGACATGGATCGCTGTGTGGTTAAGACATCATTGAAGTTCCATAACTTTGGTAGGAGGTTTTATGGTTGTAGGGAATGGACGCTGGTGAGTTTACATTTGTGTTTAGTTACATTATTTGTGATATGTCATAAATTCCTTCATTTCGCCTTAATTGATATTGTCATGTACATTGCAAGATGATGACCGACATTGTAAATTTTTTAGATGGTTGGACAGCAACACCTGCAAGCATGGCGCGGAAACGACACCTATCATGATAGCAAAGTTCGAGAGGCCAAGGAATGAGGTAATGCTTACTATTGAGGGTGAGAGAGAAGCACGTGCATTCCTTGAAGAAGCACGAGAAAGGGAAAGAGTTGCAAAGCGAAGGGCAAAAAAAATGTAAGGTTTCACAAAGGATTGCTGAAGAGAAGATGAACACATATAAACAAGTTCTAATTCTCTCATAGGTGTTATTTATTGTATTCTACTTATTTAGTATTAGGTTTGGGGATGTTGGAAGGAGTCAATTGTGTCTACCATGAGAGTGTGGTGTATGTAATAGGCAATATGTAACCCAATAAGTTAGGACACATGACTCCAACAATCTACTATAACACTTGATATTTTAATTTAATATAATGACTCTTTGATGAATATCTTTCTCCCTATTAATTTCAGCTTGGTTAAAAAAGGGTATCCTAGCTATCAAGCCCCATATATGAGAGTATCCAACAATCTGTTGTAGTTTTTCTTAGTTTACCAACAAGTAACAAATTGCAGGTTCAAGCATCCATTACTGTGAAGTTGTGCAGAACTCTAATACCACCTAAAAACTTGTATCCATTATCTTTATCCACTAAAATTTACTGATAGTGCCACACCAATAAGCTACCAACCCAATTATCAAATTGTTGTCATCTCTTTTTGACAATTCTCAAGTAAACATGAACAAGAGAAAGCTCATGAGTCCAAGCCCCTCACAGAAGACTAAAACTGCTTGTAACCATATCACATACAGATATCACATACATATTGCATACATATCACACACATAATTATCCACCTGCAACCATATCACATACACAATATATGGTCCTTGAAAAATACTCCATTGCGAAAAGGTATTACATACAAATGCATATAAGCATGTCCACTTGTACTTACATTGCCAATAGATATTATATACACCTACTTTAAAATTACCAAAAGGAATTATATCAGAAATGTCAATAGGTTATTGACATTAGCCATTACATGTAAGCATGTCCACAATTAATCTAAATTTACAAAAAAAATGCATCATAATGTTCAAAAGAATGCATCATGTATCATGCTAAGTAACTTCTAGTCACAGTACCTAGACCTATACAAAAGCCCCAACAAAAAGTCATAAGAATGGGTACTAGCTCTATACAAAAGCCCCAAAAAAAAGAATGAATCCTTAGACATGCCAACCATCAACCTTGACCTCACACGTACTCTTCCCACATGCGGTCAGTCATATCATCCCTGAATTCACCCATTGCTCTCTTCACCGCATTAGACATCTCCCTCACATGCCTCCTTTCGGCACTTGCACTCGACTCAGGAGAATTCTCATTGTTTCCTGTTTGTATATCATCCCTATCAACATCAAGGTTCTCCCACGTGTTAAACATTACATCTCTTCAATTATTGATGTGTATAAAATTATGTAATGCACAACACGCAAAAACAACCAAATGCTGATGATATTGCTTAAACTTTGCCATGCAACTCAAGATGGGAAAGCGAGTCTTCAAGACTCCAAAAAACCCTCTCAATCACCGTGCGCAATGAAGAGTATCTATAGTTAAACAACTCTTTCCCCGATTTTGGTTGCCTAGTACTCCTCCTCCTAAATTCTTGGGTATGATATCAAGTGACCTTATGTGGTGGAAGAAATGATGCACCAATGGGGTACCCCGAATCAACCAAGTAATAGGAACCTACAAGAATAGCATATCTAAATCAATAATAATAAAAATTACACATATTGGTAAAAGTAATGGATCAGTAATAATCGGGGGATTAAATCAATAAAATAATCAACAAAGCCTCTATATTCTAATTCAGGTACTAGCAACATGATTTTGTACTTGTTAAGCCACAAGACAGCTTACAACAAATGGTTTCTCCACACTCTTACATGTAATTAAGTTAATCCCATTGTTTAGACTCTAGGGGGGGGGGGGTGTATGTGACTTTGGAGTTTTATTATTTGATACAAACACAAAAACACAATGCGGATCAGTTTCAGTTATATTAAATTTAAAACTAGCTCAGCTAGAAACCTAGAAGAGTTGTAAGAGTCAGATGTGAGACTAATAGCATGCTTTTTTAATTTCCATAAATTTCTAGAGAAATGATATTCTGTAAATAGAATGACTTATTAAATGGCATCTAGGATACATCAATTTGATTTTTGGTTGCTTGTTTGCTAATTTAGGCAGTAAAAATATCTACAAATTTCACCAAATTAAATTCATATAGCAAGTACTACTATAGGAGAAAAACTAAAATTTAAATTTTTTTTTATTCATAGAAATAATCAAATTCAAGTGTTTGATATGATTTATTTACAACCACATTCAAATTTTATCTCTGGTGGCAATATGATAAGATTTTGATAGTTTAGTGGAAGAAAGGAAGAAAGGAATTAGGAATTGGAACAAGGAACAAGAAAGAGAGAAAGAATAGGGAAGTAAAACAATGTAATTCTCATCTGAATGTCCTTTACAATCCTCACCCTTTCCCTATAAGCACTACACCCCTTAACCAACTAATACCTACTTGACACCCTGGCCCAACCACCTAACAACCCCATAATAGCAGTACAGCTTAGTTGCACTAGTCACTGCACACACCCACATGCAGGCACACACACACACCCTTATAGGTATACATGCACCACCTTGCACACACACATGCACACCCCCCCTGCACACCCTTACACAACTACAACTGTCACACTTACTTACAAATATCCACAATAGCATACAATACACCACTGTCACAATACAATACCTATCACACTAATCAAATATTATAGATAGCTGATAGCTGATAGCTATAAACAAAAAGGTAATACAAACTTGAACATGATGAGCTTAAAAAGACAGGCAGATTTGACGTGAGTGATTTTTTATTTAAATGCTACTTCATTCTTCATGATCTAGCCAAACCTTTATTTTTTAAAAATTTGGATAATGGTTGCCTAGGTGCATATATACATCAGTTTATATAAGGCCAACTGAAAGCTATCTCAAATACAATGGAAAAAGAAAAGGAACTATGTAAAACAAGACTTACTTTACTGCAATTTGTTTTACAAAAACAGGACTTACTTTACCAAGGTTAAAGAGGAAATCAATGCCAAATTACAGGAACAGTAGGTTTGATTTTTTTTTTTTTTTTTTCTTCTTGTAAATTTTTAAGTTCTATGTTTAACATTTAACATTTAGTTGATAGTCTCCTCCATTTTTGGCAGGATTGGGTCAATTCTCACAAAATTATCAAAAAACTAGGAGAGCATGTTTTGGTACTTTCCTCTAGATCAGATTTTACAGAGTAGATATGATTTAAAAAGGAATTCACATATTGCAACCAAAGCTGACAAACTTCAAGGAACAATCTCTTTCATTTCTAGTTTGCCATTTTTTTTGTTTTGGATAGTTCCTAGACTTGAATGATTGATGGAACAAAGTTTTTAAGGTCTCTCCTCCTTTGCATGAATGAAATCATGAATGTAACATAGCCAAAGCATAAAAAACAATAAATATAGAGTAGTAACATATAGCAACCAGCTCATTCCATAAAAGTAATAGTCAGAACTTAAGGTTTAAAGCTCAATCTTTAAAGCCTAAGGGCACAGCTTGGTCACAGGAACAGAGGACTAGCTGCCACTTGCTTGTAGCAGTGAGAATTTAAAGGCTGCAATACATATGAGGCAGAATATAAGTTAAAGACATATACCTTCCAATAGCCATGGGAATCCATGCTTCGGGTCTATAATAACTTCTTCAAACACCCTTGAGTCATTGGCACTTCCCTTTCAACCAAAATGGACATACAGAAATCGCATGTCATGGTCACATGCACACATGACGTTAGTTGTAACAGTGCTTTTGCGACTCCTGTGAGGTTGGAGTCTTTCCACTGAAGGCCGAGCACTAATATGTATTCCGTCGATAGCTCCTATGCTTCTCTACAATGAGTAGTGCCAATTAGTTGAAATACTATACAGTAATGTGTGAACAACCATTTTGGAAGAACTAATATTATGAAATCATTTACCTCAAACCAAGAGTAGTACTTGTTGTTCCCTCGCAAATGCTCTATAAGGCCTACCACATTTGGATCAAGCTTGATTAAATGTTGGCCATATGTGTGGACAACTCGCAACACCCTACGGAACTTGCAGTCTACAGTTTCAGTGGAATGCTGGAATCTATCTGCCACAGGTGGCATCCAAGTATTATGGCCGACGATGTACAAGAATATGGCCATTGCCTCCTACATGTCAACACGCCCCTTCCCTTCCTTTAAGTACCCATAGTGTTTCAGCTCATCAACTAAGTGATAGAATAGATCTAGTGTCATGCGGAACATGTCTGTCACAACAATTGGTAGGATTGCCATCTCTCACTTCAGCCATATAAGCACTTCCACTCAAAATACTAGTACATTGTGGGTGCTTGTTGTAATGTTGCTGGAAATATGCCACTATCTCACCAATAAGTGAAAATACAAACCAAAACTCCTCCTCCTCGTTGTCATACTCCGAGTCTGTGTCTACACCAGTGGTCATGTCATCATCACAGTCACTGATATCCATGTCATTATCACTAAAATTAGTGTCCATGTCATTACTACAACCACTAATGTCCATGTCATCATTGTCAGAGTTAAAATAAGCATCGTCAAAATCATACTGCCAGAAAGGATCACTGGGGAGACCATTATACCCTATACCTTGCAAAAACCAAAGCATTAGAATCAAAGATATTGCAATATATAAACGGACAAATTAATATAAAGTACTAAGGGAATTGCAATAATGTTAGCTGAACTCACCTTACAATGTAAGTAACATGAACTAAATAACAAATATTATTAAAAAAAAAAAAAAACATAATACTATAAAAAAAACACTGAGTAAATAACAAAACCCACACACTAATTTAAATAATATCAAATTCACGGGCATAATGCACAACACTTTAACATTACAATGAAACTACCTTAAATAAAAGTGTTCAACTGAATAAGAGAAATAAAATCAAACATCAAACATTGCTGAAGCACACGCACATAAAGTCCTTAAATAGTACTTAAAAACTAAACCAAGTGATTCGCATCAAAATCACATAACAAAACATCACAAAAGCAATCCCCATTAATTATCCAACTGCTAAGCATGGCACTTCATCCACCTCCTCCTTCTATGCTCTGGCATGCACATGAACAACACCCTTTTCTCTCTTTGTTGGAGAGCCTCAGTGATGTTAACAAAGGTGTCATCATCAAGATCTTCATACTAGTTCAGCACTTTTAAAGCTCTCCCAAGTGAGCAAGGATAACCACCACTGGCGGATTGTGCAACATGATCAGAGCTACCACTAGACTTTCCCTTTTTGTTGGAAAACCTTTCCCTTCCCAAGGCAATGTACTCTTGAAGAGTCATGGTCATCTCACTAGCCCTATCCACTTTCTTCGCAACCTTCTTCCCCTTGGTAGTAGGCTCTTCCATGGGACGTTTGTTCGCATGTTGGGTTTGCTCATCAATAGGGGGATCGTCTTGAGTTATGCCCTCCATGTTAGGATTGTAGCAATCATCATCACCCAACTGGGTGTGACGTGCCTCATTGGCAAGTTCCTCCTCCAAGGCACACTCTTCATCACTATCTAGAGTTAGTGTGTTTGAGGAAATTTGAAGGGAACCAATTGCAGTATTAGGGGCAAAAAGTTGCTTCAGCTTGTCATAATTAGGACACACTTTCTTCTGTAATGCAATTGCCTTAGAATCCCCCTGAAATGACAATATATACATCAAAATCCTGCTAATATGAAATATAAAATTACAAAAAAAAATATGCAAAGAATTAGCGTAGTAAATATAACATACCGCAACCATGTTAGCCCACACCTCCTCAGAAGCAGTAACCATTTGGGTTGTCTCATCCCACCCCAACCCGGTATGCTTCAAAAGCTAGCCCCACTTTTTCTGTTTTTGCCTAAGCCTATTATGCTTATCTTTCACTTGCTTAGAGAGGAAACTCTTCCCAATTTGCTCATTTAGTGTTTTCGTAATTGATAGCCAAGTTTTAGCCTTAAAGACACCATGTTCCATATTCCCCTTTTGTTGTTCATCGACCATAATGTCAATGAAAATTTGTTCAATGTGGGGAGGCCACATTTTGTCATCAGCATCCTAAGTTTCTTGTGCCATCTCATACAAATTTTCGAACACAATTGCATATGTTAATATATTTGTATATTAATAGTTCTATGAATTGGCCACTTGAATCTCTAACCAACCACTTAACTTAAGTGAAGAAGACAAGAAAACCTATTTAGAAAGCAATTTATTTCATAATTCTTCAAGTGCCAATTTCACAATCAGCTACAGTACTAAGATGTAAAGATATCAAAGGAAAAGATACTACCTACTGCTAGTGACATAATTTGCAGAGAAAATCAACTAAAACATGCTGCACTAATGAATGGAGTAAAAAAATAAAAACCAAATATTTCTCTTCAAGGAAAAATGGTAAACTTAAATATAAAAGACTCACAAACAACCCCATGAATATAAAATCACATATAAGAATGAAAGGTTTCTAATAACACATGTAAGTTTCTAAAAACAATAGACATAACAGAGTATCCATAATGAGACAATTGTGCATTATAACATGCTATATGGAACAAAATGTCAAGCAATAAAGAAACAAATCAACCCTACTTTAATTAATTGTCATTCAAGTGATTAACATAGAACTCATCTGTCATAAAATTAGACCTTATTAGCCCTGTTCCTCAATGTTCTGTTATAGGGTATGTTGTTTTGGCTATGACTTTTTTTTCCAATGATTTCTCATTTCTGAATTTCATTTCTGGTTCTTTACATTTGAAGCATATGACTCATATGGGAATTTGTCACATTCCCTGTGTTGAATACTACCAAGTATATCATATTAGCGAACATGTCACCTAGCATATTTTGGCAAAACCTCATTGTAGTGGTACCAACAACAATGGTTATTCCATGTATATGTGAGAGACTGTGACTCATGCACCCATTACCATTTGGCAAGATATCACATCACTTTTTGGGTTACTAAAATCTAACGATTACCCTTGAAAGGGGAAAAAATATTGTAGTACTGCTGGTTCATAGATTGGACTATAGTTATTCTTGGACACAAATTGAAGCAACAATTTGATATTGTTCCATCTTAATTCTAACACAATGTTCTTCATCCTTTTTCTTTTTTTTTTCTTTTTTTTTCTTTTTTTATAGACAGGTTCTATGATATGATAAATTTTTTTCAACTATATCAAGAAGCCTTCTTTTGCATCACATCTCTCATTAACAAGGCCATTTGTCCAAAGATGTTAAATTTTGAGAAATTCAAGACATTATCAAGAAGGTTATTGGCATGCCCTCTCACAACAAGGTAAATATAACCAGTAGGATATTTCAACCACAAATCCACGAACATCAAAATCTGATAAAGCTCAAGTGCTCAACTAACCTAGTAAAAAAAATGTGCATTTGTTCATAATGGCATGGCCTCCATGTGAGGAGAAGAATAATTACCAATAGGACATGCCACCAGACGACCAAAGTGCAAGGAAACAATTTACATGTGACTTAGCTCATCAAACCTAGTGCTTAAGCAAGATATCTCAATAAATCAGGAGTTAAAGCTACAACCAATTTGAATTAAAACCATAAACAAATGCCAAAGTTAAACATAGGATTTCTAGATTATCAAGCCAATCAATTTATGTAGTAATCTATCAATGCATCCAATAGTCCAATACTAAAATATAAAATGTTTCAAAGTGCCAAAGGATTTAACACTTCAGGTTCAAAACGAAGGTAGAACTTAAGAAATTCATAATATTTCAAAAGATTACGAGGAATGCTGTCTCACAAGCCACAAACAATATCAGTACTTTAAATCAAAAACCCCCTTTCACATCCAACAAAAAACCCAAATCAGACCATGAACATGGAAAATGGAAAGGGAGAGAGAGATATATATTGCACCTGGGAAAGGGAGAGAGAGGTATGGACATGGTGATAGAGCTCGATAGACTCGCTAGTGAAGATTCAGGCCTAGTTCAGTGTTTCGATCACAGACTGTGGTGCCATGGAGCTAGCTCGCTGGGGATGAAGAGGGAAGTGAAAATGAGAAGAGGCTGAAAGAGGGAAGTGAGAAAAGGGAAAATTTTCAGCAAAAATTTTGGGGAGAAATGAAATGGAACAAGGGAGCTCCAACGGTAATAACCCAAAGCCTGAGATGGATGTGATAATGCACTGGCTTCGGGGCCCACAATCTCATCTTATTTATGGACTTGCCACTGAGTTTTAGTTTTCAAGTTTTGAAAACACCTGAAACTTGTTTTCACTTTCCATCACTCACATCCATTTTTTTGAGTCACTATGTCATGAAAACAATGATCCAAAACTCCTCCAAACAGATGCTCATATGTGGGTCCCACTCGATTTGGATGATGGATCATGAAAACTAAGTGATATCATTCAGTTTTCATCCCATCCAAACAAGCTTTAAATGGTCGATTTTTTGTGGTGTTTAGTGTTATGTTGTTTTAGGCTCTTCAAAGAATAGATATGTGGAATCTCTGACTCTGTGAGGAATCTCTGACTTTATCTTAAGAGTGGAACAAATTCCAATTTCAAGTAAATAAATGGTGGATTTTTTTTTTTTTGGTGGTGTTTAGTGTTGCATTGTTTCAGGCAAGGATTGACCCAAGATTTCAAACTAAAAGGGGCTGAAGTATAAGCACACAAAAAAAAGTATTTATTATTATTTTTTAACTTAATTCTTTCCATCATATAGGATAAATAAAAAAAAATAAAAATTATTTTCATTATTTACCTTTTGTTTTTGTTAAGTTTTTGGGTTGAACAGTTTACAGTTAGGCTAGGCTAGTTAAGCTAATTAAAGGGGAGGAGAGGTCTAAGATTTTGGAAGAGGGAGTCAATACTCTACCAGAGTATAGTTTCAAAATTACAGCAGTTATATATATATATATATATATATATATAAATATATACACACACAGCATATATACATATCTGAACTTAATGATCTCTAAAAAATGTGTATATACTATATAGACATATATTTAACTTATATAAATTAATATATTTAATTAAAATCTATTTTCTTAATTTTTTTTGTGCAAACATGTCCAAATTATTTTAAGCCCAAGCCCATTAAAAAACAATTTTTCATGAATTAGAAAAATAGAGAAGGCTGAAGACTTGTCCAATGTCCGCCCATTAAGTTTGTTTTTGAAATAAATAAAAAAGTAAAAGGTATTTAAGATGAAATAGAGTTAGTGGTTGACAGTAAACTCATTGGTTTCTTGCATTTTTTTATTAAAAAAAAAAAAAAAAAAAAGAGTAAAATAAAGGACATTTAAGAAGAAAGATAGTAGAAGTTGGCACTTGGGAGCAAAATCTATTGGTTTTCCAGCAGAGCAGAAATGCAGAAAGAAAGAAAAAGAAGAAACGTGATGCAAAGATAGCGAGTTCAACTCTGATAGCATCTCAACGGTGTTGGGCCTGATGACAAGCTTAAAAATTGGTGAAAGAGTTAAGAGGCTAAGCACCAAAAAAACCTTTAAAAGAAAATTTCTTGGACATAGGTGGGGCCCGGGCCGCACCATGGTCCATCCCTGGTTTCAAACCCTTCAAAGAACTGATATTTTGTATATTTGTAGCTTTGAAAGTGTATCTCGCAATTTAGAGTAGTGTTTTTGTTGTACAAATCCATTTTTTAAAAACTTGGTGTCTAAATTTGTTGCCATCTCTAGCCTGGCGTGTAGCTTAATTAATATATGTGCAATTTTTTATTTTTTTTTCTTCGGTGTTTTCTATTATATTGACCTAGTTGTAAATGATTATTGAGTGATAAATCAACATATTCATCCAAAGAATGAATCAAAGCTTTAAGATATCTAATTTAGTTCAATGTTTGATTGCTAAGAAGGGTAGTTGGGTTGTTATGATTTGATAAGTAACATAGACATATTCTCTCCCTCTCAAGTTAACATTAATAACACCATTACTATTGAACATTCTCGTGCGTAAATACAAGTCACATACTAGAACTCTTATAATTGGTGAGAGGTGTCCTTGAATTTCTAACAATTTAGCAATTTAATATCGATGCACTGCATTGATTTTACTAATTTAATATATTTTTTTTATATTCCAGGATCAAGAATTTAATGTCCCTAGAAATAAACTTCTTTTTCCCGCTCTGCAAAAAGGTGGCATATATAAGGGAGAGATTATTGGGATTGATAATTTGATATGATTAGCCCCAGAAATATGAGAATATAAATATAGAAGTAAATATGAAAGAGGATTTTTTTATTAATATGAATAAGAAAGAGCATTACAGCCACGAGATTACTATAATGGTACTATAAAGACATACATGTGACTCATTAAAAGTTCAGGCGTTATACACTAATTAAACTATCTTACATTCTCGTCTTTTCCATTCAATTTGGAGTTAACAAAAAGTATGTGGGTCCCTAAAAACCTAAACCTGTCCCCAAATATAGGCAAAGATTTTTTTTTTTCCTGAGTCAACCCGTATGTCTTTTTTCTTTTTATTTTTTTTCATCCAAACTAGCTAGGTTTCAGTGTATGCATTATTTTTACAAAAACAGTTATTAAAAAAGAAAAAAAAGAAAAAGAGGAGACCTTGATTCTTGCCATTAAGGGAATTATTTAATGCTGAATTCTCTTCAATAGTTCAATTATTAGAAGCCATATGATAGGGTTTGGAAATGATTCCTATAGTAAGAAAAGTAAACTTGAATAGGCATAAAGTAAGTTAAACTTATAACCAAGCAAGTTGAAACTATAAAACCAGATAACCAAAATTCATTACTAAAATATCCCAAAAAAATAGAATTCTAGATAACAAAATAAAAACTACAAATTACCTACGTAAATCTTGCCTATTTTGTCAGTGTCCATTCTGGATATGTAATAACAACACCACTCCAAAGCCGCCTCACAAATATTGTGAATTAGATTCGCTACAAAACAATCTTTAATCTTTCATAACAATAACGATTGGGCTCTTTTCAATGCGCTGCTTGTCACCTTCTTTACCTCTCCATTCTAACCTTGCAGTAACAACTTCAGGAATCCAATGTTCCGGATCAACCCTCAAAACCACTGTATTCATGACTGGGAAGTGTAGGATTTCTAGTTCTACTGTAATTATGATACCTTTTGTTGTTATGCGGCTTATGACTTTTGCTTCATAACTGCAAGATGTAGAGCCAACATGTGTGACACAACGATAAATCTCTTTGAAATATATGGTATTACCCCTTGGGACTGCAATGGTCAACGAAGGGTAATTCAACTCCCAGGCTTCTATCTTGGTTTTTATGTCTATCATGCACTTGAATATCTCTGTAAGTTCTTTATCATACCCTTGTCCATACAAAAACTTGGCATGGTCTTCTTCTTTTAGGTCGTAGATTAAACCAGGATCTAAAGCCTCAACTGAATTCACAATTCCTGCTCCTATGGCAAATGAATCATCTACCATCTCTTCAAAATGAGAAGCTGGATAGATAACAAGGCAGTGTAAGTACAGTAGAACTGTATTCTTAAAAGAAAAATAAAACAAAACTAAGAAACTCATTTACCGGTGGTAATGAGAGCAGAATGCATCCATGCTGGTGAAGGTTTCAATGATTTCTTCTCAAATTCAAGTTTGATAAGGGCTGCTTTTGCAGCAACAAATGGACATGCATAAGACGTGCCTGCTTTAAGTGTATATGTACCTCTATTTGTAAAATGGAGTACACAAATGTCAACTACAGCAGCAACTAAGTCAGGCTAGATAAAGTTGAGAGAGAATCGAGTTAATAAAAAACTTTTATCATTTTCAAAGTGAAAAGACATTATAAATAAATAAATTTAAATCACCTTCAGAATTTGATTGGTTACTGGGTTTGGTCCTCTACCAGAGAATTTAGCAGCGTTGAAGTGTTTTTCATTGTCAACCATTATACTTTGATAGATTTTTGCCTTAAGCTGACCACCTCTTTTTTTTTTTTTAGCTTTGCTGTAAAGAATTTATAATTAAAAAAAAAATAGTATGTCAGTATGTCCTAAATTATGATCCATTCTTAATTCTGAGATGAGTTTTGCGTACCTTATCTCGTCATGAATCTTTTTAGCTTGCTTAGAATTTATCCCAACGGATGGAACCTCATCATAGTCATGGGCAAATGGTTGGCTTTTTTCATTTTGAAATATAATCCCAGATGCACCAGCACTTTTTGCCAATTTCTTTTGCTCTAAATCATCGCATAAGACGATTTTTTCTTTTAATATCCTGCCAAGTTTGCACAGACAATAGAGTTCCTCATTCAATCATAAGAATATAGATAATATATCTGATCATAAAGAATTCATCAATTTAAGTATATAAGTACATTGCGATTGCTTGATAACTAGAGCTTGTATGTTCTTGAGGAAAGACTACAAGATGATGCCATTCAGTCTCCAATGGGTTGACAGAAGACCCCTTCATGTAAAAAAAAAAAAAAAAAGATAGTTTGATATGTAGAGTGAATATTCACTATTCACGGTATCTTCAGACATATATATGCACAATAATAATATATATTTACTAGTTAGCGCTTTCTTGTTTGGCAAGTATTCTAACCGTAGATGTATTAGTTAGGACCTGGACCTGGACCTGGGCTTGAGTTTGGGCCTGTGCCTGGGCCTGGGTATTTCCATATTGACCGTTTGCTACCCTAAATCTATATATCTATGTATATTAGCTTACCTCTTCAATGTTCGAATTCCTAACGGCTAAATGTGCCGATTGTTTTTCTGAGGCAGAAAAGGGGGAGACTACAGAAAGAGGCGGTGTCGTGCAAATGGAGGTAAACTTTTTCTTCTTCTTCTGCTTCACAAAATATATATATATATATATATATATATATTATTTTGGGATATTTGTAGAATTAGGGTTTCGAAAATTTGTGACTCTAGAAGTTGCTTAATTGTTTGATCTTTTAGGGTGGGTTACGTTTGGATGAGTTCTATGATTTTTCTTTTGTTTTTGGAAATTATGCCATGCAATGCAATGCAATGCAAATTTGTTTATTATTCTCTCAGTTTGTGTCTAATTTAAAAAATATCAAGAAAAAGCGTTGTAATCTGTTGGATTTTACTCTTTTGTAGTTCTCTAGTTTTGATAATTTAAAATTTAAAGTTTAATTATTTAAAAAAAAAAAAAAAAAACAATAAGCCATAAACCCTAATTAATAAGAAAACATCACAGCAGCTCCAGCCGCCACTTCTTGCATCTAAGTGAAAATTTTCTCCTCCATTTTCTTGGGTGTTTTCTCAGCTACCAAACTAGACAAAATCTAAACACCTCTCTCTCTTTGAGTCTGCCCTGTAAAACCTCACTCACTCATGCAGAAAGAAGGAGATCATAGAACAAAAATTGGGGTAAACATCGTTGGGCTATGAGTTGGATTCATGGCGTTAAAAGCAACATTGGAGGGATTCAAGACTATGTGCTATGATTCGGACTCCATGCTATCAAAACCGTGGATCTCATCCACTCAAATATGTCTTGCAAATCTGTAATTACTCAATATTTTCCTTAAATTTTTACTAATCCTATGTTTGGATGCCGAGAAAAGTTAGGAGAAAGGAAAAAATAGCTAGCTTAGGTTTAGTTTGGCATTTGTGTATTTGCTACTTTGCTCTGTTTTAGGGCACAATTTGTTTTGAGGGAAAATTTTTTCTGGGGAAAATTTGAATTAGTTTTGGATTGATAAATTTATATGATTTGCAGTTTTGCACATTTAAGATCAAGGTGGATAGAGACTTGTGAATGATTCCTCAATTCTTATAATTTAATTAATATTATGGATGAGAAAAATTTTCACGGGTAAGAGAATTTCTCGTTGATTTGCTGAATATGAATTTTATAATGGGTTAAATGGGTGGGTTTCAAATTAAATGGGTTGGGTAGATAATGGTTATTTCAAAAAATTTAAAATGTGTCATTAATGGATAAGTGGGTAATTATATACCCTACTTATTTATGACCCAACCCAGTCATACCCAACCTACCCAATTGCCACCCCTATCTGCAACTGAGCAAATCTATGCGATATTTGGGTTTGTTGATGCTTTCACAGTAGAAGGGCATTTTTTTTTTTTAATTTGATTCTGTGATGTTTTCTTGAATTTGATTGTCTATTATTGTACAGAATTGGATGTGTTTCATATGATTACTAGAATTATAATTGTTGTGATTGTTTATGTGAACTTATTTTCTGATGATTTTTTTTTTTTTTTTTGAATGTGACTTAATCAATAGGAAACAACAATTGCAACAGCTATGTCAGAATCATTGCAAAGGAAGCTAAATGTTTCATCTCCTACATCATCCATGTATGTAAAGTTCCTCTTCAAGTTATAAAAATTCAATGAACTTTCAATTTTTTATTTTTTGTTTGTAAATTCAATGAACTTACAATTTATGTATGTAAACTTACAATTTTTTATTTTTTCACTTTCAGACAGCAACTGCAGCAACAATCACTAGATACATCTATAGAACCTATGGCTCCAAAAGGTAGGAAGTGTGTGCCATAATAAGTTTGAGCCACCCAACTCAAATTTAATGTTATTTGTTTCCTACTCTATTCATCCTTTCTTGATATGTTTATTTAATTTTTTTCTCCAGAGGTTGCTAGGTATTATGCATCTTCTGATCTAGTGTCCACCTACTGTGCTGGGCTTATACGCCAAATTGCAGATAGTGGGCTTGACAAAGATAAGGTTGCTCAAGACTTTCGTGATATAAAACGACCAACTGTTAGTCCACAAAATGATGGTTGTACAGTTCCTATAATTCGGTTGATACATTATGAGGTGAGTTCACCACTTCCCGACTTATTGTTTGTTCAAAATATTTTTGTCTTGCTATTCTTGGCCATGGTGATATTACCTTTTTGCGATTTTAAACACTGTTATTAGTTATTACCATTAAAAGAATTGTTGGTTGGTAGGTATATAACATCCCCTCCCTCCATTGTAGCAAAATTTAACGCCTCTTTCCTTTTAGATTAGAGATGAATTTTGATCATTCCTAGATTGGACTTGCTTTTTAGTTGATTGACTGGTGGCATTCCTTTGTATGTGTGCGCGTGTGTGTGTGAGAGATTTCTAACGGTCCTTGAACGCATTTGGCCGATCCTGATAAATATTTTGTGTTAATATGTTGATAATCATGGTTGACCATGTACTGGATCCCTCTATCATGAGTATGTTTGTGACTATATTGTTGAGGAAACAGATCTTTTGTTTGAAGCAGGCCATGTTGTTCCTCATTATTTGTGGTTATTAGTGAAAGAAATTCACATGGCAGGAAGTTTACTTTTCACCACTAGTTCTATTGATGCTTTTTTTTTTAACCTTTAGATAGAAATGTCAGCTCACATGTTGGGCCTAGTTTAGTCATGTTGCAGTTTTCTTTGGCTCTTGTAAGTTTTTATAATTCAAATTCATAAATCTAACCTCCTCCTTTTTTGTTGTCTCAGGATAATAGCTACGCTTTAAAGTGGATTTTATTTGTCAACGGTATGACTGTTAAGATTTAAGGTTTTCTTTACTTCCAAGAGTTATGATTTGAGCTCCAACTTCTTCATTTGGTTTAAACATGAGGGTTTAGAGGATTTTTAGTTCCTTGGGAATCCATTGGCCCCATTAACAACCACCCCTCCCTCCTATTCTCACGTATCTAAAATAAAAAGTTTCATATGATTTTACTCTCGTCCTTGTGTATTTCCTTTTTCCCTTTTGTACACCATGTTACTTTTGGAGATTTTATGTTTTGAGTTGTTGTAGGTTTGTACAGTTTAAACAGGAATCAGAGAACCCATCTTTTATCACCATTTCCTTTTCATTGTCTGCACTATATATTTGTTTATGTATATTCTTGAGAATTTGATTGTTTCCAATATAATGGTGATAATACTATTTTGACTCTGATGTTGCTTGGATTAATTGCAGAAGAGATGAATGACCCTCGTACAATGCTTTCTGAACCTGGAGATGTAGAAGTAGATGAGGAGGAGCAGCATAGAAATGGATGTTATGATTATGTTGATGATGAGGATGAGGATGAAGAATGTTATGAGATAGATGAAAATTATGTTGAAGATGCTGATGAAGATATGGAAGGAGACAACCCTGAAAATTTTGAAGAAGAAGACAATTATATAGATTTCTCCAAAAAGTATGATGATTATGCTGATGAATACAAGCCAGATAAAAGTGACTTTCAATACTTGGGTTGAATATTGTTTCTTATAATTGGTGAGAGGTGTCAAACATGTCCTTGAATTTCTAACAATTTAGTATTGTTGCACTGCATTGATTTTACTTATGGAATATGCTTTTCGTATTCTAGATCAAGAATTCAATGGCGCCAGAAATAACCTTCTTTTTCCCTCCCTGCAAAGGTAGCGTAAGGGAGAGATTAAGGAATTGATATGATTGGCCCCAGATAATGGGAACATAGAAAGAAATATGAAAGAGGGTGTTTTTTTTTTTTTTAATTTTTTGAATAAGGAAGAGTATGTAAAGCTAAAGCCATGAGATTACTAGAATGGTACTATAAAAGCTTTTATATATAGTCGTGGTATAATACGACAGGCATGTGACTTGTTAAAAGTTAAGTTGTTTTGTACTATTTTACAGACACCGACTGTGGGTTTAGAGGGAAAGAGTATAAAAAAGAGGCTGGACGTTCTACTAAACATGCAAAGCTTTTGTTAGTCTTTATACTGTTGTGGTTATTTATTTATTTATTGAGTGGAATGTTCATTAATTGGAACAAGATCACTTTTAGTTTTAGAATTAGTTTTAGAATTTTTCTAACAATCTAGATGATGGTTGCGCTTTTCACCTCTGCTTTAGACTCAAGTGTAAGTGTGTGACCACCTGGGGGCCCATAAAGAAAACCTTTTTGTTCCTCATAATCCCAATTTGGTTTCCTTATCCCCTACACTACATATCTTCCTCACGTGACTATGATTGATCCCAACTATTACTTAGTAGCCCACAACAGCTGCCGCCGCCCCTCATCCTTCAATGTTAGCATCTCCACCAACCCACTCGGGTCCCCATCTCCATTTTCAGGATTCATATAGTAAATCTTTCACTAATAAATTGCACATTCCACAAGTTTCGATTTTTTCCCCCTTAAATTTTCAAATTTTTTATTATAATTTGGATCAACTCGTTTTTTGTCAATGTGTTAATATGTCCTGCTTCACTATTTGTTAAGTGTTAGATTAATCAAATCAACCATAGGTATAAATCAAAATAATCCAAATTTAGAGGTTATAAAATCAAAATAAATACAAACGTAGAGGGTGTCACCACTGCTATTAGTAGCCTAATGGCTTGGGCCTTAGGCCAACAAAATTTCATTATTCTATATATTTTGGGTTTGAGTTACAATCCCCTACTAGTGTCGTATTAGTATTCCTTATACTTCATCAAATGGGGTCTTAATGGAAGTGTAGCATGGTAAGAAAGCCACATTAGCCACCCGGATCAAAAGTTTAAACTTTTAATTAGCGAATAAAATTAAAATTATACCAAAGCATAGGGGGCTTAATCTTCAATTATTTGTAATTCTTTTCCCAAGGTAACTCCGTAAGTTAAGTAACTATTCCCTGCCCTATACACAATATATATTCTTTTCCTCTTTCTCTTCCTCCAAGAAACTAAAAAAATTCCAGAAACTCTCATTACAAACCACCATATAAAACTGCTGAAATATTGCACTTTTTCTTAACAATTCTTCATCTTATTCAACTCCAAAAACAATGGTTTATTTTGCTATAGTCGATCAACATTCATCACAAAGAAGAACAAGGATTGATTCAACTCAAGGTTCGAAGCTGCGATGGGTTAGGGCGAGTCTCGATTGAAAACACCCAAATTAGTCTCACAACTCAAAACCCTAATCCAATCCCAACTCCAAATCCCAATCCAAAACCAATCCCTCTCTACCAACCAAAACCTCCTCTTGTCCAAAACCCCAGCCAAACAAAAATAACATTAAATTTGAGTTGGGTGGCTTAAACTTTTTATGGCACACACTACCTACCTTTTGGAGCCATAGGTTCTAGAGATGTATCTAGTGATTGTTGCTATTGCTATTTGAAAGTAAAAAATAAAGAAAAAATTAAAATGAAAACAAAAAAATAAAATAAACAAAAAAAATTGTAAGTTCTTTGAATTTTTTATAACTTGAAGAGGAACTTTACATACATGGATGATGCAGGACATGAAACATTTAGTTTCCTTTGCAATGATTCTGAGACATATGTGGCAATTGTTATTTCCTATTGATTAAGTCACATTTTTTATATAAAAAAAATTCATTAGAAAATAAGTTGACATAAACAATTTAAACTATTATCATTCTGGTAATCATATCAACATGATGAAACTGTTGGCTATATTTCAACAATTTACTTTTGTGATTAAACAAAAAAAGAATAATATAAAGATCTAAATATAAGCAATAACACAAATAGATGTGATAGGCAAAAACAATAACTAGATACTATATATATAAGAAGAAATCTGCAAATAATTAAAAACCCACAGACCAAATGCGTGAAAAATGAATGATATAAATCAAGTTTTGTGTTTGACACAATCTCCTTAAAGCAAATTTCATCCCTCACATAATCTGTGGTGCTTTGATACTCGCAAACATCTACCTCCCAAGATAAAATGATCTACTATAAGGAAAAAAAGCACACAAGGTCCGTATTCTGCGAAATAATCTATGTCTTTTATTCTCTCTTTGACTCAAATGAATACACAAAATATTTTCTCTCTAGAAGAGTTTCTCCAAAACTGACTATGAATATATACGTTATTAAAAAGACACATTGTTTCAAAAATAATTGCTGTATACAGATTTATTGACTCAAAAAATGAAATAATAAAATATTATTATTAATTGGACAAGAGGGCCCAGTCCATACACGCCTAAAGCTTAACCTAATGTCTAATCCAAAACTCATATTCTTTATCATTTCCTATGTAGGACTCAAGAATTCTCACCACTTCAATATAATGTTCAAGTGGACTCATTAAAAGTCAATTTCTTATTCTCCGTAATATTTTTTTGACAGAAACATCCAAGCGAAATTATGTACAAAAGTAGACAAGCAAATTCAAAAAAACATCACAGAATTCAAATAAATAAATAAAATGCCATCTACTATGAAAGCATCAACAAAGCCAAATATCACTTGCCCAACTGCAGAGAATAATAAACAAATTTACGTTACATGATTTTTTTTTTTTTTTTAATCCTACAACAGAAGAATTATACCTAAGGGTACAAATAGGCCTCGTCAATGGGCCGGGCCGGGCCAGCCCGACCTGTTTTTATTTGGCCCATGGGTCTAATGGGCTGGGCTTAACAGGCTTTTGACTAGTCAATTGGCTAGGTCAGGTCGGGCTGGATGGAAAAACCCTAGCCCATGGCCCTACCCATGGGCAATGCCCATTTGGGCTTTAGCGGGCTGGGCCAGTGAGGTGGGTTTAATGGGCTACCCATGGGCATTTTTAACAGGTCTTCAATGGGGTTATAAAAATTTAACCAAAAAAATTATAATTATATATTATTACAAACTATCAAATTGAACAATTAAATCTACTAAAAAGATTCTATTAAAAAAAATATTAAGACATACCTCTTAAAAATGTACTAAAATAAGATTAATTAACTTTTATTGATAAGAATAAATAAGTACATTGAATTAAATATCAACTTTTAAAGGAAATATTTGAAGAATAAAATATCAATTCTTAAAGGAAATATATGAAGAATCAAATATCAACTCATTAAGGAAAGAATTTCTTCCAACCAACGGTAAGCTTTTTTTTTCTTTTCTTTTTTTAAGGAATTTCTTCTATAATTGTAACTTGTAAGGAAAGAATTGGAATTTATCAAAGGAAAGAATGACTTTCTTTCCAGAGGCACAGAGGTAGGGCAACAATCATCTTAGTAACTTTGTTTTAAAAATCAAAGCCACTAGACTAATACCAAAATATATATTTATTATGCATATTGTATCACAATCATTCCAAGTATTAATTGGTTAGGTGTGTGGTCTTAAAGTTTTTATAATGTCTAAAGTTCAATCCCTCACCCACCCAATCCCCAAATTATTTTGTTATAAATTTTAGGCAATGAGTCAGGCTAACGGGTCGGGCTACTGGGCTGGGCTAACGGGCCGGCCCACCGGGCGCCCATGGATAAAGAAACCAACCCATAGCCTGTCTCATTGGGCTACTGGGCTGCCCACGGGTTTCAATATTACCGGGCTGGGCTGCCCATTAGCCTGGTGGGCTAGCGGGCTGCTGGGCCAGCCCATGGGTCATGGGCTATTTGATGACCCTTAGGTACAAAACCCCAGCACGAGCAAAACTAGAGAACTACAAAAGAATAAAATCTACAGATTACAACACTTATTTTTTTTGAAGATGCAACACAACTAAACTCATCAGACGATTCCAGGATTGATGTTTTTGAAATTAAACACATAGACACAATTGAGAATAAGTAATAAACAAATTTGCATTAAATAATTTCAAAAAAGAAAAGAAAAGAAAAAAAAATCCTAAAACTGAACTATCACCCAAACCTAACCCTAACAAATCAAACAATTTAGCACCTTCTAAAATCATAAATTTTCAAAAGTTTAATTCTTCAAATATACCAAAATTTAAAAAAAATTATAATTATAATAATTAGAAGAAGAAGTTTGAAGAGGTAGGACTTTTTTTTTTTTTTTAAAGTAAACAATAATACTTATTAGAAAACACACACGAAAATAGTAATATTAATGTTTTTAACCAGGTTTATAATATATTACATAACCAGAGTACAACTGCAAAATGGCCTAACCTTTGTAGTTGTAGATTGGGGTTATAAATAACGGACACTAAACACATACAACCAATGTAGGATAAACATCCTTTTTTTTTAGTAAACAATAATACTTATTAGAGAAAACACACGAAAATAGTAATATTAATGTTTTAAACCAGATTTATAATGCATTACATAACTAGAGTACAATTACAAAGCCCAGGCCTAGGCCCATTTGAGTTCAATTTGCTCTCTTTTCAAAGCCAAAGACACTTTTGTCAAAGGGTTTTCATTACTTTTAAAGAGTAATTTTTAAGTATTTTCAGAGTATGGAGAATGGTATTTCTTCCTCTCATATTCATGGTGGGGTCTACTCATTAAATTCATTGTGGGATCCACCATAAATGTGAGAGGAAGGAACACTATTTTTCTGTGCTCTGAGAGTACCTAAGTATTTTCCCTTTTTAAGGGTTTTTTATTTATTTATTTATTTATTTTTTTAAGGTTGTCAAGCTTCACAAAGATTACAGTTATGGTACATTCTTCTTATATTCACTTTTCTCATTGTATGATGAACAATATATAAGAATTCTTTATTTTTATAATTTTTTTTTACTCGTTTTTTGTTAATTTATGTCTAAAGCACCAGTCACCAATCCAGTTTTGACAAAATACCATATATATACTAAATAAAATTCTAACAAAGAACCTACATGCTCGGCATAGATTATTGATTTGGAGGTGTGTCAAATCTTTTATATATGTCTCCCTCTCCCTCTCATGTAGTCCTATTGTGTCTCATGGTTTTTGAAGAGAGAAATATAAAAGGCATAATTGGGTCTATTAGTTTTATAGATTTTTTTTTTTTTTTTTAATGTAATAGTTTTATAGATTTTGGTTTGCTGTGCTTGTTGCAACCTTTTGCATTGCCTTCTTGGTGAGGTGCTTAGAATATGACATGGCCCACGATTGGCATCTATATATATATATGATCATCAATGATTTGATCATGATTGTTTCTCATTATTTGCTGCTCTATCCTCCTATTCCTGACAGTCTAATATAAATTCACTTGAAAGTTTGATACTCTTGCAACATTAAATTCTTGATCCTAGAATTAGCAAGACATGTTCGATAAGTAAAATCAATGTAGTGCATCCATATTAAATTGCAAAATTGTTATAAATTTAAGGACAGGTTTGACACCTCTAAAAAATTAGTAAAAAAAAACCAGTTATAAAGAACAAAATTTGAAGTTTTTAACCCAAATATTGAAAGCATAATCGTCATAATTTGGGTAGACATCTATAAAATTGTCTTCATCTTCATCTTCATCCAAAACTTCAGGGTTGTCTTCATCCATATCTTCATCAGCATCTTCAACAAAATCTTCAACTACCCCCATAACATTCATCTCCATCATCATAATATCCAACTTCAACTTTTATTATGCAAAGCCCATCCTTATCTCGCATCTTACAAGGGACATACAACTCTTCTGCAATTAATCCAAGCAACATCACAGTCAAATTAAAACAGTATTATCACCATTATATTGGAAATAATCAAAATCTCAAGAATATATATACACCCAAAGTAACATTTGTATTAAAATTCGTACCATTGACAAATAAAATCCACTTTAAAGCATAGCTATTATCCTGAGACAACAACAAAAAAGAAGTTAGATTTATGAATTTGAATTATAAAAAACTTACAAAAGCCAAAGAACATTTCAACACATAAGTCGATCGAGCAAAAGTATCAGGGAAGTGGTGAACTCACCTCATAATGTATCAACCGAATTATAGGAACTGTACAACCCTCATTTTGTGGACTAACAATTGGTCGTTTTAGATTATGGAAGTCTTGAGCAATCTTATCTAGATCAAGCCCACTATTTGCAAGCTAATTTATAAGCTTAGGACAGGAGGTGCTAGAAGATGCATAATGCCTACCAACCACTGGAGAAAAAAATTGAATAATATTAGAAATCAATGGTTAGATGATTAAATTTATCATATCTCAAAAGTTTTTGGGACAATCATAATTTAACAAATAAATATATCAAATAAAATGAAATAGAGTAGGACACAAAAATATACTATTAAAGAAATTTGAGTGGCTCAAACTTATTATGGCACACACTACTACCCGCCTTTTGAAGCAAAGGTTCTACAGACGAAGTTGGAGATTGTTGCATGTTCAACTTATGTCTGAAAGTAAAACATAAAAAAAATGGCAACAGGTCGAGTTTCTTTATGCCCTAACCTACCCTGTAGGCCCAGACCTGTTACCCGAACCTGGACCATTTAATAAACGGGTTTTTATTTTATTTTATTTTATTTTTATATCCGCCTTGTTGGGCCCCACGAACCTTGTTTAGCCATGCTAGATTTTGGCCCAAGTGTGTGTGAGGTTTTTTGGAAATTTAACATTTAAGCGAGGCATGTTGGGTCTGGGTTCGGGGCCAGGTATTACCAAAACCTGGACCCGATTCATGTTTTATTTTAAATACTCAAACCCGACCTACTATTTACCGGGTTGGGTCGGGTCGGATAACAAATGCCATCCCTAATTAAAAAAGTACTAGAGGTAAGTAAAAAAAAAAAAAAAAAAAAAGGCCTAAAACATAACAATTATAGTATACTAACACTAACACTAACCCTAACCCTAACCCTAACAGATCAAACAATTAATCACGTTTATAAGTTGAACAATTTTTATAACCCTAACTCAACAAAAATACCATAATAATATAATCAAACCAACGTAGTTTACTTTGCCCTGAATGAATTGATTTAAAAAAGAAGAAAGAAGAATTTTACCTCCATTCCACAATCTCTAAGAAGAACCAAATAGCTTGTCCAAAACAAAGATGTAAGTTTAGATCTGTTTGGACTAAGCACTGGACGAGAGTTGGGCTTGTGTTAACCATGGTTCGGGACAACAATGGACCTACCTTTTCACGTCGTTTAGACTCACTTGGGGGCCCATAAAAAAAGCCTCTATTCTTCCTCATAAACCCAATTTGGCTTCCTATCTCCTACATTACATATCTTCCTCACGTAACTATGATTGATTACCATTATTAGTAGCCCACCACCAGCACCAACACCGCCGTTCATCCTTCCATGTCAGCATCTCCACCCACCCACTTGGGTCCGCAACTAGCAATTCCATTTTTAGGATTCATATAGTAATTCTTTTACTAATAAATTGCACATCACACAAGGTTTTTTTTTTTTTTTTTTTTTTTTTGACTCTTAAATTTTCAAAAATTTGATTTTAATTTGGACACTCTTTTTTTTGTCAACGTGTTAATGTGTCGTGCTTAACTATCGGTTAAGTGCTAGATTAATCAAAATAACTATAGGTATAAAATATAAATCAAAATAATCCCAATTTAGAGGTGGTCAAATCAAATAAATACAAACACAGAGGATACGTATCACCACTGCTTTTATCAGCCTAACGACTTGGATCTTAGGCCAACAAGGTTCCGTTATGATGTACGTTTTGGGTTCTAGTTACTCATTCTTTGTTAATGACGTGTTAGCATTCTTTATATTTTACTAGTTTCATCATACGCACTTCGTGCATGCGATTAGTCTTTTTTTTTTGGTTAGTGGTCCTATTTTGTTAAAAAAAAATGTGATTTTTTATTTTATATATATAATTTTTATTTTGAAAATTTAATTTATAAATGAATAAATCAATTTGAAAATTAATAGGAGAGTGGTCTTATTTTTTAGGCAATGTTTTAGTGAGAGTTAGAGTTGAATTTTTACTGAATTGTCCATTAGTTTTATCTCTACTTAATCATATGGATATAGGGGCATTTTTAAACTAAAAAATGAAAAATCCAAACAGGAAAAAATCCCTTAAATGATAGTATTGATTAAAATAGGATCTTAACATGCTGAGTTATCATCCCTTATAAGCAATGTGTTAGTATTTCTTATTCTTTATCAAAGTCCAAAAGTGATTAGGGGCTACTATGATTAAAATATCACAGTAACTAGTCACCTATTAGGGAATAAAATCAAAATTACACAAGAGCATAGGGAGCATAATCCTCAATTATTTGTAATTATTTTCCTCTCGGCGAGTTAAGTAACTATTCCCTGTCGTATACACAGTATATATTCTTTTTCTCTTCCTCTTCCTCCTCCTCCAAGAAACCAACAATTTCCAGAAACTCTCTCACTTCAATCTCACTGCAAAACCACCACATATATAAAACCGCCCGAGTTTTCTCAACACAAAATTTCTTCATCTCATTCAACTCCAAAAACAACGGTTTATTTATTTCGCCATAGTCGATCAACATTCACCACAAAGAAGATGATTCAGCTGAGAGTCCGAAGCCGCGATGGGTTAGAGCGAGTCTCGATCGAAAACCCCCAAATCACAGTCTCGCAACTCAAAACCCTAATCCAATCCCAACTCCAAATCCCAATCCAAAACCAAACCCTCTCCACCAACCAAAACCTCCTCTTATCCAAAACCCCAGCCGATCTTCTCAATTTCACGGACATGGCGAACCCCAACGCCACCCTCTCGTCCCTCAACCTCGCGCACGGCTCCATCGTCTTCCTCGCCTACGACGGCGAGCGCAACGTTTCGGGCCCGAGGAATTTCAACCCGGCCGGCTCGTTCGGGCGGAAGATGACCATGGACGACCTAATCGCGAAGCAAGTGAGGGTCACGCGCCAGGAGAACCCGCATTGCGAGCTCGTGTCGTTCGATCGCGATTCCGCGCACGCGTTCCAGCATTACGTGAATGAAACGCTGGCGTTTGGCGTGAAGCGATGTGGGTTCATGTACGGTACGGTTTCGGAGACCGGAAAAGTCGAGGTGGACTTCATCTACGAGCCTCCGCAGCAAGGGACTGAGGAGAATTTGGCTATACTCCGAGACCCAGATGAGGAAAAGCTTGTGGAAGCCATTGGTATTGGTTTGGGGATGAGGAAAGTTGGGTTCATATTCACACAGACAATCAGTCAGGATAAGAAGGATTACACCATGTCTAACAAGGAAATTCTCCAGGCTGCGGAGTTTCATGCTGAGAGTGGGCTTAAAGAGTGGGTCACTGCGATTGTGAAGCTTGAGGTGAATGAGGATGGTGGTGCTGACGTGCACTTTGAGGCCTTTCAGATGAGTGACAATTGTGTGAAGTTGTTTAAGGATGGGTTGTTCGAGACCGAGATTGCTGAAGATGATGATCCTAAGCTTTCGAAAATGAAGAAGGATGTGGTTGTTGGGGTTAAGGATACTAGGGAGGTTGACAATGATTTTTTCTTGGTCGTGGTTAAGATTTTCGATCACCAGGTATGGCTTAAAGACTGTGTTTTTGCTTTTGTGTTTAGTTCGTGTTATTGGGGTTGTTTTAATTATGTTGAATTGTTGTTGTGTTTAATTATCTATGGTTGTGCTTTTCATAGTATTAACAAGTAAGGAAATTGGGAAGCTTACAATGACGATGGCTTTGATAAATCACTTATTACACTACATATTTGAAAGGTTGTAAAGAAAAGGAATGGATAAATTAAGAGTGAAGGGAATGGAATAGAGGGAATTGAGGTATTACCCTTCATTTCACTTTAGTTTTTGAGAAGGGGCTCCAATGACTTTTCTTTAGGCCATAAAGAAGAAAACTCTTTAGCACTTGCCAAAAAAAGAAGGGGCAAATGAATGAATAGGACAAAATTTGAGGTTAATGAATTTGAGTTTGAAGTTGAGAATCATATTTAAGGTTGCCAGATTTTCAGTAGAGTGTAACCTGGACCAAGCAAGGTCATAATTCTTAGGGTAATTGGATTCCTGATGCGATCCAATTATGGCTCACTATTTGTGATTGTTTTTGTGCATTACTTGCTGTCTACTTGTCACATTTGAGAAACTGAACAATGGACATAGAAAAGACAAAACTGCATTTTTTTTTTTTTGCTCCTGCTTCAGTTCTGTCAAAAAGAACTTGCAGAGGTTATATGTCTGTGTGTGTGTGTGTGTGTGTGTGATCCAAACAGATGTCCTTTGATATTAATATTTAATTTTACTACTATTTTCTTTGGCCCCCCAGGTTGGGGTTGGGGGGGGAGGGGGGAGTTTGGGTGCATTTTACTTATTGTAGAAGGGAAAAGTTGGATGATTTTCTGTAGCATCTAATCTCTTTTCTGTTTTAAGCAAACAAAAGAATTCTTTAGATTAATGGCTATTCCTAGAAAGAGATCTGGTGCAAGTGATGTCTGCATCTCGGTGACAGTAAGGTATAAGTGATAGAATGTTGAACCATGTCCAATCAAAAGATTTGCAACCCCTTTAACTACTAGACTAAGGCTCTGGCTAGCAAACAGAGCATTAGGAATTAATATCTCATACATAAGTGGGTGCAATAACCATATTCCAAGGGCGAAAGGTAGATTTTTTAATCTTATAATTGGTTCATGAGCTAATGTCAGATTTTTAGAAGGTTGAATTCTTATGTAAAAGCAAGGACACCCAATTCATAAATGGATAATAATAGTCTCTGCTAATCTTGATGACAACTAGGATCATGAAACTTTTTTATTAACATATGTCCAAAAGCAACAATCTAAAAGGAAAGTACCAATTTATGAATTTTGATAATTTAATAGTTGGGGGAGGCAAGATTTGAACTCTGAATGTCTTCGTTAGAAATACTAGGTTAGAAATACTATAAAGTGCCCAATGAACTACAAGGCTCTTGTCTTGTTGCTGGATTATCTTTGTTGGTTATTGTTTGCAATTCTAGAATTTTGTGTTAAGGCATACCATGGTAAGCTGGTCTATGCATGTTTGTTTGTTTCACTGCAATTTTGATCATCCAAAGCTGTTGGAACTTACTAATAAGACTTCTATAATGTTTGGGAAGCAAACTATTCTATTTCCATTAAAGGAATATCAAAAGAATCCGTAGTCATTGTCCATGGAAAGAATACATAGCCATGAGTCTCATGACTTTTGCACTTTAAACTACTTTTTGATCTGATTATCTACTGCAGAGTGGTATATCTGTATGAGAGACATTTATTTGCGGTCCTTTGTGTTTAATATTTGGAGATTCATTTTCACCTGTGAAGATTTTGTTGCAGCATCGACTTATCTTCTTGTTGCGTCTTACATGTTCTACAAATCTTCTATAATTAATTTGCTTCTATGCTGCAAGGGTACTACTATGGCACTAATCTGAATCTTGGTTGCCATGCAGGGTCCATTGTCATCAACGTTTCCCATTGAGAATCGGATTACCCATGTGACGCTTAAGGCGATGAAAAATCATCTGGACAGGACAAAGAGTCTTCCTTTTGTGAAGCGAATATCCGATTTTCATTTGCTGCTTTTACTGGCCAGATTTTTAGACCTCAACGCTGATGTTCCTGCCCTGGCAGAGTGTGTTCAGAGACAGACAGCAGTACCAGAGGGTTACCAGCTCCTAATCGAGTCCTTGGCTAGCTCTTGAAGTTGCTTATTTGCCCTTTTAAGAACTGTTATATCTTATCATTTAGGATGTCTACAACAATGCATTTATGCTTGATTTGATTAGGTTCCCTTGTGCAATGCATTGACCCAAAAGCGGTTTTGGTACCGCTAATCTAAGTAAGTTATATAAAGGATCCATGCAGTGGCAGTTTAAGTGTGTATCAAAATGACAGTAATATGTTTGCGTTGGATCATCTAAGTAAGGAATTCAGTTTATGGTTCGATTGGTTTTAATCTTACAGATTACTTATCATGGAAATGGAGATATATTATTGACCTCTTAGTTGGGAAGCTACAAAATGCCAATGAATTCTTTATGTATGGTGCAAACAAACTTGATTGCAGCATTTCTTTCTCTTTACTGCATCATAACTGAATACACCCAATGTATACAAGCAGCATACTCCATTGGTGATCTTTGCATGTTTCTTAGAATCTTTTTATAAGTTAATACTCCTTTTAGGTGGTTGGATGTTGGTTTTATAGCTACTTAAGCTACCTTGGGAGTTACCACTGGTTTTCTGTAGTAGCATTTCTAAGTTCTGAAGTAAAAACAAACAAATAAATAACCTTAGGACTTAGGAATTGGAGTTTTTCCTTTATTTAAGGTGGGTTTGGGGATTACACCCATAAGCCCCTCATTTATTCCTCCCCTTCTTCATATTTAGCTAAAAAAAAAAGACTTACCTTTGGGTGGGAGGGGGGAGGGCGGCGGGTTAAGTATAGGAATATTTTGACCTTTTAAGATAGTATTAGGTTAAAAAAAAAAAAAAAAAAAGATAGTATTAGGTTCATTGCGCTAAACTTGAAAAGTTATTTGGGTGTAGAGTTTATATTTTATATTATTCAATAAGAGATTGTTATATCAGTTTTTTACTTAAAATTTAATACATCATATCACACATAATGACATCTTTTTACTTAAAACTTAATACATTATATCACACCTAATAACATCTCAATAAACTTCTAATTATGTTGAATTTTCATATGGATATTATAATACATCCTACCCCATCTAAGCCCGATTTGGATAGCATGTTCACGTTTGTTAGGTTTGCGTGTTTTTAGCCCTTTTTTTTTTTTTTTTTTTTAAGACCAGTGCTTAGTGCATTGTTGATGGGACATGAACAGTGCACTAAGGCATATGAACAGTACAAAAGGAGTGAACAATAATTTTTCACATATTTAAAAATTATTTTGCTATAGTGTTTTCAGTTTTCAGCAAAATAAGTTATATCCAAACGAACCCCTAATATTAGCTTTTTACTTAAAATTCAATATATCCTACCACACCTAATGACATATTTTTATTTAAAACTTAATACATTTTATCATACCTAATAACATCTCAATAAACTTCCAGTTAGGTTGGATTTTTATATGAGTATTAAAATTGATTGAGTGTAATTGTGTATATTCTTTAATATGTAGTATAATAATGTAGTATTGGGATTTATATATTTTAATCTCATTAGTTTAACTCAATATTAAGAAACAAGTTAGATTTACTTAAGTCTAGTGCTATATATTGTTAACTTGTTTTGTAAAATTTTCTTCGACAAATTATAAATTGTGAAAAATAAAAATAGTGTTAGTTTGTGGGTCTATGGTTATTCATTGCTCACAACAAGTTACCTCAACAATGTATATCCCACTTTTTTTACACCAGAAGAAACAACCTTTTCCTTTTCCTTCTTTTTTTTTTTTTTTTTTTTTTTTGTTCAACATATGAATTGTGTTTTAATCTACCTTTTTTTAAATGACAAAAATGCTCCTCTTGTTATTAGAATAATAATTAAATCCCCTAATTAAGAACTCCTTAATTCAAAAATGAAAGTTATTTTTCCCAATGTTATGAAAAAATTTGTGTAACTACCTACCTCAATTACTCCATGAAATTCCTTTCTCTCAAAAAAAAAAAAAAAAACTAAAACATAAAATCTGAATTTTGCCATGTAGGTCTAACTAAAAATAAAAAGAAAAAAGAAGCAATTTATTTAATTATTATTAAAAAATACAATAAGCAATAATTTTACTTGAGTATAGCCCTCTCGTACCATACCACGCTCTATACTTAAATCTTGTGGCTAATCCATGGTTCCCAAATTTATCATTTGGCGGGAGATTATTCTCTTCCTGATCTCTCTCTCTCTCTCTCATTTCACTTCTAGGTCTCAAAAATTGAAAATTCCCACTCTCTTTCTCTCTCTCTCTAAGATTGATTTCTAGGGTTTAGCTTCTAAAGCGCGATGGAGAATCTAGCTCCACCTTCCGAGACCTCAACGCGTCCTCCGGTGAGTTCCATTTCCATTTCTCACTCTCTCTTTCTCTCTCTGCTATACAATTTGAACTGATTTTCGTTGTGTGTGTGTGTGTGTGTTTTTGAGTGGAGCAGAAAAGACCTAGGGCTCATCAGGGTGTCACTGAGAACCAGACCGGTAAGGCCAACGGCGACCGGGCCGGCGAAGCAAATGAGTCCGTGGACCGGGAGAGTTCGCCCGAAGATTTCGAAGAGCTTCGTCCTAAGTCTAAGCGGAGTCGTGCCTCTGAAGGAACTTCGGCCTCGGCTCACAAGGCCAACGACCTCAGCTTGATTGGTATGCAAATTTCTGTAGAATTGTAACTTTGAGAATTTCATTGATATGTGTAATGGTGGAAATGATTTACTGTTCGGATTAGAGATAGTTATGTAGAATTTCCATGTTGAATTGTTGCAATTTATGTGCCTATTCAATTGGAGTTTCCAGTATTTTATATAGGGTGCGTTCGTATAAGCTGTTTGAAAACTGTGTTTTGAGTTTAAAATGAGTGTTTGCAGAAAAAAATAAATGAGGAGTTGTGGTTGCAAAAAAGAGTTTTGGGTTTTAAAAACGCTCTTTTAATATCCTAAAACGCCTAACCAAACCGACCCATAATTACTGAGTTGGGATGTAACTAAATTTTCAGTTGAAATACAAATAGCTCAGATTGCTGGTGGTTTTTTTTTGTTAATGAGCTCGGGATTAATGGGTGATTTTAAGTTGAAATGAAAATAGCTCAGGTTGCAAGTGGGTTTTTTTTTTTTTGGTTATTGGGGTTCTTAGAGGGGGTTGCTTTGGTATGGTCTTGCCTTATAAGTGTGTGCATCGAATGGAGTAGCTGCACTTGCGCTTGGTAACCTCTATGTCATAAAAATATGAGAGGAGCTTCTAGTGAGAAGGATGGGCAGCTAAAACTGAATCCTTGTGGATTGTAAATTTATAATGATAATTGTGCTTCACTGATTTGGATACATACTATTCACGTAATCCTTAGAGATCTGTCTTGTTGATCATATCATTTGAAATGTATCCATGATTGTGGAAGACCTTTACCTTGATAGTGACTCTTGCATCAAATTGTATATATTGTATTGCATCAAAATTTTATATCTTAAGGCGTTGTTGCCTTGTTTTATTTTTAATCAGTTATGTTAAATTCACCATTTTTGTAATTGCATAAGCTTTTGAGACAATTGGTAATTTATCATGGTATTAAAATGGTCCTAATTTTGAGTTTTGTCTCGACTCCGCATCCCATTTAAAAGTTAAAAATTCCATGTGTTAGTTCCACTCATTGTTGGGGGGGGGGGGGAGTGTTAGATTATTTCCGAATAGCTTAAAATTTTGGGGCAGTTGGTAATTTATTATGATGGATGAGAGTTTCAACTTTCAAATGTATTCTTATATCTGTTTCTACCAAACGATTTCTAAAGAAGATTTTTGTTTTGTCCCCTCTCCCTTCCCCCTTATAGTATCAAGAGCACTCTTCTTTTAAGGACCTGGTTTATGCAATTTTATAAGCTGAGTTAACTTTGGTGTATGGTTCATGCAGAGGTCGTCAAGGGCAATGGGAAATTTATTCCTCAAGTGGTCAAGCTTTGGGTTGAGCGATATGAAAAGGCTCCAAAACCTGCAATGGTTGAACTCCTGATGATGCTCTTTGAGGTAACATAGAAATTTTTATTTAAAAACTCTTTGATCAAAAGGATAAATATTAGTGATAGAATTTTTAAATCCCATATTAGAGTCAAAGGCTGAAAGAAGATCTCCTTTGAAATTTAAGACAGTGAAGTGTGTTAGAATTTTATAATTCTGATGTATCGTTAATTTTTTAATCAGAACACTATACCTATTGACTTAGCAACTTGATATTTTACTAAAAAATTCTGGTCTTGGAACTGATTGATGAAATTTAAACCAGGCTTGTGGAGCTAAGTATCATATCAAGGAAGAGTTCCTGGATGAGACAGATGTTGATGATGTTGTGGTTGCTCTTGTGAATCTTGCCAGAACAGTATCCTAACCTACTGCATTATTATTATTTCTAGTTTCCTATACCCTCTTTCTTTTCTTGATGCCTTTCAGTCGTTATTTCCTAGAATTTTTATGCGTTAATAACATGATCCAAGTATCTAAAGTTCATGATCAAGATCCTTTGCCCATAGTTTTTGCTTGACTTTTCTGGAATCTTAGGGAGAAGTTGAGGATTATCAAAATTCAAAGAGGAAGGAGTTAAAGAACTTCAAAGATAATCTTGAATCATTCTGGGACAATTTAGTTCATGAGTGTCAACATGGACCATTATTTGATCAGGTTTTGTTCGACAAGTGTATGGACTATATAATTGCACTATCTTGGTTAGTCTCAACCATTACTTAGTTTTGAGTTTATGGCAAAATTTTTGAAGTAGCTTAGTCTAGTGCTCTCCTGGTTTCCATTCTATGCAGTACTCCTCCAAGAATTTACCGTCAAGTTGCTTCCTTGATGGGACTCCGACTTGTCACGTCCTTCATAGCTGTTGCTAAAATGCTCGGTGCACAGCGTGAAACTACTCGTAGACAGTTGGATGCTGAAAAGAAGAAACGAACTGAGGGTCCTCGTCTGGAGTCACTAAATAAAAGGTTCTCAACAACTCATGAACAGATAACAGTATTGGAGGAGATGATGCGCAAAATATTTACTGGGTAGGCTTCACTGACTTAATAAATCAATTAATTTCATTTCAAATAACAGGATCGGAATTAATAAAACTTTTGTTTTATCTACTTATTAGATATTTCCTAAAACATTGATGTGTTGCTTTTGCAAGGTTATTTGTCCACCGTTATCGAGATATTGACCCAAACATTCGAACGTCATGCATACAGTCACTTGGTTCATGGATTTTATCATATCCTTCTCTGTTCTTACAGGATTTGTACTTGAAGTATCTTGGGTGGACACTGAATGACAAAGTAAGTTAGAGTTGTTGATTAATTACAAATTAATTTTGATCACTCATGCTAGAGAAATCTAAAATTGCTCATTTTTATCTTATTGCTATTGAAGAATGCTGGCGTTAGAAGAGCTTCGATCCTTGCATTGCAAAATCTTTATGAGGCGGATGATAATGTGCCAACTCTTAGTTTATTTACTGAAAGATTTTCTAACCGGATGATTGAGCTTGCTGATGACATTGATGTTTCTGTGGCTGTCTGTGCCATAGGACTTGTAAAACAACTACTAAGGTGAGGCTTTGTTAATCAAACTTTTGGTGAATTCTTTGTTATGAATAATTTTTTTCCTCTTTGATGACTGTTTATGCAAGAATTTTACACTGAAAATTGGTTTTGGTCTGTTGCAGACATCAGCTTATACCCGATGATGACTTGGGTCCTTTATATGATTTATTGATTGACGATCCACCAGAAATCAGGCATGCTATAGGAGCATTAGTTTATGATCACCTGATTGCTCAAAAGTTTAACACCTCCCAATCTGGCGCAAAAGGTTTTACTTATGTGAACTCTATAGTGCCACATGCTAATTATGTTTCTGTTAACTAAAGCACTTATGATGATTACAATATCCTTTCTAGGCGACAGCAGCGCTTCTTCAGAGGTCCATCTTGGCAGAATGTTGCAAATACTAAGAGAGTTTTCAACTGATCCTATTTTAAGTATCTATGTCATTGATGATGTTTGGGAATACATGAAGGCTATGAAGGTATGTTGTTATGATTTTCTGAGTACTAGGCTACATAGGAGGTCTGGGTGGGAGATCCCAATAAAATTTGGGTTGGCTAAGGATCCTCACTAACTAATTGTGTTAGATTACATGTATTCTTTTCCTTTGTTCTATAATATCCAAAACTATACTCTTTGCTGCCTCCCTGATTCGAGCCCAACTAAAATTTTATACTGCATATAACATACTTAGAGTGGATTGAAATATCATATGTAATAATTAAGATAAAAACAAATGTCCCCCCCCCCCCCCCCCCTCCCTTTCCTTAGTTTCTTTTGTGTATAAATAGCTCTAATAGATTTATTTATTTATTTAAATTTTCTACTTATATATGCAAAAATATTTTTATTTTATTTTTTTTCCTTTTCTTTTTAATCCTTTTTCTATAATTTAGTTATGGCCTCAAGGGGAGGGGGAAGGGGAGACTCAAACTAGTGGACCTTCATTCCATGAGGCGTCATCCTGTCCTAAACCGAATGTGCTACCTCTTGGGGTTCATTTTATTTATTTTGCTTTGTGTATGTGTGTGTATAGCAGAAAGCAAAAGATAATAAAAAAGTTGTATCTAGTGACCAAAAATCTCACTTTTGCGAGGTTTGGGGGAGGTGATTGATAGGCTGTCTCTTACCCCCCAAATTTTTTTGAGAGGTTGATTTTTGAACTCAGGCTGACTTATACTGCTTTGGGTGGAAGGCACTTACTCATCATACCAAGACAGCAGCATACTGTGGCTTTATATTGATTAAAACGTGATTTATCCCCAGATGGTTTATTTCATGTTTGATTTGTACATTGTGATTGAAACATTAGGAAACACAAAGTACATAAGATCTGCAAGAAGGTATACAACTCTAGCCCTACTAACTTGGTCCAACTGTTTGAGAGCAACTTGGCCTGGTCAATTTTCATTCTTAGTGTTTGTTTGGGATAGCTTATTTTTAAAAATTGGGTTTGTTTCCAGAAGTGACCTTTTAATAAGCTATACCTAGAAGAAAGTGGGGATTTAAAAAGCTGTACCTAAACAAGCAGGTAAAATAAGCTGGCCAAATTAACCACAACCATGTATTTAGTGAATTTGGGTTTGGGTTTTGGGCAAAGTGCTGAACATATAGCATTTATGGTTGAGTTCACCTTCTACCTGAATGTTCTTGCTATATTAGTGTTCCTATTGAAGGCTCCAATAAATTTCTAAAGAGTTTTTTAATTTCTTTAGCCTTGAGAAGATGTAATATTAATATATAACAAACTAGATTAGAATGATAATGAAATGTTCTACTAATATTAACTTTTGTGGAGTAAAAATCCTCTTGTTACTATAATGATGATGCATCATATTTCACTTGCAGGATTGGAAGTGTATTATCTCCATGCTCTTAGATGAGAATCCATTGATTGAGCTTACTGATGATGATGCAACAAACTTGGTACGGCTTCTGTGTGCTTCTGTCAAAAAGGCAGTTGGAGAGAGGATTGTACCTGCTACTGATAATCGCAAGCAGTATTACACTAAAGCTCAAAAGGTGTGTAATTCCTCAATTATGCAATTTGTTCTTGTTTTTCTTAAATACTGATATGTTTTGTTTGGATGAGGAATTTTACTTAAAAGTTATAATTTGAGAATTTCTATTATTTGTTTCCCTTGTTTGGGTTAGAAAAATAGTGTTATTAAAATTTTTTAAGATAAAGATGTTTGAACTAGGGATTTTCAAGCGTCCAAATCCCGAGTTCAATTTCTAATGAATGGTGTCAAATGTAAATAATATTACTATTATATAACCACCATTATATTTTTCAAATTATCACTACCATCATTATCACTGTTGCTGCCACTGCCATTACCATCACGTCCTTCCTCATGACCTTGCTGCCCCCACCATCATCACCACGAACACTGTGACATCATACTGCCTCAATCATCAAACTAGTGCCACCACTACCACCATAATCATTGTAACTACTAATAATACTCTAAAATTTTTCTTTGTTTATTTTAATATACTCATCAAATTAAGGAAATTTATTTGATGGGATTGAGAAATTCCATGCAATTTAAATTTTGGGCCCTGTCATTTTGGACATTCTAAGAGATTTTCAAATTGTTCATCCAAACTACCTTAAGTTACTATGTAAACTTTATTGACAGTGTCAGTTCTGATGACATTTTTGTGTTTATAGGAGAAAACGAGAGGTTTTTGATATTTTTTATTTTTGGCATGATCGGGTGTTATTAAGTTATCTTCATTGGTTTGCTTTTAGAAGTTAAGAAGAATGATTACTCAGTTGATTATGAACAACTATGTATTTAGGGTTGTTTCTTTATTCTGATTTTCAGGAAGTATTTGAAAACAACAGAAGGGATGTCACTGTTGCCATGATGAAGAACTATCCATTGCTCTTGCGCAAATTCATGGCAGACAAACGGAAAGCGCCGTCATTAGTTGAGATTATTTTGCATACTAATCTTGAGCTTTATTCCTTGAAGAGGCAGGAGCAGGTGGGTCACAGAATTACTTGTGTCTGCAGGCTAATTTATATTTTTAACAACTTAAATTCATATTAAATGCTTTCCTGCTTTGCCATCCAGAATTTTAGAAGTGTCCTTCAGCTTATAAAAGAGGCTTTTTTTAAGCATGGTGAGAAGGAGGCACTGAGATCCTGTGTGAAGGCTTTAAACTTTTGTTCCATTGAGAGTCAAGGGGAGCTGCAGGATTTTGCCCGTAGTGAATTAAAAGAACTTGAAGATGGACTTATTGCTAAGCTTAAAGCTGCAATCAAAGAAGTTGTGGTATGTTTCAACCATAATCTTTCCTTTTCCTTGATTGTGGGCCACTTGGTTATAATGTAACATGTTTTAGCCCTGCAGGATGGTGGTGATGAGTATTCTCTTCTTGTAAATTTGAAAAGGTTGTATGAGCTTCAATTGTCAAGGGCTGTGCCAATTGAGAGTTTATACGAAGAAATTGTCATGGTCCTCAGTAGTTTTAGAAATATGGAAGATGAGGTGTGTCAAATGTAACTTGCTAATTAATCAGACATTTCTTTCTCCTACTCTCTTTTGTTGCATGCATTTATATTGATCTGCTGCTCATGCTGGTTCAGGTTGTCAGTTTTCTTCTTCTGAACATGTATTTGCATTTGGCGTGGTGTCTGCACTCTATTGTAAATAGTGAAACTGTGACTGAAGCATCTTTATCTTCACTACTATCTAAACGCAACACGTTTTTTGAGCAACTTGATTACTTTCTTAACAACTTTTCTGAAGTGGAGGAAATGAGTAAACATGGAAATCAACTAGCTTGCAGGGTGAGCATTTTTGTTTTGATTTATCAAATTTCAACAAGCACAAATTTGAAATATTTTTACTCTTTTTTTTTTTTTTTTTTTTTTTGAATGCCCCAATTTTGATCTAATAAAATCTATTCTCTGTCCAAGGTTTGTACTATACTTGCCGAAGCATGGTTTTTGTTCAGAAAGACAAATTATACTTCAACAAAGCTGGAAAGTTTAGGATATTGTCCAGATACATCTATTCTTCAAAAGTTCTGGAAACTTTGTGAACAACAGCTCAATATTTCAGGTAATTTAATATTTTTATACCTCTTTATTTCTAAAAGTATGGTATTTTAGTTAGGATAAACGATGATGGCGTGCCACCATTAGGAATGGCAAAGCATCTTCCATTTTACTTATTTTTGGTTGGATTATCTTTGTTCTATTCAAATATGTCTACAAACCGTGAAGGTGAGAATATTTTACATTTAGCTTGAATTTGTAGGGCCAAATGATTAATATTTTTGGTTATATATTTGAACAGTAGATAACATTACATCTAGAAATCAAAAAGTACGCTTTTTGGTACTTGTAGTCTACTACCTTTTGTTCATATCTGGGGGTCTAGAAACAACATTGGTCATGAACTTTGTAATTCAAGATGGCCACTTATGTTTCATGCTGTACTTGCTTGGATTTCCATCTAGAATCTATAGTTATCTTCCTTAATGTTTCTTTCAGATGAGACAGAAGATGAAGATGTGAATAGAGAGTATATTGAGGAGACAAATAGAGATGCAGTCATGATTGCTGCTGCAAAGTTGGTTGCTGGCGATGCAGTTCCGAAGGTGAACATATCTCTGTTGTGTGTTTAAAGTATGATTTTTTTTTTTGTTACTCTTCTTGACATTAAACCTGTTGGGAATTCTTGTTTGCAATGACATGTATATGCTTGTTATCTGTTTGATCCTGAAAGCCAGTTTTTAATGCAGGAGTATCTTGGTCCAGAGATTATTTCTCATTTCGTAATGCATGGAACAGGTGTGGCAGAGATTGTTAAGCATCTGATCACTGTGCTAAAGAAAAAAGATGCTGACCTTTCCAATATCTTCTTAGAAGCACTGAAAAGGGTGAGCCCCATGACTGTGCGGTTGAGAAATTTCATTTAGTCAAAGATGCTGACTTAAGTACGAATTTACAGATGGGCTTAATGTACTTGGTGCTTGTCTGGGTACTTTCTTGTGTCTTTAAATGTTATTGCATAAACTAAATGATATCATATCCTGAAAGGAAAAGTAAATGATATACACAGAGCAGAGACAAAAAGAGAAAAAATAAAATTGTCTGTCTTATGGTTTTTCTAAATTTGCTTTTCTTTCTGTTGCTTAAATTCTTCTTTCCATGCCTTAGCTTTACAGATTTTACTTCTGCTTTCTGTTTTTCAATGGAAGTTCTAATTGCTAGTTAAGGTAAATTATGAGGCTTTACCCACAAGTCCCTTTGGACTTCATGCCTTGAGAATATATACCACATTAGGGGAACTATAGGATGCATCTGATCACTGTGTCTTGGGAGTTTTTAGGTTAGGGAAAGTACAAAGTTCCTTCCTTTAGGTTCTGTAGTGTATGCTTTTGTTTATTTATTTTAAGTGCTATATAAGCTTTCCTATTCTGGATCTGTGCAGGCCTACCGTCGGCATATTGTAGAACTTTCCAAAAGTGATGAGGAACCCTTGATTAGCAAGTCTTTTATAGAATGTAAAGATCTTGCTACTCGGCTTTCTGGAACTTTCATGGGTACTGCTCGGAACAAGCATAGGTCAGACATCTTAAAAATTGTCAAGGATGGTATTGATTATGCTTTTGTAGATGCTCCAAAGCAGTTGTCATTCTTGGAAGGCGCTTTGCTCCATTTTGTATCAAAACTTCCTACACCTGATGTGCTTGACATGTAAGGAATAAGGATTTCTTCTTTTCTTTTTAAAATGTTGGCATTGTGAATATTCCCACTTAAACTTCCATTATGGCTCATGTTAACACTAATTGCTGTGCAAATAGTGTAAAGGATGTTCAAAATCGTACGGAGAATGTAAATACAGACGAAGATCCAAGTGGCTGGCGCCCCTATTACACATTTGTTGACAGCTTACGTGAGAAGTATGCAAAGAATGAAGGTTTGCAAGGTACTACTGTGCTTTTCTTACTAGTTTTGATGCTTCCCCCTGGATCTGAAGTGGACAAGTTATTGCTATTGGACATTTTTGCTTCATTCATAGTCACTATTCCAAAACCTTTCCTCTTGGTTACATAGTAACCAATTAAGCTGGTTTCTTATTTATCACTAATGTTGGTTTTACTTGCCTCCTCTCTCTCTCTCTCTCTCACACACACACACAAGCGCGCGTACACAGAATTCTGTTAGATAAATGTTTCATTGGCTGGCCATTTTATAGTGCAGTTGAAGGTCTTTTAACTTTTTAAGTATTTGGACTGTGTGAACTGTAAGGGTTACTTATTTTCGAATTGTTAGTGTGCTAATAAATCTCAGTCATAAATTTCTCTGGTTTTATGTACATATTATTTAATTGTGGACTCTTGATTGTAATGTGAGGACAAATATGGTCAATTATATGCAGACGAGAAAGAAGGGGTATCTGTCAGGCGCAGGGGTCGTCCTCGTAAGCGGCGTAATATAGAGGGGAAGAGACTTTTTGATGAGCACAATTCAAGTGAAGACGAGGATTCTATCAGTGCTTATGACCAAGAAGACGCTCAAGGTGAAGAAGAGAAGCAAGATGAAGAGGAAGAGGAAGATGCCCCTTTGATAAATTCAATTAGGTCATCCAAGTTGAGGTCACTGAGGCTTTCAAGAGAGGAAAACAAAGGCCAGACAAGGACAGGAGATTCAGAAAGAGCTGCAGATAATTTAGCTGCATCAAGAACATCAGGTATGAAGTAAAATATAACCTGCCAAATGTGGTATCATCTCATCTCTGATTGAAGAAGTTACTGAAGATGGACGTTTTTTCATTGGACCCAGTCATAATCTTTTTCTCTTGTGACATCAGCCTAATTGGACAACTTAGGGAAAAAAAAAAAAAAAAAAAATCCTTGGATTTTTTTCAATTGGAATGGTTTATTGCCTTGTCCATCTGTCACTTCAAACAATCTTTTTAGATTCGATTACAAGTCATCTTGTATTGTTTCTGCACTGGGAAATATTTCCTTGATAATATCTGTAGATAATATTTTGTTCATATGCGTTTATTCTGTGTTTGACTATTTTATCTTTTCATTGTGCAGGGGCCTTCAGCTAGTGACTAAAAACTTAAACTTGCACTTTTGTATATGTAGGACAGCACTACCTTAGGTACAAGTTTGTAGAAACAGGTTGTGAAGCAGTACCATTTTTTTCAATTTTCAGTTTAGAGAATGTTTAGTATTTGGGAAGGGGGGAAGATGGGGATGGGAATTAGCCTTGCCCAGTGAGGAAATTTGTAACAGTACAAAGATCCTCTTGTTTAATGCCATATCTTAATTTGGGTTGCCTCCATCTACTTCCTTTAATAACTGAGTTATATTTTTGAAGTATCGATAATCAATATAACTGTTCAAAGACAAGCGAATGTTATAAAATCAATCTCTGATTAGAGTTGGCCTGTTGGAAAGCTGAAATTTCCAGGAAAAGAAGATTAAATCATGATCCCATGTCTATGAAGCGTTGGTTCTTGAAACAAAAAAAAGTTTCATGGATCTCGAATATGGAACCTCTCTTTTATGGTGTTCATCAAATCAACAGCACATCCTTTTTTTTTTCTCCTCTTGTCGAATGTTTGAGAGATAATTAAAGAAAGATCTCTGAAGCAGGTCCTGCCCGAGTACCCATTTTTAAAGAATCACAATTGTCTATTTAAACATGCCTGATGAACAACTTATGCATCATATGCAAGAAGGCCCAATTGTCTATTTTATTTGCATTTTTAAGATCATTGAATTTTTTAACTTTTGTATCTCGTATATATTTGAAGGATTTAAATAAGAAGGGATTCTTCCCCTATGATAAATGATAGACATTACATGATTGGTTGGCCGAAATATATCAAAATTTACTTATTGTCTTTGAAATTTGGTTCTAGTGTTGTAATTTCTTCCTTGAAAATTTTCCAAGGAGTCACTTTCTGTTAATATACTTTAAACTTCAAAGGAGTATTCAACAAATAGAATATTGACACGACCAAAAGAAAAAAAAGAAAAGAAAAAAAGGAAGATGAGGTGGCCTAGAAGGCTAGAACAAGTTCAATAGTAGATGAACGAAATTTACCAGAGGAAAATCTCATTAGAATTGAAACTAATATTGAAGGAATGTTATGTTAACAACATTTTCACTAACAAATGTTAAGTGGCAGATTGTTATTAATTGTTATTGTTGAGGCAAAAAGTAATTTCATTGGTAGGTTTAAATTTGAACCAATAACAACTAATCACTTATGATTTGTTAAGAAAATATTGTGAACATAGCACTTCTCAATATTTATTGGTTGAAATGCAACCACTTGCCAATATAATCCAAACTATAAGCAAAAATAAACACCAAAATGGAATCAGTTAGTAATATCTTGACTTGACGTTAATGCAATCTAACATCGATGTTATAAGTTTTAAATTTTATTTTTTGGGGTTCAAATGATTATGTGATAAATACATCTTTTTTGTGATGTCTTATGTCTATTGTTAATCTCATATTTTCATCTATCACAATTTACTCTCAAAAGAAGAAGAAGAAGAAGAAGAAGAAATCTTATTTCTTTCTTTTGTTTTTTTATATATATTTTTTATAAAACATATGAAAAAAAAAAAAAAACTTTATAAAAGGAAGGAAGGATAATGTAAATAGGCTAGAGAGACAAATTATAATTTACTACAATTACTTATTTTATTTTATTTTATTTTATTTTGAGAAACAAGCGCAGAAAAAGTTAATAAGGTCAATTAAGTTGTTATTCATATCTTCCATAAAAAAATTTGTTTTAATTTAGTGCAACCATTTAGCAATTAAAATTCCCTTAAAGAAATAGCAATTAAATTGGATATTAACAGTGTGGTGCAGAATGTTAGGAAAACTACACCTATATATATATATATATATATATATATTAGTGTATAACTTATACATATGCACAATACAATTAAAACAATCACAATTATACATATATGAGTTCAAATTATACCTGAATGTAAGGGTTACATATTTTTTTAACTCATAAATGAGTTTTATTCTCTTTTTCTCTTTTCTTTTTTTTTTATATGCACGTGAGTTTATTATTTCTTTTTCTTTTTTTTGTAGGAGTTTTTTTTTGAAGTTATTTTAATGATGATGTATTAAAATAAGAGATGTGACATATGACATATTAATAAAGTGATAAATTAAAAAAGATAAAATAATCCTTTTAGTGTGTCAAAATGACATTTTTTTTAGCTAATAGTTAAAAAAAAAGGTTCATAGGCTCAATTGGATTTGAAGGATGGGTTTTGTGAATTTTCACTACTTCAATAAATTATAGGTTTGGGTTTATCTAGACTAAATACCAGTTTTTTTTTTACTACTCTCTGTATTCTTAAAATTTTTAACTAAATTGGCATTTTTTTTCCCCAGTATATATATATATTTTTTCCTTTAAAGATTTAAAAATTAAATAAAATTTAATTTTTTAATAAAATTTTAATATTTGATTAAGTAAAAAAAAAAAATCAAAACTATGTAGTTTGACTTTGGGATATTAAAAGAGACTGAGTATTGTACAGTAGAGAGAGAAAGAGTCCGTAAAGGCACATAAAGAGCGAGCGAGATAGAGAGAAATCTTTGGCGCCACCACCGTCAGCCTCCTGCTACCGTCATTCTGCCGGAACCGCCGCCTGTAAAAATGGTTCTGTTTTGGGTGATAATTAATAAATGAGGTTTTGAAAATGACTTTCACTGGAGAAGAAAAAAATGATTCCTGATCACAACACTTCACTCTACACTTGCTTCAGCAACGTAAATCCTTGACCTTGAGGCGAGTTTTTTTTTTATCTTCTGGTTTCAATATGTTGAGGATAATGGGTCCTTTTATATACTATATAGTCTACATTATTAAAAATTCAAAAGAGAGTATTATATATGCATTTACCTTTTTACCCCTTCCTGCATGCGCGGCAAATACAGAGCCAAACGGTGACGTATCAATTCTCAGCCTAAAACCCCACAACCAACACGATGCACATAACACATCTTCGGTGTTCCTTGTCTAAAACCCTAAACTTCCAAAATTTAGAGCTTTCACTTTGCACAACCTCCTTCCATGGCGGAACCAAATTCAACCTTCAAACCCATCAAACCGAAGCTTAAACCCAAACCCAGAACCCCAAAACAAACCCCAGAATCAAAGTACTGGTCCTCCTTCAAAAACCACCAAATCCCAGACCTCATCTCCTCCATCACTTCCCTCACTTTCTCTCCTTCGCCTCCTCACCCCTTCGCCGCTACTCACTCCACTTCACTCAAAATCTTCAATCCCCAAACCCTCTCTCCTTCCTCCACCATCTCCTCCTTCTCCGACGTCGTTTCCTCTGCCTCGTTCCGCTGTGACGGCCTCTTGATCGCTGCGTCTGACCTCTCGGGTCTAATCCAAGTGTTCGATGTCAAAACGCGGACCCCACTTCGTAAACTCAGGTCCCACACACGCCCGGTACGTTTTCTCAAATACCCACTTCATGATAAGCTCCATTTGGTCTCTGGTGGCGATGATGCTGTTGTTAAGTACTGGGATGTTGCTTCTGAGACTCCACTTTTAGAGCTTTTGGGTCATAAGGACTATGTGCGTTGTGGTGATTTTTCACCTGTTAGTCATGAAATGTGTGTCACTGGGTCTTATGATCATACGGTTAAGCTTTGGGATGTGAGAGTGACTGGTTCGAAAACAGTTATGGAGGTTAACCATGGAAAACCAGTTGAAAGTGTCGTTTTTTTGCCATCTGGGGGGTTAGTTGCTACTGCAGGTGGGAATTCGGTTAAGATCTGGGATTTTATTGGAGGTGGGCAGATGGTTTATTCGATGGAGAGTCATACCAAGACGGTTACTTCAGTTTGTGTAGGGAGAGTTGGGAAGGAGAATGTTGAGGAAGGGAGGGAGCATAGAGTTTTGAGTGTGGGATTGGATGGGTATATGAAGGTGTTTGATTATGGGAGGATGAAGGTCACACATTCTATGAGGTTCCCTGCACCACTTATGTCAATTGGGTTTTCACCAGATTGTGGGGTGAGAGTGATTGGGAGTTCGAATGGGGTAATGTATGTTGGGAAGAGAAAAACGAAGGAGGAGAATATGGAGAGTGGTTTGAGAAGCTTTTGGAGTTTAGGTGTGGAGCAGGAGAGAAGGGTTATGAGGCCTTCATATTTTCGGTATTTTCATAGAGGGCAGGGTGATAAGCCTAAGGAGGGGGATTATTTGGTTATGAGGCCAAAGAAGGTAAAGTTGGCAGAGCATGATAAGTTGTTGAAGAAGTTTAGGCACAAGGAGGCACTGGTGTCAGTGTTGGGCAATAAGAATCCGGAGAATGTGGTGGCGGTGATGGAGGAATTGGTGGCAAGGAGGAAATTGTTGAAGTGTGTTGAGAATCTGGATAATGAGGAGCTTGGGTTGCTGTTGATGTTCTTACAAAAGTATTCTACAGTGCCAAGATTCTCAGGTTTGTTGATGGGATTGACTAAGAAGGTTCTTGAAATGCGGGTTGAAGATATCAGAAGTTCTGAGGCCTTGAAGGGTCAAATTAGAAACCTTAAGCGGTCTGTTGAGGAGGAGATACGGATGCAACATTCTTTGCAAGAGCTACAGGGTATCATTTCTCCTTTATTGAGGATTGCTGGAAGGGGATGAACCTTTATTGCCTTTTTGGTTTTTTAAGAGGTAGTTGTATTATTTGATTACCTGCTTGCAGCTTTCTTGTCATGACAATTGATGTTATGAAATTTTGTTTGTGTTATTATTCATTTCGTTTTGTAATTTTTCGAGGAACTATAGTTACTCAATGAGATATATCATATCAAGCTTTTATTTTATTTTATTTTATTTATTTATCCCAATTAGGTTTTTATATGCCTCTTTTGTTGTGTTGTTCTGTGTTCTTAGAATAGACATACATGAGGTCTGTTATGTTGGTTTGGTATGGTGTTTATATTATATCATTAAAGATCAGCTTTTGTAACTGTAGTTTGGTAATGTCATTGCCTGTTTGGTATTTGAGCTGTCGATGGGAAATTATAACGTATATCGATGGACTAAGTAGGTTGAATTTTTGAAATTTTGGGGTCTTCCAAATATATTCCAGGATTAAATTTGAAATTTATGTTCCATTTATATGAATTCCACATTCTCACGCAAACCTGGATGTAGTATTGTTAAACTGGGTTTAAATATCTAATTGCTGTTTGCTCTTATTTATCTGTCATTTACATGGTTTATGGAGCTTTTAGAAGATTAAAGGATAGATGCATGTATGCATTTACATTGACTCAAAAATCACCATGAGACATCAGGTCAAGTTAGTGCCTAGACAACATTGAAATTGGAGGTTGAAGAATGCAGCAAACTCTTGTTGTTTTTGACATGTTAGTGATAGGAAATAACATTGACCTTTTCCACCTAAATGGCTGTAATGGTAGGCATTCACTTTACGATGACTTGGCTTATTTGGGCACCTAGCTTCTTTTAGTAATGTGACCTCTCCACCCTTTTTTAAATAGAGAACAGTAAATTTAAACATATATTCTCATTAATGTTGGATACCATAGTACAGTGACTCTCTAAATCTTACCTGAGGAGGTCAATTTCTGCAAATGCACTATTCTGTCATTCAGTTCATGAATCGGTTGTAACAAGTAGTTATCCTCTTCCAACAAATTTAAAAGCTGGAAGTACCTTGGAAGATTCCAACATATAGTCTCATTATTCTTTGTGGATACTATGGTATAGTGACTCTTTAAACCTTGCCTACAAAGTCGTCTTCTGCTTATATTGAAAAAATAAGATGGTTTTATTGGTGAGGAGCTTGACTTCTGCAAATGCCCTATTCTGGCATTCAGTAAGGTGATAACAACAGTTTTCTTTTTCCAAAAAATTTAAAAGCAGGAGGTGCCTATTCTTAGATTTATCACTTTATCAAAGAAGTAATTCTTATTCCTACCCAAGTGAAAATGTCTCCTTTAGAATTTTTTTATTTTTATTTTTTATAGGTATCTCCTTTAGAATTTCTGTATATGTACTGTGGGGACCGGCCCAGAATAATAGGTTGGCTGGGCCCTGAGCCCGTCCGAGGACCATTCTGTCCGAGGAGACGTCACGGCCCAGAATCCTTGCTTAGGCCCACTGGAGCAAAGAGAACACGTCCGAGAAGTAATTCCTCCTCGGACATTCCAAAGTCCAGGTCAAAGGAGCATCCTAGCTACTATAATACTCACTCCAAGCACGTAAAAAGAAAGGAGACCCCAAAATATCTCAGCAAAGGCTGTCACCACCACATTAAATGCACCACAGCTACTCTCATGGTCGCATTAATGAAGAGAAGACTCCTGAACAGTACTACCTTGGTCACTGCAACTCATAAAGAACTGGTAAGGGTGTCTGATGGGACAGGTGCTCAAGTAGGGGTTTGGATGATCAACAAGTGTAAGGCCCAGATGATAAAAGATGGCCTATATAATATGTAAGAGTCCCCCAAGAGAGGGGACGGAGAAAAAAGAGAGAAAAAAAGTAGATAAGGAACAGAGGAGAAAAAGGTTCATTGTACAAATGCATGCCCATGAATAAAATTCCCCCCTTCACATCCACTTTTTCCATTCTTGTTTCTATATCTACGGAGCCCATGCAACAAACCGTTTAAGCCAACTGGAACCAAGTTCTTCAGCCTACTCTCTACAAAATTTTATTGTGTGGGACCTTTTGGGCTAGGGCCTGACCATCCAGGACCGGGTCAACTAAAAACTTGTTCCTACATATACCTTTCTCTGTCTTGATGTTGAAGCTCTTTGGTGTTGTTTTGTGATGTTCTTATGTTTCTATTAACTAAGTTTGATTGGATTTTACATATAATTTGGCAGTCTGTCTTGGAATCATAGTCTGTGATACATTTTATTTATTCTGATTTGGGATTAACCCTCTGAAGAAAGAATCTTGTATAGGATTGAATTTTGAGGGTGTAGTGTATCATTTCAAAAACTAACTAATGAGATCAACTAAGAAGCCACAAACAGTCAAATTTATATAGATTATAGAATTTTTTTTTTTTACAACATTTGCCAATCATACTATTCTTCTCTATATACTATATAGTATATACAATCGTATAGACTATAGAATGTTAAGACAAAAGCTGCAAATGACAGGTTGTGTTAAATTATTTTTTGTTGTGCTGCAATTTGTGTTATAACCTTCAGAGTTCATCACTAAGCTATAAGCCATACAGTTTTTATTACCTGTGTTGTTTAGCATAAACTCAGAAGTCATCAGGTCATTAATTTGTTTAAAATTCTGTTAAAGATGACTGGTTTTCCATTTTAGAGTTTGTTACATTTCAGTTTTGGTTTCCCGCCTTTTCTTTTCCACGTGTGTCTGTATAAGTATAAATACCAAAGGTCATTTCAGTAATCAAGTGAGGAATGCATTTTACAATTTCTCATATAGAAAATAATTCTCTGTTTTTCATTTACCTTTCCATATTTTGCTTCTAGAACTCTGCTCTGCTCTATTTTCTTTTCAGTATATAGATTACTTGTTTATCATTTATTTTTTAAAACAAAAGAGTAAGGATTGAAACTCTGAAGTTGAGAGAATTACTATATAGTAAACTAAAAAATACCAAGTAATCTTGGTCTGCAGCAACATTAATTACGCAGTAGTGCCACAATTTAGAAGAGTAACAAGACACTCCTAACCAATCACATGAGGTGTTACATATTCCCAATTTCCCATCTGCTTCTAGTTATGGTTCACCTCTATGGGATTTAAAAACTTGGTAATGGCCAAAGAAATACAGCTTGTTTGGAGATTGGATCTAGTCATAGTGACGAAGGCTGCGAGTTTAGAAGAGAGTTAAGGTTGATAGGATGTATTACCTTTGAACTATGAGCACATCAATCATTAGTGAACTATATGTAGCTTTAAGACTACCGATAAGGATTGAGAGCCCGTGCAATACCTAGAGTATTGCACGGGGTGCAATAATCTCAATCTCAGCCAGTATTGCACGGGGTGCAATAATCTCAATCTCAGCCATTACTTTAATCTAACAGATATAAATATGACACATCATAGAGTCACGTCATTGATCCATGTGACACCACATTCACCCATTTCTTTACTCTTTTCTCTACACCCTTCAGCTTCCTCAAATTTCAAAAAACTCTCTCTCCCTATCTCTCTTCCATCAGATTTTTCTCTAGGACTCCATGGCTCAATCTCCATGGCTACAACTAGCAGCCATCTTGTTCCGCTCCACCAAATTCCGGGGTGGTTCCGGTAAATTTCCTATGTCTCTCTAATTGGTACTTCAAGAATTTTTTTTTTTTAAATGGTTGGGGGATCTTGTTGTTTGGATTTTTATTGATCTTATCTTAATTTTTTTGAATTGGGTTTGTTTGATTTTGTCGAAAAAATCCACCTTTGATACTATCAGTTATGATCCATAATTTGCTGAAAAATAGCCATTAATTTTTACTGATCTAGTGTTTTGGTTTCATTCCTGTAGCTCGAAGGAGAGACCCACTCTTGGGTAAGACTTGTTCTCTGTTTTTATGTGCTATATTATCTCTTTTTTTTTTCTTTGTATTTTTGGAATATGTTTTGATTATGCATATGAAACACAGATCAATCTAACTAATGAAATACTGTAAGTTTAGTGTTTCTACTTTTGTAAATGTTGACAAAAAATGTAAGGAGAAGGCAAAATGTTAAGACGTGTTCTCTGTTTTTATGTGTTGTATAATCTGATTTTTTCTTTGTAATTTTGGAATATGCTTTGATTATGCATCCGAAACTTAAGATAGAAAGGGGCTGAATTATGAACTTTAATTCTAATTGGGCATTTCTATGTTATACAAATATGGTATTTACTTATACAATAAAGCAGAAATTGGATTTAGATTTAGGCACAATTGAGCTTATGAACAAGAGTTTGTTTTATGCATTTTTTCCTAATTTATTGTGGCCAAAGCTTATATGGATTAATAACTATAAATCTGTTGTTTTCTTGTTAAATTAAGTTGCACCTAGAGAAGAAAAAATAATGATAACCATCAAAGAACAGCCAATGCAGCTGCTAACTGGGTTACAAGTTCGGACAAAAGGATGTGTGTGCGCTTATGCAATTGGAAACATTTGCACACTCACAGTTTATCTAGTTCACATTATCTCTAAAGCAGAAACAGACAATGTTTGAATCCTTTCACAATTACTAAACAAATTAACATGGAGTATCAATTTATTACAGAAGATCATCCCACTCAGCCAAAGAAAAGAACACATGTTCATAAATCATAACACAACAAAGTTCAAATAAAAAGCAAATCAGAACCAAAAGAGCTAAGAATTACACGGAAACACATTTGAGAGCCAAGTTCTAGTTGCGGGTCCACGCCACACAATTATTTCTTGAGTCGGCTTTGGCTTGATGACGTATCCTATATCAAACCAACAACCAAAAAAAAAAAAAAAAATTTAATATATCAAACCGCAACAAAGAAAAGCAAACCAACGAAAACAAATTAATAGGAAGAATAATTAAAATGGATAGGCATGTATGTTCGGGGTTTGACTTACAGAGGAAGAGTCATGTGATGTGAATCTGCTCACCTTAAGATTTCACTGCGACTGCGGGGTGGTGTAAAGGGTACCAAAAGAAAAAGGAAAAAGAGATTAGAAAGAAAGCGAGGAAGAGGAGAAATGGATAACCAACAAATTGAATCGTTTCAAATAAAACAAAGATGTAAAGTGAATAGAGAGAGTCATACCCATTTATCGAACTGACAGAGAGGTTCAAGGACCATCTTCATATCATGATTGTCCCATTCCAGCAATTCCCACCTTTTTTTCTCTATTTTGATTTGTAATGAAGAAGGCGGAGAAGATAGTTCTCCATCAATAAGGTGCAGAGAAAGAGGTAATCTCTTAAGCTTCGGACACTCCTCGATCTCAATAGAATTGAGAGAATCACAAAGTATTACATTACTGTTACTGCATATGGTCTTCAGCTCTGGTAATCCCCATAATCTCAATTTCCTCAATTGGGGGAATATTTCCACAATTTCTTTTGCTTCTTCTTCTTCAACTTCATCATCAGATGCTTCAGCCCCACCTATTATTTCCTCTAATTGGTTACAGTCATAGACCTCAATCTCTTCCAGGTTGTCCAGCATCAACCAAGGCGGGAAGAGCTTCTTTATATTCGGACAAAATTCTATTGAAAATTGTTTGAGGCGGGAAAAGGTGCCGAGGGGGACGACCGGTGCTGGTGCGACTTTCTCTTCTCTAAACAGTCCCTTTAAATTATTCAATTCGGAGAGATGTAGAATATCAAGGCTTTGAAGAGAAAAGGTGTAAAAATAAGAATTAAGGTATTCTATTTCTTCACACCCCTTTTTAAACCAAACAGTCTTTTTCCTGCGGTGCAAAGACAAACCGTGACGTTGACGTTCGCAAAATATTAGGGCACGAACGTCTTTTGGGAGTAGACATATATTGCAGTCACTTAAAATTACACTTTCGCCAACTCCCAGCTGGATAGCTGGCTTTTTTTGATTCACGGCATATATGTAATGGCTAGGTCCTCCCTCCTCTAAGGATTCAACATATGTATTGAAGCCTTTAACGCCATCAAATGCGCCTTCAAAACACTCTAATTTCTTCAACCTTACCATCTCCTCTCCATTAACATCTAAACCCCAAAAACGCAATTTGAGGAGTTGGAGTTGACAGAGTTTGGGTAAAATCCCTGGTGGCATCTTCTGTATTTTCGATGTACGAAGATTAAGGTATCTCAAATTGACCAACATTTCCAAACCATGAGGTATTTCTTCCAGTGATCCTCCCGAAAGATCCAAACTCCTTAATGCTGTAAGCTTTGCTAATGAAGGCACACACTTTAAACGATAACTATTAAGCCTTAATGAAGTAAGATGCTTCAAGTCAGAGACTGAATTCGGTAAAGATTCAAACCAATGACGATCTACATGAAGAACTCTGAGTCCATGCAAGTGCACAAAAAATGAATCTGGGATGATGTTTACATATCCTCGTAGAAGCAAGGTCGAAAGCTTAGGACATTTTGGTGACACATTAGGAAATTTTGAGTTATAGTTGAACATCAAAGAAACCTTTTCAACATTATTTCCCCATTCTTCTTCATTTGGAACATATTCTGATACCAGGAACTTAGCACCTGCAATCTGGAGGGCCATGTCTCTTATTAGATCATGCATCTTCACAAAACGCCTTTTTTCTATAAAAATACCCCTGATTTCAAAATCTTTAGACCCACCTTCTAATAAGCAGGCATTTTCAAGCTTATTCAACAAAGTATGCCCCTGATCCAACTCTTCTTGCCTACTCTTCATGCTTTCTATTACTTTCTCACCAATCAAATGCTCTATCAACTCATCTCTGTAAATCTCATAGTCTTCAGGGTATAGTGCACAACACAAGAAACAATCTTGAAGTTTCTTATCTTTTAAGCGTTCATAACTGAATTGAAGCCTCTTCAATACTGAAGTATCTACAGATGTCGGCCCTTTTATTGATGCCCTCAACTCACTTAATGCATTTCTCCACTCAGAAGCATCAACTGCATCTTTTAAACTTACCGCTATCGTGATGATTGCAAGAGGCAAACAAGCACATTCTTTAACAACTTCCTCCACAATTGGTTTTATATCTTGATCATTCAAAACATCATGCCCCACTGTATCTAAAAACAAATTCCGCGACTCATCTTCTGAAAGAAGCTCCATCTTAATTTCCTTACAATCCATTCTTCTACAAACTACAACACTTTGAGTTGTCAATACTAATTTGCATCCGTTTGATGGAGTAGGCTCTGGAATCCCTATATCCGCAAGATGAAATGCTTCCCACATATCATCTAGGATTAGCACATACCTTTTCTTATCTTCCAATGCATTTTTTAGCTTGCCTGCCCTTGTAGTTTCGTCCGTAAACCTTGAGAACTCTGAGAGATCTAGATTCAACTTGCATGCAATATCCTGTTGAAGCTTGATAACATTAAATGGCTTTGATACAGTCACCCAAATTACGTTATCGAACTTTTTCTCTTCTAATAGGTCATTATTAATTTGTTTCATGATCGTTGTTTTTCCAATGCCTCCCATGCCATAAACACCAATCTTTCTACAATCTTCATCTAGTAAGTGTTTCCAAACCTTTTCCTTTGTTCTTTTGGCTGTAGTTTCTCCCACTAATGTTGTAGTTAGCAATGTTTCTCCACGGCTTACAGTTACAGGTGGATCGACTACCAAACCATCACTGAAATCACCTTCTTGACGAAGTTCTTCTACCTTTTGTCTCTTCTCACATGCAAGTTTTCCTAGTTTCATACGTGAGAAACACATCCATTTGTCAGCTTCTTGTTTAATGTTTTCTATCTCCGATTTCATTTTTTCTACCCTTTGGAGCCAATTTTTAACTTCTTCTTTTGAAATCTTTCCTCGTTCAAGTTGTGGCTTCATTTGTGATTCTATGTCCTCCTTTCGACATACTAATACTTCCCATTTTTCCTCGAGAATTTCCATATGTTTATTGGCACGTCTATGATAATTGTGATATTTGCGAGTCGGAGCCCATATCACTTTTCCAAGTTCGAGAATTGGCTTTATTACCATCTCCACTGGCAAGTCCCTGTATAATATATATACCAATATGGACGTTAAACATTTTGTTCATGTACAAAATTAAATTAATTGTAAAGGAAAGAAAGCATTTAAGTTCCAAATTTGGATTTGTTGTCAATATAACTCATCTAAATATTGAGTTGTTGAAAATAAGTACCTTTAGGTTTGATAGGACATGAAGAATCATACAAACATGGATTTTTTTATTAAAAAAAAAAAAAATCTTGAAAACAAAATAATAGAAATCAAAGATTATTCTAAACAAATCTGAGAATTTTTGGTTATTACTCCCATGCCCACCACCCTAACCAACACCACTTCACTACCACATAACTTATATAATAATATTTAACAAAGCTAACTAAATAAATCAAATTAAAGTATGTTTATAACATTTAAAATCAAAATTGTAAACTCAAAAAAAAAAAATTGTAAATTCAAAAGTGATAATAGGTGGCATATAAGCCAAAATAATAATTCATTTCTCATCGTTTTCATTAGCTTGTCTAATCAACTTCATTTAAGTCAATATTATTATCATGTATATCATCTTGCAAAATTATTTCTTTATTGACAATTTCTTTATCATTAGCAATATTTACTATTTTTTCTTGTTCTTTTATTTTAATAACATTTTCTTTATATTTCTTCTCGACATTCTAGCTTCTTAGACTTACAAAAATATAACAACATTAAAAAAAAAAAAATTATATTGTTGGTTAATACCTTATTCATAGTATAGAAAATACATTTGCAGATGTGGCCAAATTTTGTAGGGGAGATAGGGAGAGAGAGAGAGAGAGAGAGAGATATGTTATTTTATTTGGCTTAATCAAGTGACGTATTAATTTTTTTTTTTATTAAAAAAAAATCTAATAACTTGTCGAACTCAAATTGAAGCACAAATTTTAACCCAAAAGAAAATCCCTAATGTAAACCCATATGTCTATGTATCATTTGATATTTATCATTCTAGATATGATATGATTCATATGATACTCATTTGTGTATTGTATGATTCATGAGCATCATCGAAAGCATTATAACAAATATGCAAGTAACCCCTAAGAGAGTTGTTATGTAAAAATCTCACACCTGTAGCTAGAGAGTGGAGCAGTATCTCTTTAGATATGTGCATCATCTTTGTCATATCTTTTGTAAGTAAAATAATATAGTATTCCCTTATCTCACATAATTGATAGGTCTCATTATTTAATTTATTAAAATAACCATTTATGAGAGTAGAGGGTACATTATTCTTTGAGTATACCCATTAATCTCCCCTCGGGGCAACATTTTCTTTCTTCTTGTTTTCACTTAACATCTAAATATGTGATTGATGGAATATTCACAATAATTGAACCTTTTGGATTCAAATTGCTCGAATTGTAATCTTAATCACTTTCTATTACTTTGGTTTTGGAAGAATTAATATGTGTTGAGAACATATAGGCCCCTATTAGGCTATTATAATTTTTTTATTAAATCATTTTGTTTTAAAATATAAGGTAGTCATGAAATATAATTTTACGGTAAACTATATGTATATATTATTACATCATTTAAACCTATATATATATATATATATATATATATATATATATAAGCAATCCAATATCAGTACAATAAGTATTAGGTCTGTTACTGACTGTTAGCATTAGAGGAAAAAAAAAAAAAAAAAAAATCTCATCACAATTTATAAGCACGATAAAAAATCAGTAGCATGAGCTTTAGAAGGAAAACTACTGGAAAACGAATGAGATTAGAAAGAAGTGGCAGTATACCTGGATTATAGAAATGGCAATATAATTGGCTTGAGTACCCGATATTTCTTCAAAGATACTGATTAAAGTAACCCCAAGGTAACAAAGATCATCAAATTTCCAATCTAAATGCAATATTTTTTTTCTTTCTTTCTTGATTTAGAGTAGAAGACTCAGTAAGTGAAGCAAAAGGCATTCAAATGGGAAAGGAAATGGGAAACTTGCTTTTCTGATGACTGAAGAAAATGGGAAATTGGCAACAAAGTCAAGAGAAACTTTGTAGAACATCCTAAGAAAACACTTCGACTTTGGATTTCTTTTTCTACTATTCACTTTAAATTCTGTCGGTAGATCATTCTTGGCGGTTAACGCTTGTGATTGGCTTATTTAACTTTCGGTTCTCTTCCACTTCCTTTCAACCTCAACCTTCTGACTTTCTCATATATTATATGTGGACAAATATATTAACCTTTTTTTTTTTTTGGCAAGCGGACAATTAACTTTAAACTTTTTAACTTTTGTGTCCAAATTCTCCCGGTGCTTTTTGACAGGTTTTCGACTTTTCTTTTTGGGGTTATTTTATGGTACCCCACGTTTTTTTAGTTGGTATGCTACCCAACCACATCTTGACCATTAAATCTGATGGTTTTTAATCTCAACCTTTCAGTCAATTTAAGTGGATACCAGTTACCGGGAAGGCTAGTTAACGTATAGAAGCAAAAACAATAGAATTTGATCTTCTTTCACGCGTTCTCTCAATCCCCAGGTGCAACTTGCATGACTAGTTAGTGGGAATTGGTTCACTCCTTCTGAGGAATTGCTACTGCTTTTTCTCTCTTGCTTGCTCTTTCTCCGTCAATTTACTCTTAAGTGAAGCTTAGGATCAAAACAAAACCCTAATTTCACTCATGTTATTTTTTTTTCCCTTTTTCAGTGAAACCCATTTGAATAAGTATTTTGTTTTTATTCTAAAAATGCTTGTTAATTGCATATTACTACCCTACTCTATTTGCGTGCTCTTGGTTTGTTTTGTTTCCTCTTTCTCTTTCATTAGTTTTATTTCAAAGCAATTGATTGCATATCTCTATCTGTCGAATATGGGTATTGGGGACGTTGCTCAAGATTCAACATTTGAGTAATTCTAAGTGGATTGGACTGAGACCTTGTGAAAAATCCTGTAGCTATTACCATTTAATTCCTTTGTTTTGGTGGGTTAATTTTGAAACTATCCCTTACTGGACTGAACTAAATACCTTGATAAAAATCTACCTTATTATCAGTTATTACTAAGAACCTGCCCTCCTAATCCAGGGGTGTAACCAGAGTCAAATCCTTTTATGGATGGGTTTATTGAATAAGTTGAAATTTTTGCTTATTATGTTCTGTGTATTGCTTCTGTAAATGAGTTCAAACACTTATAACATATTCTTTAAAAAATAATTACTAATTTTAACAACTCAGCTTAAAAGTATGACTAATTTCCTCTTTGTTTCCTTTTCAATGTCATCTTGTGCTAGGATTGATTTCTCAGACCACTAAGGTAAAAATTATACACATAATTTATATTTTTTTTTATAGGTACACATAATTTAATTCTCCAAATGATGAAGTCTAAATTTGTAATGTTATATTTACATAAAATTTTTATTTTTATTTAAGAATATATTGACATAAAAGCGAACTATAGTTATTTATTGAAAACCTTTTAAGGCTATGGATCCATTGGGTTTGTATTTATAAATCAATTGTAGGAGTCAATTATGTAATTCAGTCCAATTACAGCCCTATGCTATAACTGGATAATGTATCCTGCTATTTTGCTGAAAGCTACCATCTACCTGAGATCTAAGGTTTTATTGTGAGCCATAGTTAATTAAAATTGGGTGAAGTAACCTTGCTGTAAGTTTTTCTTTGAATTTCTGTTGAAGCCTACTGTCCAATTGAACTATTTATTTCACTATGAGTTTTGTTAGGTCAAGTGAGTTGTTAACTCTATTCAATTGGAATGGTTAAATTGCCTTATCTATCACTTCAAACAATCTTTTTAGATTCGATTACAAGTCATCTTGTATTGCTTCTGCACTGGGAAATATTTCCTTGATAATATCTGTAGATATTATTTTGTTCATATACATTTATTCTGTGTTTGACTATTTTATCTTTTCATTGTGCAGGGGCCTCCAGCTAGTGACTAAAAACTTAAACTTGCACGTTTGTATATGTAGGACAGCACTACCTTAGATAAAGTTTGTAGAAACAGGTTGTGAAGCAGTACCATTTTTTCAATTTTCAGTTTAGAGGATGTTTAGTATCCTTAGGCTTTTTCTTTTATTTTGGGAAAGGGGGGAAGGTGGGGATGGGAATTAGCCTTGCCCGGAGAGGAAATTTGTAACAGTACAAAGATCCTCTTGTTTAATGCCATATCTTATTTTGGATTGCCTCCATCTACTTCCTTTAATAACTGAGTTATATTTTTGAAGTATCGATAATCAATATACCTCTTCAAAGACAAGCGAATGTTATAAAATCAATCGCTGATTAGAGTAGGCCTGTTGAAAAGCTGAGATTTCCAGGAAAGGAAGATTAAATCATGATCCCATGTCCGTGAAGCGTTTGGTTCTTGAAACAAGAAAAAGTTTCATGGATCTGGAATATGGAACCTCTCTTTTATGGTGTTCATCAAATCAACAGCACATGCCGCAGGCTTGGATCCCCTTGTTTTTTCCTCCTCCTCTCGTCGAATGTTCAAGAGATAATTAAAGAAAGATCTCTGAAGCAGGTCCTGCCCAAGTACCCATTTTTAAAGAATCAAAATTGTCTATTTAAACATGCCTGAGGAACAACTTATGCATCATATGCAAGAAGGCCCAATTGTCTATTTTATTTGCATTTTTAAGATCATTGAATTTTTTAAATGTTAGATCTCTTATATCTTGAATAAAATTGAAGGATTTAAATAAGAAGGCATTCTTCCTCTATGATAAATGATAGACATTACATGATTGGTTTGCCAAAATATATCAAAATTTACTTATTGTCTTTGAAATTTGGTTCAAGTGTCGTAATTTCTTCCTTGAAAATTTTCCAAGGAGTCACTTTCTGTTAATATACTTTAAACTTCAAAGGAGTATTCAACATATAGAATATTGACACGACAAAAAAAAAAAAAAAAAAAAAGATGAGGTGGCTAGAAGGCTAGAACAAGTTCAACAGTTTGAACGAAATTTACTAGAGGAAAATCTCATTGGAATTGAAACTAATATTGAGGAATGTTATGTCAACAACATTTTCACTAGCAAATTTTAAGTAGTAGGTTGTTATTGTTAGGGCAAAAAAGTAATCTCATAGGTTTAAATTTGAACCAATAACAACTAATCATTTATGATTGTTATGAAAATATTGTAGATATACCAATTCTCAATATTTATTAGTTGAAATGCAACCGCATATCAATATAATCCAAACTATAAGCAAAAATAAACACCAAAATGGAATCAGTTAGTAATATCTTGACCTGAAGTTAAAATGCAATCTAACATCGATGTTATAAGTTTTAAATTTTATTTTTTTGGGTTCAAATGATTATGTGATAAATACATCTTTTTTGTGATGTCTTATGTCTATTGTTAATCTCATATTTTCATCTATCACTATTTACTCTCAAAAGAAGAAGAAGAAGAAGAAATCTTATTTCTTTCTTTTGTTTTTTGTTTATATATATATATATATATATTATAAAACATATGAAAAAAAAAAAAAAAAACTTTATAAAAGGAAGGAAGGATAATGTAAATAGGCTAGAGAGACAAATTATAATTTATTACAATTACTTTTTTTTAAAAAAAATTAATAAACAAGCACAAAAAAAGTTAATAAGGTAAATTAAGTTGTTATTCATATCTCCCATAAAAAAAATTTGTTGTAATTTAGTGCAATCATTTAGCAATTAAAATTCCCTTAAAAAATAGTAATTAAATTGGATATTAAGTATTAACAGTGCGGTGCAGTATGTTAAGAAAACTACATCTCTCTCTATATATATTAGTGTATAACTTATACATACGCACAGTATAATTAAAACAATCACAATTATACATATATGAATTCAAATTATACCCGAATGTAAAGGTTACATAATTTTTTAACTCATAAATGAGTTTTATTCTCTTTTTCTCTCTTCTAATTTTTTTTTATATGCACGTGAGTTTATTATTTATTTTTCTTTTTTTTTAGGAGTTTTTTTTAAGTTATTTTAATGATGATGTGTTGAAACAAAAGATGTGACGTAGGACATATTAATAAAATAATACATTAAAATAGATAAAATAGTTGGTTTTTTTAGTGGATTTGAAGAATGGGTTTCTTGAATTTTCGCTACTTCAATAAATTATAGGTTTGGGTTTATCTGGATTAAATACCAGTTTTTTTTTTTTTTACAACTCTCTGTATTTTTAAATTTTTTAACTAAATTAGCATTTTTTTTCCCCAGTATATATATTTTTTCCTCTAAAGATTTAAAGATTAAATAAAATTTAATCTTTTAATAAAATTTAATTTTTTAATAAAATTTAAATATTTGATTAAGTAAAAACAAAATCAAAACTATGTAGTTTGACTTTTGGATATTAAAAAGTGACTGAGTATTGTACAGTAGAGAGAGAAAGAGTCCATAAAGGCACATAAAGAGCGAGCGAGATAGAGAGAAATCTTGGGCGCCACCACCATCAGCCTCCTGCTCCCGTCATTCTACCAGAACCGCCACCTGTAAAAAGGGTTCTGATTTTGGGTGATAATTAATAAATGAGGTTTTGTAAATGACTTACACTTGCTTCAGCAACCTAAATCCTTGAGGTGAGTTTTTTTTTTTTTTTTTTCCCCTCTGGGTTCAATATTTTGAGGATAATGGGTCCTTTTATATATATTATTACAAATTCAAAAGAGAGTAATGTGCATTTTGTATAGTACATACGCATTTTACCTTTTTACCCCTTCCTGCGTGGTATTCTCAGTCTAAAATCCCACAAGCACACATAACACATATTCGGTATTCCCTGTCTAAAACCCTGAACTTCCAAAATTTAGAGCTTTCACTTTGCACAACCGGCTTCCATGGCGGAACCAAATTCAACCTTCAAACCCATCAAACCGAAGCTCAAACCCAAACCCAGAACCCCAAACCAAACCCCAGAATCAAAGTACTGGTCCTCCTTCAAAACCCACCAAATCCCAGACCTCATCTCCTCCATCACTTCCCTCACTTTCTCTCCCTCACCACCTCACTCTTTTGCCGCCACTCACTCCACTTCCTTCAAAATCTTCAATCCCCAAACCCTCTCTCCTTCCTCCACCATCTCCTCCTTCTCCGACGTCGTTTCCTCTGCCTCGTTCCGCTGTGACGGCCTCTTGATCGCTGCATCTGACCTCTCGGGTCTAATCCAAGTGTTCGATGTCAAAACGCGGACCCCACTTCGTAAACTCAGGTCCCACACACGCCCGGTACGTTTTCTCAAATACCCACTTCATGATAAGCTCCATTTGGTCTCTCTCTGGTGGCGATGATGCTGTTGTTAAGTACTGGGATGTTGCTTCTGAGACTCCACTTTTAGAGCTTTTGGGTCATAAGGAGTAAGGACTATGTGCGTTGTGGTGATTTTTCACCTGTTAGTCATGAAATGTGTGTCACTGGGTCTTATGATCATACGGTTAAGCTTTGGGATGTGAGAGTGACTGGTTCGAAAACAGTTATGGAGGTTAACCATGGAAAACCAGTTGAAAGTGTCGTTTTTTTGCCATCTGAGGGGTTAGTTGCTACTGCAGGTGGGAATTCGGTTAAGATCTGGGATTTTATTGGAGGTGGGAAGATGGTTTATTCGATGGAGAGTCATACCAAGACGGTTACTTCAGTTTGTGTAGGGAGAGTTGGGAAGGAGAATGTTGAGGAAGGGAGGGAGCATAGAGTTTTGAGTGTGGGATTGGATGGGTATATGAAGGTGTTCGATTATGGGAGGATGAAGGTCACACATTCTATGAGGTTCCCTGCACCACTTATGTCAATTGGGTTTTCACCAGATTGTGGGGTGAGAGTGATTGGGAGTTCGAATGGGGTAATGTATGTTGGGAAGAGAAAAACGAAGGAGGAGAATGTGGAGAGTGGTTTGAGAAGCTTTTGGAGTTTAGGTGTGGAGGAGGAAAGAAGGGTTATGAGGCCTTCATATTTTCGGTATTTTCATAGAGGGCAGGGTGATAAGCCTAAGGAGGGGGATTATTTGGTTATGAGGCCAAAGAAGGTGAAGTTGGCAGAGCATGATAAGTTGTTGAAGAAGTTTAGGCACAAGGAGGCACTGGTGTCGGTGTTGGGCAATAAGAATCTAGAGAATGTGGTGGCGGTGATGGAGGAATTGGGGGCAAGGAGGAAACTGTTGAAGTGTGTTGAGAATCTGGATAATGAGGAGCTCGGGTTGCTGTTGATGTTCTTACAAAAGAATTCTACAGTGCCAAGATTCTCAGGTTTGTTGATGGGATTGACGAAGAAGGTTCTTGAAATGTGGATTGAAGATATCAGAGGTTCTGAGGCCTTGAAGGGTCAAATTAGAAACCTTAAGCGGTCTGTTGAGGAGGAGATACGGATACAACATTCTTTGCAAGAGCTACAGGGTATCATTTCTCCTTTATTGAGGATTGCTGGAAGGGGATGAACCTTTATTGCCTTTTTGGTTTTTTATGAGGTAGTTGTATTATTTGATTACCTGCTTGCAGCTTTCTTGTCATGACAATTGATGTTATGAAATTTTGTTTGTGTTATTATTCATTTCGTTTTGTAATTTTTTGAGGAACTATAGTTACTCAATGAGATACATCATATCAAGCTTTTATTTTTTTATTTATCCCAATGAGGTTTTTATATGCTTCTTTTGTTGTGTTGTTCTGTGTTCTTAGAATAGACATACATGACGTCTGTTATGTTGGTTTGGTAGGGTGTTTATATTATATCATTTAAGGTCAGCTTTTGTAACTGTAGTTTGGTAATGCCATTGCCTGTTTAGTATTTGAGCTGTTGATAGGAAATTCTAACGTATATTGATGGACTAAGTAGGTTGAATTTTTGAAATTTTGGGGTCTTCCAAATATATTCCAGGATTAAATTTGAAATTTATGTTCCATTTATATGAATTCCACATACACTCTCATGCAAACCTGGATGTAGTATTGTTAAACTGGGTTTAAATATCTAATTGCTGTTTGCTCTTATTTATCTGTCATTTACATGGTTTATGGAGCTTTTAGAAGATCAAAGGATAGATGCATGTATGCATTTACATTGACTCAAAAATCACCATGAGACATCAGCTCAAGTTAGTGCCTAGACAACATTGAAATTGGAGGTTGAAGAATACAGCAAACTCTTGTTGTTTTTGACATGTTAGTGATAGGAAATAACATTGGCCATTTCCACCTAAATGGCTGTAATGGTAGGCATTCACTTTACGATGACTTGGCTTATTTGGGCACCTAGATTCTTTTAGTAATGTGACCTCTCCACCCTTTTTTAAATAGAGAACAGTAAATTTAAACATATATTCTCATTAATGTTGGATACTATAGTACAGTGACTCTCTAAATCTTACCTGAGGAGCTCAATTTCTGCAAATGCACTATTCTGTCATTCAGAACATGAATCGGTAGTAACAAATAGTTATCCTCTTCCAAAAAATTTAAAAGCTGGAAGTACCTTGGAAGATTCCAACATATAGTCTCATTATTTTTGGTGGATACTATAGTATAGTGACTCTTTAAACCTTGCCTACAAAGTCGTCGTCTGCTTATATTGAAAAAATAAGATGGTTTTATTGGTGCAAATGGACTATTCTGGCATTCAGTAAGGTGATAACAACAGTTTTCTTTTTCCAAAAAATTTAAAAGCAGGACGTGCCTATTCTTAGATTTATCACTTATCAAAGAAGTAATTCTTATTCCTACCCGGGTGAAAATGTCTCCTTTAGAATTTTTTTATTTTTTATAGGTATCTCCTTTAGAATTTCTGTAAATATACCTTTCTCTGTCTTGATGTTGAAGCTCTTTGGTGTGGTTTTGTGATGTTCTTATGTTTCTATTAACTAAGTTTGATTGGATTTTACATATAATTTGGCAGTCTGTCCTGGAATCATAGTCTGTGATACATTTTATCTATTCTGATTTGGGATTAAAACTCTGAAGAAAGAATCTTGTATAGGATTGAATTTTGAGGGTGCAGTGTAACATTTCAAAAACTAACTAATGAGATAAACTAAGAAGCCACAAACAGTCAAATTTATATAGATTATAGAATTTTTTTTTTTACAACATTTGCCAATCATACTATTCTTCTCTATATATTATATAGTATATACAGTTGTATAGACTATAGAATGTTAGGACAAAAGCTGCAAATGACAGGTCGTGTTAAATTATTTTTTGCTGTGCTGCAAGTTGTGTTATAACCTTCAGAGTTCATCACTAAGCTATAAGTGGTACATTTTTTATTACCTGTGTTGTGTAGCATAAACTCAGAAGTCATCAGGTCATTAATTTGTTTAAAATTCTGTTAAAGATGACTGGTTTTCCGTTTTAGAGTTTGTTACATTTCAGTTTTGGTTTCCCACCTTTTCTTTTCAATGTGTGTCTGTATAAGTATAAATACCAAAGGTCATTTCAGTAATCAAGTGAGGAATGCATTTTACAATTTCTCATATAGAAAATAATTCTCTGTTTTTCATTTACCTTTCCATATTTTGCTTCTAGAACTCTGCTCTGCTCTGTTTTCTTTTCAGTAAATAGATTACTTGTTTATCATTTATTTTTTAAAACAAAAGAGAAAGGACTGCAAGTCTGAAGTTGAGAGAATTACTATTTAGTAAACTAAAAAAGACCAAGTAATCTTGGTCTGCAGCAACATTAATTACGCGGTAGTGCCACGGTTTAGAAGAGTAACAAGACACTCCTAACCAATCACATGAGGTGTTACATATTCCCAATTTCCCATCTGCTTCTAGTTATGGTTCACCTCTATGGGATTTAAAAACTTGGTAATGGCCAAAGAAATACAGCTTGTTTGGAGATTGGATCTAGTCATAGTGACGAAGGCTGCGAGTTTAGAAGAGAGTTAAGGTTGATAGGATGTATTACCTTTGAACTATGAGCACATCAATCATTAGTGAGCTATATGTAGCTTTAAGACTACCAATAAGGATTGAGATCCCGTGCAATACCTAGAGTATTGCACGGGGTGCAATAATTTCAATCTCAGCCATTTCTTTAATCTAACAGATATAAATATGACACATCATAGAGCCACGTCATTGATCCACATGACACCACTTTCACCCATTTCTTTATCCTTTTCTCTACACCCTTCAGGTTCCTCTAATTTCAAAAAACGCTCTCTCCCTCTCTCTCTTCCATCAGATCTTTCTCTAGGACTCCATGGCTCAATCTCCATGGCTATAGCTAGCAGCCACCGCGTTCCGCTCCAATTCCGATGGTGGTTCCGGTAAATTTGCTATGTCTCTCTAATCGGTACTTCAAGATTTTTTTTTTTTTAAATGGTTGGGGGATCTTCTTGTTTGGATTTTTATTATCTGGAGAGTATTTGTTTTGATCTTATCTTAATTTTTTTGAATTGGGTTTGTTTGATTTTGCCGAAAAAATCCACCTTTGATACTATCAATTATGATCCATAATTTGCTGAAAAATAGCCATTCATTTTTACTAATTTTGGTTTCATTCCTGTAGCTCGAAGGAGAGACCCACTCTTGGGTAAGACGTGTTCCTTGTTTTTATGTGCTGTATTATCTTTTTTTTTTTCTTTGTATTTTTGGAATATGCTTTGATTATGCATTTGAAACATAGATCAATCTAACTAATGAAATACTGTAAGTTTTGTGTTTCTACTTTTGTAAATGTTGACAAAAAAAGTAAGGAGAAGGCAAAATGTTAAGACGCGCTCTCTGTTTTTATGTGTTGTATAATCTGATTTGTTCTTTGTAATTTTGGAATATGCTTTGATTATGCATCTGAAACTTAAGATAGAAAGGGGCTGAATTATGAACTTTAATTCTAATTGGGTATTTCTATGTTATACAAATATGGTATTTACTTATACAATAAAGCAGAAATTGGATTTAGATTTAGGCACAATTGAGCTTATGAACAAGAGTTTGTTTTATGCATTTTTTCCTCATTTATTGTGGCCAAAGGTTATATGGATTAATAACCATATGTCTCTTGTTTTCTTGTTAACAGGATAAAATATTAGCCTTTGCTGCCCAAAAGTTCAATATATCTTGCCAGAAAATGTTTTGAAGCATTCCATGATTTATATTGTTTTTGTGAGTTAAAAGATAGAAAACTTGTATTGATATGTTGAAAGAAAGTAAACAAAAAAAAAAAAAAAACTGGTCTGTATTTGTAAGACAACCAGACGAAACAGAGAAACACAACTCAGGAAAGAGCATAGCAGCTAAGACACATTACATGACAGTGCTGCATAAAGAAAAGCTTGACATAAAAACTGCTAAGAATATGAAGTGTTGGTACTCTGCCAGGAAAATAGTAGCTCTATCAAAGATGGTCTTCGGTTCTAACTGAATTTTTTCAAAGTAGAACCTGTTACAAGCATTCCATGATGTATTGAAGCCATATCTTGTTGTCAATAGGCTAATTTTCAATATCATTGGAACATCGAATGTATTTTCTAATTTTGACTCTTAAGGTAGTTTCATTGTTCATTTACAAAAACTTTTACAAGGATTTAGAGTACAAACCAAGAAGAATGTAATAAAATTTAGTTTTTATTTTGTTTTATTTTTTATATTGGTTTTACTTCTAAAATGTAATTGATCGTGTGCCTTTATATTTCTAATTTCTTGTAATGTTTCAAATTGAACAATTTTGATGTCGCCAATATAGTCATGAATTGATGCAAGAGTTTGATCCAATAATGAACAAAACTTTATCGAAATGTATACTTTGATTACAAGGCTATTAGAACAAGAGCCCTAATTAAATACACAGTCATGGGCAATGATTTATTTCCCTCAATAAAAATCTAAAACTTGCATTCACAAATTCTGTAAGGATGCAAGTTGAAGCTAAAGTGAAATGAATAAGATAATACCCAAGCAAAATACTTCCATTCAAAACAATTTTTGAATCATACAAGTGGCTGCTAAAGGTAAATGTTGAAGTTTATCTGTTTATGTATCCAAAAGAAAAATATATTTCTACAATACTTCTTCTTAATGGTAGCACTCATGTGAGAACATGTCCTTCACTAACCTAAAGGTAAACTTGCTTTCTTATCATGACAATAGATGTTATGCAATTTTGTTTGTGTTTCTATTTATTTCGTTTTGTAATTTTTTGAGGAACTATAGTTACTCAATGAGATATATCATATATCATATCAAGATTGTTCTGAACCTAGTGAAGCTTTTGTATGCTTCTTTTATTGTGTTGTTCTATGTTCTAAGAATACATATACATTTACGCGTTATGATTTTCGGTTTTTTATGAGGTAGTTGTATTATTTGATTACCTGCTTGCAGCTTTCTTGTCATGACAATTTTTTTTTTTTTTTGCTGAATTTCTTGTCATGACAATTGATGTTATGAAATTTTGTTTGTGTTATTATTAAATTCGTTTTGTAATTTTAGATGCTATGAGATGGTTTTTATCCAACTTGGGATAAGATCCTGTCCCATTTATGTCTCTAATGTCCTCCAAGTTTTGTATTTAAGAGAAACAAATCATAATAATATTCCAAAAAATTACTAAAGGTGGTAGCTTGTAGGTTTTCATACATTTTTTCTTATTATTATTGTAAGTAATTGGCAAGAACACGGTATGGTTACTAATGTCAATGCCCAATGTGTAGAAAATCTCATTATGAGAGGACTATAAAAATGACAAGCCCTTTGTCGGTCATCGTCTTAGTTATTTGAACTAGCACATTCTGTCCATCATGACCCAACAATGTTAATCCACCCTCAATGATAGGCTACATCGTTGATATCTATGATCAAATCAAGACTATATATAGGTTAACATTCAATATAGGTTAACATTCAAAGGAAATTGTTCTCAAACAATATATCATTTCAGCTTCACATAAGGACAAGTTGAAAGAAAAAAGCGTTTGTATGCCCTTAGGATCCACATGAATAAAACCTATGATAGGCTTAGTTCCATTTCAGAATGCTTGTTTTGTCTATAATGGGCTTCAATTATTGACTGTAATGAGCAAGAAACACTGAGGTCATTTGTGTATTGACTACCAGTTAACTTGAGATGTTTGGTTTGGATAAGACTTGATTATCCGAGTGGAGAATTTGGAGCCAAGAGGCCCAAGATCCATAAAAGTCTGGATTTGTTGTTGTTGGCCTGAGAATGAATTGCTTAACCAAGGCACATATAGATGACTTTTTGTGGTTTTTCTAGCTACTTTAAGGTCCATTTGGAAATAAAGAAGCAAAGCTACTAGGGAAGGTGAAGCTAATACTGCAGTCAATATGCTTAATTTATAAAAAATCTTTGGTTTCAGAGAGCAAGCATGGTCGGACAGCAGATGCAAGAGAGAGAAATGTCTATGCCTCTAAACAAAGATGCATGTCTTGGTTGATAGCTCATTACACTTGTGGACGGCTTTTAGGGACAAAGTGGTAAATGAAAAGGAGCAAGTTTTGTTGGCAAAAACAGAGAAGGCAAGATCAGGGCAGCTAAGAGAAAAATAGAGATAGAGATATGAAATATGGGTTAGAGGTTTGAGTGATGAGAAATGAGTTTTGAGTTTTGCCTAAACCAAACAGCCTTATAATTACTGCAACGAAAGTCTTATATAAGCATTTGTAACTATCCTCTGTTTCTCTAACTGTAGACTCCTACACAATCACATGATGTGTTACATATTCCTATCTGCTTCTAGTTATGATTCACCTCAATTTGTTTAAAAACTTGCTAAAGCTTAAAGGAGCACTGGATCAAGTTCTAGCAACAAAGGCTGCTAGTCTAAACGAGAAACGAAAGTTGAAAGGACTAATTACCTTTGAACTATGAGCACATAAATCATTCGGGAGCTTTAAAACCATTGAGATCACTATTTGTCAACCTCAGATTCTGACATCTCACTGATGATCATTTAATCTGTTGTGTTGTAGAAGAACCGTAAAGTGAGAGGCATATGTAGCAACCGAATTAGTCCAAAACAAGATTAGTGTCTTTTAAGTCCACTGTGTCCAAGAGCATCTACTTCAAGTAGTAACACAATTTTAGCCGGAAATCCATTATAAAGATAACATTTAACAAATGATTTAATAGCTTTTAGTCGAGAGTGCACTTGATATTTAATAAATTAAGTTGCACCTAGAGAAAAACAAAATGATAATTATGAAAGATATTGATTAAGTAATACAGCAAGTTGCAGCTGGTTCTGCTTTAGCTAATGCAGGTGCAGATTTTGTCTTCAAGGGGGAGTTACCTAGGCTGGTTTTCAAATAAGACTTTCTTCATCATTAGAAAGCTTTTTTTTTTTTTTGGGGGGGGGGGGTGTGTGGGGGAAATAGTCCCAACTATCGAAGATATTAAGCATCTATTTATCAGAATACAGCAAGTTGAGGTGTCTCTAATCAAAAGAACAGCCAATGCAGTTGTTAAGGGAAGAAGTGGTAAATGGATAGGAGCAATTTTTGTTGGCAAAAACGGAGAAGGCAAGAGAAGGATGGCTGGTTGCTACAGTTGGACAATGACAAGCAAAACTGTGGTTATTTGTCTGCAATTCAGAAGTTGCGTGCATGGTTTGAGACAAATTGAAAAGGAGGGTTCTGGCTGAATCATGGCAGCTTTCAAATATGGCAACAAAGTCATACAATCTATCAGACTCTAGTTTTCAAAAATAAAAAGATCCACTAGACAGTCCAGACCTGTACGTAGAATAACAAAATCTCAGGAGGCGTTATATATTCCCATCTGCTTCTAGTTATGATTCGCTTCTATTGCATCAAAAAACTTGTTCATGATCTAAAGGAGACCACTTGTCTGTGCATTGAACCAAGTTCTAGCAACAAAGGATGCTAATCTAAAAGAGGAAAAAAAGTTGAAAGGACTAATTACCTTTGAACTATGTGCACATCAATCATTAGTGAGCTACATGTGGTTTCAAAACCACTGAGAACACTATTTGTCAATCTCAGAGTCTAAAATCTCATAGATGATCAATTAATCTGTTGTGTTGTAGAACTGTAAAGTGAAGGGCATATATAGCAACCTAATTAGTCCAAATTACAAGCTCATTGGTGTCTTTTAAGTCCCCTGTATCAAAGAAAATTTACTTTAGTTCAAAAACAATTTTAGCCTAAAATCTATTGTAAAGATAACATTAACAAATGATTTAAAGCTTTTTAGTCAAGAATGCACCTGAAATTTAATAAATTAAGTTGCACCTAGAGAAGGAAAAATAATGATAACCATCAAAGAACAGCCAATGCAGCTGCTAACTGGGTTACAAGTTCAGACAAAAGGATGTGTGTGCGCTTATGCAATTGGAAACATTTGCACACTCACAGTTTATCTAGTTCATATTATCTCTAAAGCAGAAACAGACAATGTTTGAATCCTTTCACAATTATTGAACAAATTAACATGGAGAATCAATTTATTACAGAAGATCATCCCACTCAGCCAAAGAGAAGAGCACATGTTCATAAATCATAACACAACAAAGTTCAAATAAAAAGCAAATCAGAACCAAAAGAGTTAAGAATTACACGGAAACACATTTGAGAGCCAAGTTCTAGTTGCGGGTCCACGCGGACCACGCCACACCATTATTTCTTGAGTCGGCTTTGGCTTGATGAAGTGTCCTATATCAAACCAACAAAGAAAAAAAAAAAAAAATAATAATAATATATCAAACCAACAAAGAAAAGCAAACCAATGAAAACAAATTAATAGGAAGAATAATTAAAATGGATATAGGCATGTATGTTCGGGGTTTGACTTACAGAGGAAGAGTCATGTGAATCTGCTCCCCCCACCTTGAGATTTCACTGCGGGGTGGTGTAAAGGGTACCAAAAGAAAAGGAAAAAGAGATTAGAAAGAAAGCGAGGAGGAGAAATGGATAACCAACAAATTGAATCGTTTCAAATAAAACAAAGATGTAAAGTGAATAGAGAGAGTCATACCCATTTAACGAACTGACAGAGAGGTTGAAGGACCATCTTCATATCATGATTGTCCCATTCCAGCGATTCCCACCTTTCTTTCTCTATATAAATTTGTAATGAAGAAGGCGGAGAAGATAGTTCTCCATCAATAAGGTGCCGAGAAAGAGGTAATCTCTTAAGCTTCGGACATTTGAAGATCTTAATAAAATTGAGAGAATCACAAAGTATTACATTACTGCTACTGCATATGGTCTTCAGCTTCGGTAAATACTGTAATGTCAATTTCCTCAATTGGGGGAATATTTCCACAATTTCTTTTGCTTCCTCTTCAACTTCATCATCAGATGCTTCAGCCCCACCTATTATTTCCTCTAATTGCTTACATTCACAGATATTAATCTGTTCCAGGTTGTCCAGCAGCAACCCAGGCGGGAAGAGCTTCTTTATATTCCGACAATAACCTATTGAAAATTGTTTGAGGCGGGAAAAGGTGCCGAGGGGGACGACCGGTGCTGGTGCGACTTTCTCTTCTCTAAACAGTCCCTTTGAACTATTCAATCCGGAGAGAGCTAGAATCTCAAGGCTTTGAAGAGAGAAGATGTCAAAAGAAGAATTAAGGTATTCTATTTCTTCACACCCCTTTTTAAACCAAACAGTCTTTTTCCTGCGGTGCAAAGACAAACCGTGACGTTGACGTTCGCAAAATATTAGGGCACGAACGTCTTTTGGGAGTAGACATATATTGCAGTCACTTAAAATTACACTTTCGCCAACTCCCAGCTGGATAGCTGGCTTTTTTTGATTCACGGCATATATGTAATGGCTAGGTCCTCCCTCCTCTAAGGATTCAACATATGTATTGAAGCCTTTAACGCCATCAAATGCGCCTTCAAAACACTCTAATTTCTTCAACCTTACCATCTCCTCTCCATTAACATCTAAACCCCAAAAACGCAATTTGAGGAGTTGGAGTTGACAGAGTTTGGGTAAAATCCCTGGTGGCATCTTCTGTATTTTCGATGTACGAAGATTAAGGTATCTCAAATTGACCAACATTTCCAAACCATGAGGTATTTCTTTCAGTGGTCCTCCCGAAAGATCCAAACTCCTTAATGCTGTAAGCTTTGCTAATGAAGGCACACACTTTAAACGACAACTATTAAGCCTTAATGAAGTAAGATGCTTCAAGTCAGAGACTGAATTTGGTAAAGATTCTAAACAAAAAATCCCTTGACAATCTACATGAAGAACTCTGAGTCCATGCAAGTGCACAAAAAATGAATCTGGGATGATGTTCATATATCCTTGTAGAAGCAAGGTCGAAAGCTTAGGACATTTTGGTGACACATTAGGAAATTTTGAGTTATACTTGAAAATCAAAGAAACCTTTTCAACATCATTTCCCCATTCTTCTTCATTTGGAACATCTTCTAATACCAAGAACTTAGCACCTGCAATCTGGAGGGCCATGTCTCTTATTAGATCATGCATCTTCACAAAACGCATTCTAGTACTGCTCATTGCAAAACCTGTAAACCCACCTTCTAATAAGCAGGCATTTTCAAGCGTATTCAACAAAGTATGCCCCCTATCCAACTCTTCTTGCCTACTCTTCATGCTTTCTATTACTTTCTCATTAATCAAATGCTCTATCAACTCGTCTCTGCTAATCTTGTAGTCTTCAGGGTATAGCGCACAACACAAGAGACAACATTGAAGTTTCTCATCTTTTAAGCGTTCATAACTGAATCGAAGCCTCTCAAATATTCCATCATCTACATGTGCCGACCCTTTTGTTGATGTCCTCAACTCATTCAATGTGTTCCTCCACTCTGAAACATCAACTACATTTTTTAAACTTCCTGCTATTGTGATGATTGCAAGAGGCAAACGAGCACATTGTTTGACAATGCCTTCCACAACATCTTCTGGAATATTTGAAACATCACAGCCCACTGTTTTCAAGAACAAATCATGCGACTCTTTTACCGAAAGAAGCTCCATTTTAATAGTTACACAATTCATTCCATAACAAACTTTAGCATCTCGAGTTGTCAATACCAATTTGCACCCATTTTCTGAAGTAGGCTCCGGGATCCCTATATTCTCCAGTGGAAATGCATTCCACAAATCATCTAGAATTAGCACACACTTCTTCATTTCTTTCAATGCTGCATACAACTCGCCTGCCCTTATTGTTTCATCCTCAGACTTTAAAGGATTTGGAAGCAACATGCTGGTAATGTCATTTTGTAGCTTGATAACATTGAATGCCTTTGATACAGTAACCCAAATTACATGATTGAACTTGTCTTTCTCTTTTAACAGGCGATTATTGATTTGTTTCATGATAGTCGTTTTACCAACCCCTCCCATACCATAAACACCAATCATTCTACAATCTTCATCTAACAAGTGTTCCCAAATCTTTTCCATTGTCATTTCAGCAGTACTCTCTCCCACTAATGCCCTAGTTGGCAATTCACCTCCATAGCTTACAGGTGGATCAATTACTAAACTTTCACCGAAACCACAACTTTGATCAATTAATTCTGTCACTTCTTGTATCTTCTTGCAAGCAATTTTTCCTACGTGCATACGTGAGAAATACTTCTCTCTTTCAGCCTCTTGTTCAATGTTTTGTATTTCCACATTAATCGTTTCTACATTTTGGAGCCAAAATTCAACTTCACTTTTTGGTTTCTTTCTTGGAAGAAGTTCTGCTCTCATTTTTAATTCAATGTCCGACTTTTTGCATTCTAAATAGTCTCGTTTTCTCTTGAGATTTTTCATATGTTCATCAACGCTTCTGTGATACTTGTAATATTCACTAATCGGAGCCAATATCGTTTTTCCAAGATCAAGAATTGCGCCTAACATCTCCATTAGCAAGTCCCTGTTTATTGTCAATATGTATACATATGGACAACAAACATTTTGTCCATGCATACAATGAGACAAGGAAAGAATGCATTTTAGTTCCCCAATTTTGATTTGTTAAAAATAAATAGCCTAAGTGTTGATAGGGCACATAAAGAGTCATACAAGTAGTATTGATTGTATTTTACCTTTTATTTTAAAACATAAAATCTACAACGCAAAATAGAAAGGGAAAGATGAAGAATGAAAGAAACAAAATAATAGAAATCAAAGATATATCTAAACAGATCCAAGGATTGTTGATCATTACTCCCATACCACTTCACTACCCCTCTCTCCTGGCCCTTAAGCCCATTGCGTATGGTATGGGAGAGTTGTTATTGAAAAATTTCAAATTTCACATATTGATATGCATTTGTAGCCACCATAAGTTATTGAAAAATCTTAAATTAGTGTGGCCAGAAAGTGGGAGGAGTTCCTTCACCCAAAAAAAAAAAAAAAAAAAAAAAAAACAAAAAAGTGGGAGTATCTCATTGCTCAAATTGAAATCTCCTGAATCAAATTCACAGGAGATATAAATTCAGAAGGAGCCAAAATGTATGTAAAAAAGTGTTATAAGTTTTGTCTTTCCACTCTCTCCTTCCCCATTTCCAGTGTCTTCTGTCTATATTATCTTTAAAAAAAAGAAGAAGATCAGAACACTTTATAACTTGATATTACTTCTTGTTTTAGGAAGAATGGACTTTTTCAATACGTTAAGAATAAATTGTCATACATTTACATAACAATTTATTGTTACATCATTTAAAAAAATTGTTATTCATTAATTATTAAATGAGATTTTGAATAATCACACACACATATATATTAAATTTGTTAGTGAACCCTTCATAATTTTTATACATGCATTTCAATAGCAGGACAACAAGTATGAGATCAGAAACTGGTTAGCATTTAAAAAAAAAAACTCATCCCAATTTATATGCACGAGCAATATCAGTGGGATGAGTTTTAGAACTTAGAAGACAAACTATTGGGAAATCAAATGAGACTAAAAAGAAGCAGCAGTATACCTGGACTGTAGAAATGCCAATAAAATTGGCTTCAATACCAATAATTCTTCAAAGATTCTGATTACAGTGGAAAAATAAGCCTTGAAGTAACCTCAAGAAGATAACCAAGATCAGCAAATTTCCTATCTAAATGCAATATATATATATATATATATAATTTTTTTTTTTCCTTTTTCTTTTGTAAAGAGAGAAGTTAGATTCAGAGTTGAAGACTCAATAAGTGAAGCTAAAGGTATTCAATGGGAAACTTGTTTTTCTAATGACCGAAGAAAACGGGAAATTGGCAAGTCAAGAGCAACTTTGTAGAACATGCTAAGAAAACACTTGCCAACTTTCAACTTTCGATTTCTTTTTCTTCCTTTCACTTTAAATTCTGTCCGTAGATCATTATCGGGGGTTAATGCTTTTGATTAGTTTGTTTAACTTTCGGCTCTCTTTTCATATAAAAAATTAAATAAATAAAAAACTTTCGGTTCTCTTTTTTCTTTTTTTCTTTTTTTTCTTTCAACTTCGACTTTATTAACTTTCGTGTCCAAAAGTTTAAGGGCTGTGGGGCAGGTTTTCGATTCTAAAAAATAAAATAAAAATTCAGCACATATGGAATGGGAATTGCAAACATTGTTGTTGAACATCTGTTAAGAAGGCATTACCATACACATGAAAGAAAGTTCATCGATTGAGCTTAGTATCAGAACAGAGTGTTCCAGTTTGGACAGCAAAAATAAATCGTTTGGTATCCTAATCCTAAAAAATCTCTTTGGATTGAGGGTGTCTTCCATCACCAACCAAAAACTCACAAAACACACCCTCTACCTCTATCAAGCTCCACCGGTCCATTTCAACTCGTTCTCGAACCTATACCACCAGTAAAACTTCTTTGATCCCTTTAGCCAAAAAAGTCCTCTAGCCAAAGTTTTTAAGAAAAATTATTTTTGACATTAATAATCGTTTTGACTGCAAGTTATAAAGAAGCTTCTTGAGTTTGGGAAGTATTGTCTTGTAAAGGTACATTTTTAACTTTTCAAATTAACCGTTTGCTTTGGCCGAGTATGTTTGCCAGAACTTCAAGCCCATACGGAGGAGGGAGGCTACAGATTTTGAGGATATCAAGGTGAATGCTTTAATAGAGCATTCAATTATGGAGGAGGGAGGCTATAGATTTTGTAATTGCCTTATAAGCTTATAGTGTTTCTTTAAATGTTGATGGTGAATGCTTTGCGTACTATGATTGAACAATCAAAATAAAATCTGTGATTAGTACTCTGGGCCTTCTCTGAAATGAGGAAGAAACACCGGATAATTTGCGTGTGTGTGTTGGGGGATCAAAGTTCAATATGTTATCAATTAATTATTTAAATTTAAGTTTTTGTAATTTAAAATAATTTATAAAATATAAGTTTATGGAACACATGGTAAATAACATTGAAATTGGCATGAAAATTGACATGCATATTAAGTATATATAGAACGTGTGATTCACCGGTAAGATTTTTAAACAATAACAAGTTATTGACTGATGTAACATTATTTAGAGTTACATTATATATAACTTGAACCCAACTTATATATATATGGGTTCAAGTTACATCAATACTTTTTATGGACTATTGATTTATATTTAATTTAAAGGTGAAAAAACACTCATGGTTGTCTCGTTATTGTTCTCTAAAAATTTGTAATTAAGGCATTAAATCTTCTTATCAAAAATAATAATTAAAAACAACATTAACTCTCTAGTCTACTCTCCGGCTCATCATCTTCATCCTCTCTCCTCTCAAAAAAAAAAAAAAAAAAATCATCCTCTCTCCTCTCTCACATGTTCTATGTACTTCCATTTAGGTATAGTTTTGACCCAATTCGTCCAACCCACTTACTTGGAAATTAGGGACAAGTTCAGGAAAAAGCAAGTTTTTTTTTTTTTTTTTTTTAATATTTTAATGTTGGGAGTACTTAATTGCTTCCCTCATTTGCTACCACCTGTGAAGTTGTTCTTTCATGGGGCCATGCCTTCCATGTTGTACCACCAGTTACGGAGTGGGGCAAGAATTTTTGTTAATCTGTATATTATATCCATTCTTCCCTTCCTTCCCTTCTTATAGATATAAGCCTCTCGTTTCATTTCAGTTCTTATAAAATAATTATTATAACAAATCTTTTTTTTTTTTTTTTTTAACCCTTATTTCCTGTATAATTGTAGCTTCTATACGAAATTTGTGAGGTCCCTTTGTGTCCTCTACTCCTCTTACCCAAACTGTGTTGATGCAAATTAGAAATGAAAAAAAATAAACATGTTTTATATTTTGGGTATTTCCAGCGCATAAACAACAAATGCTATAGAGGTTGAAGGGCATTTTTGTCATCTTTGTAGATGCACTTGACCTTGAATCACAAATTTTTTTTTTTTTTTTTTTTTTGGGTTAAGAGAATACTTAAATACTAGGAATTACAAAGTCTAGGGTAGGCCACACCCTAAGCATCAGCCAATAGTTGGTACAAAACAGAGGGAGGGAGGTGAGAATACAAAATAAAACTCTCTCTAATGGAGCGGCCGTCTTTAGCAAGCAGATCAGCATAGTGGTTTCCTTCTCGGTAAGTGTGGCAGACAAGCACCTCTTCAAAGGTTTGGGTGAGTAACCTGCAGTCAGATATTAGGGAGTTACATGGGTGAGCTTAGAGAGAACTATCATTTTGCAAGGTAATGAAATCAGTGACCACTTTGGCATCTAGCTCAACATGCAATTTTTTGATATTTAATTTTTTTGCCAAGGTGAGACCATCACGTAAGCCCCAAAGTTCAGCAGCAAGAGAATGAGTGAATCCAATGTTCCTAAAAGATCCACCTATCCAATTACCCCTATAATTCCTGATGAGACCACCTGCACCCGCCATACTCGGGTTGCCTTTGGCCGAGCCATCCGTGTTGAGTTTATAGAAGCCTAATGGAGGAGGCTTCCATCCTATTGAGAGAAGGTTTGAGGTCGGACATGCTGTTTTGGGTGGGAAATTGGAGTAAAATTTCATAGACAAAGATTGGATTCTTTTAAAGATGTTGTCGGGGGAGAAAGGGGTATTTTCCATGACTTAACTTATTTCTAGCCGACTAGCCCAAACAGTAATGGGAAAAATAATACTCCATGATATGTCAGTGAAGAGGGAAGTGTTAGCTTGCACTATGGACATTTTCCTGATCCAAGTGAGAGTGTTGTTTGAAGAGTAAAAGTGGTGAGCGAGGTTAAGGGTGATTTTGGACCATATGCAAGTGACCATAGAGCAGTCACGAAGAATGTGAAGGGGTGTTTCAGGGGCGATGTAGCAGATGGGACAGCTGGGGTCATTTATGATTTTTCGATTATGGGGGAGAGATTTGGTGGGGAGGCTGTCATGGAAAGAAAGCCAAAGAAACGTAGAGATTCTTGGGAGAGTAGGAACTTTCCAAAGCCATTTCCAGTTGGTGGTTGGAGTCTTGGGATTAGGGTCGCAAGCAAGAGTGTAAGCCGAGCTTGAATTGAACTTACCATTAGGAGTATGGAACCAGTACATGGAGTCAGGATGGGAGGGAGAGGTTGGTTTGGGGGTGGCTTAAATGATGTCTATAATGTGAGTAGGAAGATGATAAGATAGATTGGCAAAATTCCAACTGCCATTATGGTCCCAAAGATCACAAACCTTTAGAGAAATTTCATGCCGTGGTAGAGGACCCTAGATCATGCTGCGTATAGTGCCTCTGCCTGACCAGTTGTCATCCCAAAACATAGTTGAGATGCCATCTCCCAAACACCAACTTGTACCAAGAGAGCAGATCGGGTTTGCTTTGAGGAGGCTATCCCATGTAATTGAAGTTTTCTTGGATGCGGAGTGATGGGGAGGATACTTATTGCGGAGAGTTAAAGCCCACGTCTCACAAGAATTGTTGCGAAGGGCCCAAGCTCTTTTGGCAAGGAGGGCTAGATTTCTAGCATATGCTCTCTTGATGCCCAGCCCACCTAAGAATTTTGGAGTAGTCACCGTGGTCCAGTTTTTCAAATGGAGTTTTTTATGAGTTTCGGTGTCGCCCCAAAGGAAGTTTCTATTGATTCAATCAATCTCTTTGCAGATTCGTTGTGGTAGTAAGGTGCTTTGCATGATGTAGGTGGGAATGGCTGATGTGATCAAATTAATAAGAGTGAGACGACTCGCGAGGGAAAGAGTTTTAGATTTCCAAGATGCCAACTTATCGCGAAGCTTATCAATGATGAAATTGTAGGCTCTTTTATTTCCTTTATTGGTAAGGATAGGCACACCAAGATATTTCCCAAAATCAGTACAGGAAGATATACCAAGCTTATTCTCCATGCTTTCTCTAATAGAGGGGGAGGTGTGAGGAGAGGAGAGGATTTTGGACTTTGTGAAGTTAAGTTTTTGACCTGAGAGCTTACAGAAGGAGTCCAAAACTGTTTTTATGGTCGTGCAATTTCTTTTGGAAGTTTTGGTAAATAAAATGAGGTCATCCGCAAAAAATAGATGAGAGAAGGGGAGACCGTTTCTTGTGGTTTTGATCCCTTTCCAATTTCCTAGAGAGACTTCATTAAGGATGAGCCAAGCAAGGTGCTCCATGCAAAGCATGAAAATGTGGGGGGAGAATGGGTCGCCTTGGCGGATGCCCCTTGAAAGGAGGAAAGGGGTAAGGTGCTCTCCATTAAGGAGGATGGAGAGATTGGAGGAGGTTATGCAAGACATAATGAGCTCAATCCAAGTAGTGTGAAAGTTGAATCAATTAAGGGTGTGCCTGATAAAGCTCCATTCAAGCCTATCGAAAGCCTTTTCAAGATCAATTTTTATTACCATTAACCCTCTCTTGCTCTTAGAGGTTGTCATGGAGTGGATGATTTCTTGGGCAATAATGATGTTGTCGTTGGCTTTCCTTCCAGGAATAAAGCTTGCTTGGAAGGGGTGGATAAGGTCACCAAGGTGGGGTTTGAGATGGCTAACAAGAATCTTAGTGACAGTTTTGTAGAGGGTGTTGCAAAGTCCAATAGGGCGGAGTTGGTGGACAGTTTCAGGCTTAGCAGTCTTTGGAATATGGCAGAGGAAGGTGGAATTTAGATCAAGGGGGACAATTTGGGTAGAGAAGATGTTTTTGATGAATGAGGTAGTAAAGCTGTTGAGAGTATTTCAAAATTTTTGGAAGAAGATGGGGTGAAAACCATCGGGGCCAGGGGCTTTGTGGGGTTTAAAGGAGCTAATTGCAACATGAATTTCCTGTGTTGTGATGTTGTGGAGCTGCGGGTTGTCTAAGTTGAGAAGGGGTAAGTCAATGTTGGGGAATGGGATGGTGTGGGTAGAGTGGGTGAGGTCAGTGGTATAGAGAGATGTGAAGTACCTGAGTACTGTATTAAGTCTTGCCCTTTTTAAAAAGATTTCTACAAGAATTTTTTAACTTTTTATCTATACAAATATATCATTATATTATTTTTTGTATGTTTGATTAATATTTTTTTAGAGTGAACCATATCTTTCTAACTTTTGTTGTAGTATGTTATATTAACCTAATATACAACTAAACATTATAAGTTTCAACTCTCTTAAGGAATAAGGAGATATCATGTAATCAAAACTCATCACAAAATTACAAATTTATCTTAACCAAAATTAAAATGAAACCAAAGAAACAAAAGATAGACTTCATAATAAATTATTGTTCAAACAATTGGTAGGAATATTCTAATTCATAGCCATGTAGATTGTATCTTGATATAAACTCAAATTCCTATTTCCAAAAAAAAAAAAACTAAGTATTTACCTTAACCAAAATTCAACCAAAGATATAAAAGGGAGAGAGAAGACTTTGTAATGAAAATTATATATATATATATATATTGTAAGGACACGATTCGTGTCAAACCACAACGGGGGTGGATTCGCACGTAAAAAGGCCCATACAATATCATTTGTAGAGCGTGGGTTTGAAAGGCTAGGCCCTGGTCACCAGGCGGTGGGTTTTTCGTGGTGTTCACGCATAGTTGAGTTGTCTTCACCCCCGGAGTCTTTCTCCTGGAGGTGGGCTAGGAGGCTCTGGTTTTTGGCCCTTTTTTCCCAGCCTCAACTCTAGATTACTTACTTTTCCTTTTATACTAGCCTTCGTTTATTGTCCTTCGTCCACGTGTAGGGTCAACCTTTCCAGGACTGATACTTGTCCCATCAGCCTATACCCAAAGTCGTTGGGGGTGGTTGTAAAAGCCAAAGAATGCGACTCTGTCAGGCGCAGAGCGTTGAATGGCAATGAGGACTGCTTTCCCTGGATATTTTGAGATCTTCTTTCAAGCTCAGTCCTCTACTGTTTTTGCCCTTCTTTTAGGTGGGATTTTAGTTCTGTCGAGGTCTGCACTATCCTCGGTTGTATCTCAAGTCTATCTTGTGTGTTATCTTATCGGGCTTGGGCCGTAGCCCTCCTCGGCTTGGACCTCTAGATTCCCCACGGGCAGATGGGCCTGGCCCATAAATCACTTGGGCCCCACAATAGCCCCTCAAAACCCGGCTGTCCAACCTCTCGGTTGGAAAGGGGGGTTTTGGTAATGCCGAGCCTTTATTATGGCTCCTTTAATTCGACCTTTCATTAATGCTGGCGGTTTTACATCTGTTCAAGAAATGTACTGATCTACGAGGCGTTTTTTGATTTTACTCCTGACGCTGATTTTACTCCTGACGCGTTCTCGCCGTTTGATTATTCAAAACGCGCTTTTAATGACTTCCCTTTACGAGACTCATTTACATTCGACGGTTCATCTGATGAGGTGGGGAAGTGGAACGGACACATCTTTGTTTTCAGATTCTTTATGGAAACCTGAATGAATTTAATACCTTCCGTTTCGCCCTTCCTATAAGAAGACAAATAGGAGGCTATCGCTTACGTACAGAGCCCCTTTTATCTTTCTGAGATCTGAAACTCTTAGCCCCCCTTAGCGTTTACTTAACCCTGTAGTTATACACTAAATTATAATACGTTCACCATAACGAGTGATGAAGGAAACATACCCCTCCTCAAAGCATCATGTTCTAATAAAACTCGAAATGGCTCGGTCAGGGCAAGGATGGCGGAGACTTAAGATTTGTCTCACCTTCCTTTCAACCAAAATCCGAAGCAGGGGCGCATCACGTCAAACTTTCAGCGTGACTGAGCCGAGAACACCCATTATCATTACCAACTGCTCTCTTATGAGCATACCTAATACGGCCCCAGTGTGTTAGGAGTTAGGACCGAGGCAGGGACTAAGTGCCCCTGCTTCTTCCTCTTTTCGTTCACTGGCGCCTCCTTCTGCCTCCCTTTCTTAGTCTTCCCAGCACCAGATCCATCCTGGTGCTTTCCCTTCTCCCTCTTTTACTCATTTTTCTTTCTTTTCATCTCTTCTCTCTTCTTCTCCTCCTTCTTCATTCATCTCCTCCATCTTCTTCATTCATCTCCTCCATCTTCTTCCTCCATCTCTTCCATCTTCTTCCTCCATCTCTTCCATCTTCTTCTACAGAAGGTCCCTTTCTCAATATGGGCGCTACTGAAGCAAAGTTTGGAAGGACTTCGGAGACGAATTTAACAAGACATCTGGTTGTTTACTTGTCTGTAT